>NW_027493109.1:0-379857 GCF_021521415.1 Bidens hawaiensis
GCTACGTGTTTGACCAAAATACCCTTGTGTTAGAACATTACTAGAAGTATGCTATGTTTATACATGATGCTTGGGAAGTTGTTTACACGTGTAACGTATCACAAATATACTTGTTAATTCACACACGATTCACAAACGAAACACGAAACGTGTCTTGTGCTTAGGAATTATGTGCCGGGTCTAGAGACTCGATAATAGTTCCGATACTTAGAAAATCTCCTTGTTGTTATAGAACGCTAGTGAGAGTTTTCTGTGACGCGCATCACTTGGTGACTTGTTTTTGGGAATTCTTCGCAAACAGTGAGTTTCACTTTCCTCTTTTAAACTCTTTAAACGTTTTTCACTTGGGGGAGATAACATACTCCGAAAACGCTTTTAGATTTTGTTAGTAGATTATATATCACTTGTAAAGGCTAAGTGGCAAACGAAACAATTGAAGTCCTACACATCGAACCGTTTAATATTGGATAATAGCGAGTCACTGTTGAGTAGTACTACTGGGTTTGACAAACCCCACCCAACGCTAAACTCGACTGGAGGTCGAGTGGGTGTAATTTTGGCCAACACATTACCATGGTCTGGATGACCTGGTGGCAAGGCATTTGATAAACAGTCAGCTTCGGTGTCGAACACTTAGTAATACTTGTTGTATAGGCTAGCTACCTATCGATATATAATTGATTTAACACTATCTGGTAACGCTAAACGCAAAACGCTAAACGCTAAACGCTTATTTTATATAAACTTGTGAACTCACCAACCTCGTGTTGACACTTTTAGTATGTTATTCTCAGGTAGCCGAGGCGGGCGCGCGGTATAGGATCATGCATTGTTTGAAATGCTTTTGTTTATGCAAACCGATTTTTAAACTGTTATCATTGGGTTTTAAGTCGTCTTGCGTGACGCAACATTTATTTTATGGTTTTTTTTACGCTTCCGCATTAATTACTCGTAAACGTTTTGTGGTTTGAAAACTTTGTTTTATGGTTTGATTATAACTAATGAATCCGATCCTGTTAGTTCACACCCTCTGACGGTAAAACTCCGTTAGTGGATTCCGAGGGTGTGACATAAAGTTTCTACTCTCGTGATTATCGTTATGTTTATTGGTTTTATACTAATCTAGTGATACTACATTGTGTTTATCTTAGGTGCTTAATACCAGGAGGTTTTCTTTAATTGTAAACCTGCAAGGTGAGACATTCGAGTTTTTATACAACTCACATTTGCGTGAGACAACTATTTTTCCGACATTATCATGATGATTTCAAAACCTATAAAACTCATGGCAAATGATCTAAATGTTTTCAAATATATTTTTAAAGTATTTTAAATACATTATAGTGATTAAGTCTCCGTAGACTTACGGGATGATTACTACTGGTATTGTGGGTTGTTGTATACAAGGCTTGCCAACTGGGATATTACACGTTACTTATTGGACAAGTGTTAGCCAATAAGTAATATGACCACAGTCATAGATACAGTCGAGTGACAAGTACCTTTCGGTAATTTGTAAGCAGAAAGATGTAAAAACATCTTAATGTTGTAACTATAAATTGTGTCATTTTCAAATGAATGTACTCACCAGTATTTCTTGCTCATCGAATATTTTAAACATGTTTCAGGTGACTTGTTAGAGATAAAGGAATGATGTCTGCGGGCTTCCAGCTTAAATAGGTGGCTTGTCACCAGAATAAAGAAACGTGTTTTGTAAATAAGGGTTTAACCCTGTAAAACTTATGTTTGTATCAAAATGGATTAAATTCCCGTTTTATCATAATAATAATCATGGTGTTTTTTTATAACTCTGATCATTTTTCATAATTACGGTTCTGATGAAATTTTTTCGCTGCAAAATAATTAAATAAACACCGATACTACCAATCAATGTTCACGGCTTCTCATTCCTGGGTATAGGGGTCGGGGGTTGTGAGAGAGAGAGAGAGAGAGAGAGAGAGAGAGAGAGAGAAGATGGTCGATATGGGAGAAGGAGTTTGGAGTAGGTGGTTTGGGTATATTAGTTTTTAAATATATTTTTTATTTAATTTTAGTTATGTCTCATATGTTTAGTTATATTAATTTAAATGAATGGAATTTGTTTTTAACTAGTAGTATTACATGCGTGTTGCGTCAGGGTAGGCTGGTAAAACACGGGTGGTGACAAAATATAAGCATAATCGGTTATGGACGTTGATGTGGTAAGTTGATGTGAATTCAGTCGGTGTTCATCGCGTTCATAGTGGTACCGGAAATAAAAAACAAAATTGGTAGTCGGTCGGTTTTCGCTACATTCATTACGATATCGGTACCAGAAAAATGCCACAGACGGCACCAAACTTTCCTTTATAGTTATTAGTAATAGTAATAGTAATTTAATTATATTAATTTATATGAATGTAATTCTATTTAAATTTAATCTTAATTTTAATTATATAAATATTATTAAGTTCTATAAATGTTTTTTTAGATATTATTTATTTAATTAATTGTTTTTAAATTATCAAATTAATTATACAAATTGTATATTTGAGAAGCGTTTAAATTCAAAGTAAAAATAAGTGATGAGATGGCAGCTAAGAAGGCAACTAATGGCACCTAAGGACACATTTAACATTGGAGATAAAATTAAAGTTTTGAAGGATTTGTAAGAATATGACGTGGCAGCTAACTAGACTGTGTGTGCAGCAGAAGCCCCATGTAATGACTGGAGCCTCTTGTTTTTGCTTATGTTGTTCCTGTTGAAATATTTATTTAGAAAAAAAAGTAAATCAGAAAATTTAAAATTTATAGGATAAAGTGATAAACTACACATTTTCTTTTGACATACATAAAGCTTTATCTCCAAAAACGTTGGCTTTATGAATTCCTTCAATGTAAAATAATTTTATTTTTAACACATAATTCATATACAACCGCATCAGTGAACTCAAAAGACATCCTTTCACGCATCACGTGCAATAAGTTTCTAAGGCTGTGTGTAATGGGGTGTGGGATTGGGCGAAGAGGGGCGAGAACACCACCCCCCCGGCGATTTTAGGGAGGGGGCGGGGATAATTTATCGCCTGCTCGCTTGAATTATAATAATATAATAATAATAATGTTACCGTTGGGGGTTAATGGCTATATATAAAAAAAATTAAACTATATATATATATATATATATATATATATATATAAACATACAACTTCTTCTCCATTTCATACACAATTCATACCCAAATTCTTCAAAAAATTTAGCAAAATGAATCCTACAAACAATCCAAACCAACCGACACTCGTGGAAGTCGCCGCTACCATGAGAGAAATCATCAAAAAACAAAAAAAAATGTGTCGAGGAACTCAACGATGTCATGAAAGAAACCAGCAAACAACACGAAAAGATTGACCAAATGTTGGAATTGCGGGAATTGAGTGAAAAATACGAATCTCTCAAAGCAGCCGGTTTACACGAAGAGGCCGCATTATTGCAACGACAACGAATTGAAAAAATGCGCAATAATATGGTATTAGTATGTTATTTAGTTATGTTTTTTAATATTTTTAGTTATGTATTTTTTTTTAATTTTAATGCATTATTAGTTATGTTTTTTTAATTTTTTTGTATTTCTTTTTAATTTTAATGCATTTTTATTTAATTAGTTTAGTTATAAAAAGAAAATAATAAAAAAACATACTGTGAGCCCAACTTGTAGCCCCTACACCATTACATCACAAAAACAAATTCCCACTTCATGCTGACTGGACGCCACTTGTTACAATTCGCCCTCAATTGTAGCCCCCCACCACACATGGCCTAACCTATTGTGTTTTATCATTTACATGTCACATCATTTATACCAATATGAATCATTAGTTATTTCCATTTACTAACTCTTGAGGTTTAGATGAAACTAACAACTTAGAATAACTGTTAATTACGTATGGCTTTTTATGTCTACTGCTCTTTGTTTAAAAATTTCTCTGGCGAATTCGTTTTCCTCGGATTTATCCGAAACGAATTCGGCTCGGTAAGAAGAAAGTTTTAAAATCCAAACAAACCAAATATCCGATATCCCCTAACTAACCGCAAGCCATGGGCCGAACCAACTATGGGTCGTAGGGGTGTTCACGGTCCGGTTTTGACGGTTTTTGGGTCAAACCGAAGCCGAACCGTTATTTAACGTTTTTTTTTATTTTCAAAGAACAAAACCGAAACGTTGAGATTTAAAACCGAACCATTACTAACGGTTTGGTTCCGGTTTAAGCTTTATTAAGCCTTTATACAAGATGCATAATATACAAAAAGAAGCTGCCATATAGAATACAAGTTAAAACAGGATATAAGAAATACATAAAACTTAACAATTAATAGAAAGGCTGGACAGTTAACAAAATTAGCATCTAACAATAAAGATGGCAACATTAGCCTATACAACAGTCCTTATAATATGGATACTAACCAATAATTCAAGATAACAAAACAAGAGCATGAAGATTGAAGGCAACAGTCCTTATAACATGGAAGATAACCAATAATTCTAACATAACAAACAAAATGGAAACATATTTCATGCATAATAGAAAGACACACAGGTGACTTTGAGAATTTTAGCTCCGTTTTATTTTGACTAAACAATTAAAATATATGATTAAATCACCATCAAAGGGAGCAAATAAACACAAATAGTTCTGTAGAAACGTGAAATGAATCTGACCTGATCCATGACGATGTTTCCACGGACTTCGAGATGAACGAACCACGACTTGCTTGCTTCCGCTCCGACCGCTGCTATGATCTGCTGTGACTTTTGGGGGTGTGGAGGTGACCGCTAAGAAATCCGGAGGATCTCTTGTTCACAGACACAAAAATATGGTGGTGGCTCTTATTGAGCTATTTGCCCACCTTTGATAAGGAGGTGGAGACCTCCTTATATAGGGAGCCTCATGGCCACCATCATGGTACCCTAATGGGCCTAGCCCAGTTAGGGTTACCTCCACAAAACCCCCTCAGCCCAAAAACAAATGTATTAGCCCATATAATAAAATAAGCCCAAAACACAATAAATTAGGGTTCTTAGTACCATACCCCGACAAGCCCCCCAAGTCCAGTGTTGCTTCTAGGCGTGCAAGCGTTTAGGTGGAGCACTGGACTTTATAAGGTGTGCTAGATCGTGAGGCGGTTTCTTCCCTTTTCTTCGGCCCTGTCTTTGAGTTTTGGGAGGTTTTCTCCATGATGGTGACATGTTGTGATCCTTATGATGATGATGGTGCACTAGTATGAATAAGATATAGCACGCATCATAATAATAGTGGCGCGGGGCCTGATAATAAAGCTTGCGCGCGAGGCGACTTATGAGCTATAATAATAACAAAAGCCTGCGCGCGAAGCGACTTACGAGCTGAGAATAATAAAAGCCTGCGCGCGAGGTGACTTACGAGCTGAGAGTAATAAAGCTGGCGCGTGCGGCGACTTACAAGCTAAGAATAATAAAGCTTGGCGCGCGCGGCGACTTACGAGCTGTAGAATAATAAAGCTGGCGCGTGAGGCGACTTACGAGCTAAGAATAATAAAGCTTGGAGCGCGCGGCGACTTACGAGCTGTAGAATAATAAAGCTGGCGCGTGAGGCGACTTACGAGCTTGTAGAATAATGAGAGCCTGCGCGCATGGCGACTTACGAGCTGTAATAATAAAGAAGCTGGCGCGCGAGGCGACTTACGAGCTTGTAGAATAATGAAGCTGGCGCGCAAGGCGACTTACGAGCTTGTAGAATAATGAAGCTGGCGCGCAAGGCGGTTTACGAGCTGTAAAATAATAAAGCTGGCGCGTGAGGCGACTTACGAGCTTGTAGAATAATGAGAGGCTGCGCGCATGGCGACTTACGAGCTGTAATAATAAAGAAGCTGGCGCGCGAGGCGACTTACGAGCTTGTAGAATAATGAAGCTGGCGCGCAAGGCGACTTACGAGCTTGTAGAATAATGAAGCTGGCGCGCAAGGCGGCTTACGAGCTGTAAAAATAATAAAGCTGGCGCAGAATAATGAGAGCCTGCGCGCATTGCGACTTACGAGCTGTAATAATAAAGAAGCTGGCGCGCGAGGCGACTTACGAGCTTATAGAATAATGAAGCTGGCGCGCAAGGCGACTTACGAGCTTGTAGAATAATGAAGCTGGCGCGCAAGGCGGCTTACGAGCTGTAAAATAATAAAGCTAACACGTGAGGCGACTTACGAGCTTGTAGAATAATGAGAGGCTGCGCGCATGGCGACTTACGAGCTGTAATAATAAAGAAGCTGGCGCGCGATGCGACTTACGAGCTTGTAGAATAATGAAGCTGGCGCGCAAGGCGACTTACGAGCTTGTAGAATAATGAAGCTGGCGCGCAAGGCGGCTTACGAGCTGTAAAAATAATAAAGCTGGCGCGTGAGGCGACTTACGAGCTTGTAGAATAATGAGAGCCTGCGCGCATTGCGACTTACGAGCTGTAATAATAAAGAAGCTGGCGCGCGAGGCGACTTACGAGCTTGTAGAATAATGAAGCTGGCGCGCAAGGCGACTTACGAGCTTGTAGAATAATTAAGCTGGCGCGCAAGGCGGCTTACGAGCTGTAATATGATGATAATGACTGGCCGACAAGGGCCTCTTCTGCGCAGGATGACTATCCCGGCTTGTCTTCAAAATAATAATGGAGGCACAAACGGCCAGATAATAATAATGATGTCACAGGTGCTTGCGCGGCTCGTGGCCGAACCTTTTAGTATGGCGCGTAGCCATATGGGTTTATGAGTATTCCACCCTTGGCGCGAGGCCTGTGGGTTTATGAGTATTCCACCCTTGGCGCGAGGCCTGTGGGTTTATGAGTATTCCACCCTTGGCGCGAGGCCTGTGGGTCTGAGTATTCCACCCTTGGCGCGAGGCCTGTGGGTCTATGTATTCCACCCTTGGCGCGAGGCCTGTGGGTTTATGAGTATTCCGCCCTTGGCGCGAGGCCTGTGGGTTTAAGAGGATTCCCAACTTTTAAGTTTGAGCTAAGGCTCATATTTTTGGGCTAAGGCCCTGACGTTTTAGAGTTAAGACTCGTCAACGCGTTTGAGCTTGAAGCTCGCGCATGTATGTTTTACTTCGTTTTATTTTTAGTTTGATGTCAATATAATGTTGTCATATTGCTCAAATTAATAAAAGGAAGTGTGAAACATGTATGCAAAAACATGTATGCGGTGGCGCGAATGCAAACCGCTGTGGCGAAGAGTGATCGCCGGGAGCGCGCATGCGGAATCCGAAGTTGATCCGCGGTGGCGCGCATAATCTAGAGATTTTGAATGCGTGAGCATCTGTGATGTGTGAGCATGCTTGATGTTTGAGCATGCTTGATGCTCGAGCATGCTTGATGTTTGAGCATGCTTGATGTTTGAGCATGCTTGATGCTTGAGCATCGATGCGTGAGGATGCTTGATGCTTGAGCATGCTTGATGCGTGAGCATCGATGCGTGAGCATGCAAATGTTTGAGCATGCTTGATGCTTGAGCATGCTTGAGCATGTGCTATGCGCCATGAGCATAGGTTTTGGCTGTCTTCATGACATCTTGATTTTAAGCCTCGGTCTGTATCTTGTGGGTTGACCTTTCGCGCGCTCGGTGCCTGCGCGCATGTTTGAGCATGCTTGATGTTTGAGCATGCTTGATGCGTGAGCATACTTGATGCTTGAGCACGCTTGATGCTTGAGCATGCTTGATGCTTGAGCATCGATGCGTGAGCATACTTGATGTTTGAGCATGCTTGATGCGTGAGCATCGATGCGTGAGCATACTTGAGGCTTGAGCATGCTTGATGCTTGAGCATCGATGCGTGAGCATGCTTGATGCTTGAGCATCGATGCGTGAGCATACTTGATGTTTGAGCATGCTTGATGCGTGAGCATGCTTGATGCGTGAGCATGCTTGATGCTTGAGCATCAATGCGTGAGCATGCTTGATGCTTGAGCATCGATGCGTGAGCATACTTGATGTTTGAGCATGCTTGATGCGTGAGCATGCTTGATGCTTGAGCATCGATGCGTGAGCATGCTTGATGCTTGAGCATCGATGCGTGAGCATACTTGATGTTTGAGCATGCTTGATGCGTGAGCATGCTTGATGCTTGAGCATCGATGCGTGAGCATGCTTGATGCTTGAGCATCGATGCGTGAGCATGCTTGATGCTTGAGCATCGATGCGTGAGCATACTTGATGTTTGAGCATGCTTGATGTTTGAGCATGCTTGATGCTCGAGCATACTTGATGTTTGAGCATGCTTGATGCTTGAGCATGCTTGATGTTTGAGCATGCTTGATGCGTGAGCGAACCCAGATCTGATTCAGCACAGATATGAGGGTTTTCCCCAAAATATCGGGTATTTCTTCCTGTGTATTTCCAGATCATTGTTCAGATCCGATAGTATTTCTTCCTGTGTATTTCTTCCAACAGATCTGATAGTATTTCCAGATCTGGAAATATTTTTTAGATCTACGGAAGAACATATCTGAGAGAAGAAATCATAGATCTGAGATATCGATGAACAGATCTGGAATATTGATGAACAGATCTGAGATATTGATGAACATATCTGGAATATTGATGAACAGATCTGGAATATTGATCCGTATATTTGAGATCTTGATGAACAGATCTGTAGATCTTGATGAACAGATCCGTAGATCTGATGAACAGATCCGTAGATCTGGGATGCTGATGGACAGATCGCAGGGCCGAAACGAGAAGCGAAGTGTGGTTCATTGCCGTCCCACGGATGGCGCCAAATGTAGAAACGTGAAATGAATCTGACCTGATCCATGACGATGTTTCCACGGACTTCGAGATGAACGAACCACGACTTGCTTGCTTCCGCTCCGACCGCTACTGTGATCTGCTGTGACTTTTGGGGGTGTGGAGGTGACCGCTAAGAAATCCGGAGGATCTCTTGTTCACAGACACAAAAATATGGTGGTGGCCGCCCACCTTTGATAAGGAGGTGGAGACCTCCTTATATAGGGAGACTCATGGCCACCATCATGGTACCCTAATGGGCCTAGCCCAGTTAGGGTTACCTCCACAAAACCCCCTCAGCCAAAAACAAATGTATTAGCCCATATAATAAAATAAGCCCAAAACACAATAAATTAGGGTTCTTAGTACCATACCCCGACAAGTTCATATTGAACAAACAACATAATAATAACAATAACAAAATAACAACAACAACATAATAATAATAATAATAATAATAATAATAATAATAATAAAACAACATATCATACTCATTCTATGATAGCTCGTGGCCAGAAGTTTTCGGCCGTTCCTATGGCGTCTACAAGTTTCGCCGAAGCTCGAAGTTATCCTCTCCAACCATGGCTATTTGGTGAGTCTTCCGGAAGACACCGAGCTTCCGAAGGCTTTTCAGGTGGGTTATTGGGATAAACTCCCGTGGGAGAAAGTTTATGAGTAGCTCCTACACCTTCTTGGCCGTAGCCAGGTCGGCATCTACTCCGGCGAGAATGGGTCTCGCCGGAGCAAAGTCGCCTAGTGGCTGGAGCCTCTTGTGTTTCCTTATGCTGTTCATGCTGAAATATTTATTTAAAAAAAAAGTAAATCAGAAAATTTATCATTTATAGGATAAAGTAATAAACTACACATTTTCTTTTGACATACTCCTTTACATTACAGAAGCTTTATCTTCTAAAATGGACTTAAATAGTTTGGTCGTGTGGATTTAACAACTAAAACATGCTGATATAATATATATTTTAACAAAGTAAAAATACAAATCATGCATAAAGATCTTTGAATATCAACCAAGGAGCAGTTTGAACATTAAACATTTATATTTTAAGAAATAAAAATCTTAAGTGAGCCTCGTTCAGTACCTTAAACGTATCAAAGCTCGAATCAAGCTCGCCTTTGAAGTGTTAATTTAATATATAGAAGTCCGGTATAGGTTTAAAATACATAAATATTACTTTGGATAATGTTCTTGTTCTAGAAAAACTTGAAGCCAAATTCACTTAAACTATACTTTGGATAAAGTTGAAAAACCATGACAAGTGAAGCACCATGTGTAAACAAGAATAATAACAAATAACTACTTAAGTGAAACTGAAAAGGATTTTTTGTGTTTCAGTTAGGATTTATAAATGAAATAGAAGCCATTGAAGATCTGCATAAAAAATGATGGTAGATTATTATTATTATTATTCGTTAACTTGTTTCGGTTATTCTTCAATTTGAGAGCTAAGAACACAAACCATATCTTGTCATTTTGAAGCTTAGAAATACATCATAACAATAACAAAGGTTATGAGTTCCGTAAATGAAGAAATCAGAAGATCTGTATGAAAAGTGGAGTACGTTATTGTTGTTGTTAATATATATATAAGCAAGCAACTATATATAAACGTAGTTGTGTAAAAAAAGGAATAATAATTAACCTGGTAGGTACCTCTTTGAAGCAAATTAAACGGAGGTTAATGAGGGTTTTCTTGAGTTGCAAAGCCAAAGAGAAAGAGAAAAAGGTAGATAAAAGAAGAAATTGCAGAGAAAGACATAGGGTTGAGTAGATGGGTTGTTGGTGATATTATTTATAATATATATATATATGGAAAAATTCTTAAAATGATCTAAAACAAGTGAGAGAAAAAAAATAATCATAATTAAGTCAAGATTCTCAAAACAACCCAATAAATATGTACTGAGACGACGAGTTGGGAAAATAAATGACGAGATTTTTTAACCAATCAAAATGTGACATGTGTAAAGGTTCTGACACACCAGACGAGATTTTTAAAAATCTCGTCTGTTCCGACCATATTTTTAACTTAATTAACTTTTTAAAAAACCGTCTCCCCAGACGGTTTTTTTATGTTTCTTGTCTGGTCCGTTCATATTAATTTTTTCTTGAGATTTGAGTTTTTTTAATTTCGTCTTGGTAGACGCATTTTGATTGAATTTCGTCTTTCAAGTTCATATTCCAAAGTTTATTATCTTGTAAGTTCAAATACTTGAAGATAAAAAGGAAGATGAATCAAATACTTGAAGCTAATTACTAATTACTCCATTGTAAAATCACAACTCGCACACATACAACATATTCTTCGTATACATTCTGAAAAACCTTGAAGTCAACAATGGACAATCTTTCATTGTGCACCTTCGATCATACTCGAGTCACAACACCGTCATCTACACCGGAAATGTTACATAATCATAGGAATAACATGTTGTGTCAAGAAAGGTAACATATTAAAGATTTAATTAAACCCAGTTCGTTTACTTGAAGAACTTGAAGATAAAAAGGAAGAACATGAAGATGAAGATAAAGATGAATCAATACTTGAAGAAGTTGATAGTTTAATTTAGGAAAGTGGGGTCTACCTAAAACATAATTAAAAATACCGTTGGATTAGACGGAATAATAAAAGACATTGTCGGTCAAGACGGAATACGAAAAATCCTATCGATCCAGACGATATTTAAACATTTATAACCACCAGATAAGAAACTTTGAAATATGAACTTGGAAGACGAAATTCAATCAAAATGCGTCTACCAAGACGAATTTAAAAAAGCTCAAATCTCAAGAAATAATTAATATGAATGGACTAGACGAGAAACATAAAAAAACCGTCTGGAGAGACGGTTTTTTAAAAAGTTAATTAAGTTAAAAATATGGTCGGAACAGACGAGATTTTTAAAAATCCCGTCTGGTGTGTCAGAACCTTTACACATGTCACATTTTGATTGGTTAAAAAATCCCGTCGTTTATTTTCCCAACTCGTCCCCTCAATACATATTTCTTGGATTGTTTTGAGAATCTTGACTTAATTAGGATCATTTTTTTTTTCTCTCTCCACTTTTGGATCATTTTGGAAATTTTCCCTATATATATTAATATTACGTTTTATTCTTTTATATAACTTTAAATTTTAATATACTAGTAATAAATATGTTTTTATTTAATATTTTAAATGTTGTTTTTTAATTAATTTATTAGATGCAATGTAATATTCAAACTAGTAATTTGACATGCGCGCATTGTAGCGTATCAAGACGCTTATACGTGTTTGTAGTGTCGAGACGCATCAACACACTTATACATGCTTGTAATGTAACACGTATAGAATTTCTATAATCAAGCCACTATGAAACATCAAGTTAACAGTGTTCAAACAAAAATGCCAAAATTTTGACATTCACAAATAATAAAAGCAATTTGACTAAAATTTTATGAGCATAAACTATTGTACTTTAGACCATCACACAAAATATCTAATTTTGTAACAATTATAGAGATCTTGGTTATCTTAGTTTAACGTGCTAGCCATTGTTTCAATCAACCCTTTAATCTGACTTTTCATCTAGGATGATGTCCTTCTTCATGTATCTATCAACGTGGTTGACCCAGTTCTAGATCGTCTTGACTCTTGAGGGATCTGTTGCATAATTAATCTATCATACGCATGCCATCACTTTGTATTGACTAAAATCATAAAGAAGAATATTAAGTTTCTATTTATGTAGAAGTTCAACATTTATCTTATAAAAATGTGTGTAATTTTGAGCATTTTAGGGTTCATATGAATTTAATAAATATTTTGTCACTAATTCCCTTTTTAATGCTCACATAACTTAATGTTTGTTTGTTTGCCATCAACTTTAAATTCAATTTAACCATTTATGAATTTTCTTAATAAACAATATAAAAATGATAGAAACTAACTGCTATTAATTAATCTTTTCAATATTTTTTTTCATTTTAATATAATTTCTTTTATAACAAAATTGCCTTTTTTGAATATTGGATGCCGTGTTTTACACAAAGTGGTAAACAGTATGAACCATTGATTATCACCACATAAAGGTGGCAACCTTGACCCAAACCATTTTAAATGAGTCAATTTGGGTTGTTTTAAAATTCAAATGTGTTGATTTGGGTCATAGGTTTTAATTAAATGGGTTAAAATGGGTCACTTGAAATTCCACATTCTTATTTTTGGGTCAAAATGGGTTGACAAATTTAACTATATGGGTCGATGTGGGTTAGTGTCTTATGTAAAAGTGACATGTTTGGGTTGAAACGGGTTTTAAATTGGAACGATATCGGTTTAGGTTTCGACTCGGATCAGCTTTCGTGCCGACACGAGTTTTAGCACTGCACGGGCTGGGTTTCGGTTTCTTTCGAGTTTTCGCACTAGACGAGTCGATTAAGGTTTTTGATTCGTTTTCGTCGACATTTCGTTTCAGTTAATTTTTCGTTTTTTTTATGAACGAGGTTAACAGCGAAAATATTTTGGTTTTTTTACTTTTTTCGTTATTCGTTTATATTTTGAGTTATGATTTTTTATTTGTTTTTTTTGAATTTTTTTTAAATGATTTTGATCTTAATAGAAATCATCAAAAAATATTCAAAAAAATTAATAAAAAAATCATAACTCAAAAAATAAAACAAAAACAAAAAATGTAAAAAAAACTAAAAAGTTTCGTCCGTTGTCCTCGTTCAAAAAAAAATCGACAAATTAACCGAAATTGAAAAGTCGACAACAACGAAACAAAAACATGCTGAAACAAGCTGTTAAGTGATGAAAGAAACTGAAAAATCGCTAAAGCAAGCTGTTAAGTGCTGAAACAAGCTGAAAAATCGCTTAAACGAGCTATTAGATGCTAAAACGAACTGAAAAATCGCTTAAACGAGCTGTTACGTGCTGAAACGAACTGAAAAATCGCTTAAACGAGCTGTTACGTGCTGAAACGAACTGAAAAATCGCATAAACGAGCTGGTACGCGATGAAACGAACTGAAAAATCGCTTAAACGAGTTTTTACGCGCTGAAAAGAACTGAAAATCGCTAAACGAGCTGTTACGCGATGAAACGAACTGAAAAATCGCATTAACGAGCTGTTACGCGCTGAAAAGAACTGAAAAATCGCTTAAACGAGCTGTTACGCGATGAAACGAACTGAAAAATCGCGTAAACGAGCCGTTACGCGATGAAACGAACTGAAAAATCGCCTAAACGAGCCGTTACGCGATGAAACGAACTGAAAAATCGCCTAAACGAGCCGTTACGCGATGAAACGAACTGAAAAATCGCTTAAACGAGCCGTTACGCGCTGAAACGAACTGACAAATCGCTTAAACGAGCTGTTTCGCGCTGAAACGAACTGAAAAATCGCTTAAACGAGCTGTTACGCGCTGAAACGAACTGAAAAATCGCTTAAACGAGCTGTTACGCGCTGAAACGAACTGAAAAATCGCTTAAACGAGCTGTTACGCGCTGAAACGAAATGAAAAATCACTTAAACGAGTTTTGACCCAAACCCCTTTTTGACCTGTTCCAACCTTGACCCGTTCTAACCCGAACCTGTTGACCCTAACCCGTTCCAACCCGAACCAAAACAACCCTTTTTAGGGTGACCCGTTTCGACCCTAACCCGTTCCGACCCATGACCCGTTTCGACCCAACCCAACCAATTTGCCACCTCTATCATCACAGAAAGCTTTTAACTTTGTACGAAGTCATCATGTACGTCTATATCTTTCCAAAAGTATTGAATATGTATAATAAAAGTTAAATTAAAAAACAAGAAAGAAAGTAAGCTAAATAAATAAATAATGAAAACAAAAACCAAATATAGCATGTTGTGTTGCATTGAGTGAGTTGTCAATTTAAATGTCCTTCAATGGCAAATTTTTTAAATTTAGAATCTCTTATTTATTTGGTAAATGGACATAGTCTTGAAAAATATGAAAGGTAAAAAACATATAGCTCCAAAAGTTATAAAATGAACCATAGATTGTCTAGTAACAAGAGAAGACAAATCTTGGTAGTTTTATATTGTGTTTACTCACTGAAGAAACACTAAAAGACCCCGGCAGATTACGGATAATCTTAGGGTTAAGTAGATGTTTCCCACGAGGGTTAGGTCTGGCAAAGATGGTTATTCTTCTCGACCTGCAAAACAGACACCGTGAGCTCGTCACTGAGAAGGGGGGGGTTCCTCCTTGTGACCACCCTCCGGAGTGAGAATCAGACTAGATTGCTCTGAATATAAGTGTATATTGAGAGAAATAGCTAGAGAGAAGATAAGATAATATGAGATGATCATACCGTTCCAAGGTGTTGGAGTATTTATAGCCGAAGGTAGGTTTCCAAGCAGGTACGGCCAGCTGTATAATATTCCTTTTCCACCAACTACGGGCTATGTACGTGCCACGATGGGAGTTGGTGGGTAGGCAGCGGCTGATAGTGACATTTTGTACTGGAACGTGCTCCTCCTCGTACTATTGTCGGTGAGTTGTCACCCTGTGATTGATTCATGGGCTGCTTTGGTCAGATCTTGTCTATTTTGTCCATACCTTGGCATGTATAGTACAAAAGATTTTCCAGAAGCGTACGGACTGGCTCTTTTGGGCGGGAATATTCCCGCCCTGCTCATTCCTTCTTCAGGTGACATTACTGAAGTATAAGAGTTAGTGCCTTATGCGTGTAGCCTTACTGTTAGTGCGGGTAGCCTTCCTTCTTGGCTTGTACCCATAGCTGCGGGAACAGGCAGGGTACTGTACCAAGGGAGGCTTTCCTGCGGGAACAGCTGGCTTACTGCGTGTAAGGTCTTCTCTCTGAGTATGGTGGGTCCTGCGGAACCAGCTGGTCTTTGCGCAGACGTACCTCTTCAAGGTGTGTCTTGCGGGTCCAACTGGGCTTTGCGGGGACCTACCTCTTCAAGTCCCCCCAGTCCATTGTTCTTCTCATGAATTGTTAATGAGGTGAACTTTTGGACTTTAAGCAAGGGGTTTTAAAGAGGGGTTTTTGTTTTTTAAGGTTTTCCGTGGGGATTCTTCCCGCAGTTTTCCTAATGTCACTTGCAGAAATTCCTGACTGCCTGATCTTTGGGTATGATGTGGGTAGGTGTGTAACCTCCTCGCAGGTCGGGAGCGTTGAGTTTCACTTGTGTAGATTCTCCACGAGGTTTTGGTAGTTTGACATAGTGATCAGTTATGTTAAACAACCACTTCCACCTTGAAGCTTCAAACAATCTAGTTCTCAACGTTCCCGCCATGCGGGGATGCTATTTCTCTTTCCGCAAGCATGGCCCATAGGATCCTTCTTGGTTTCAATTCCCTGCAAGTGCTAAGTATGTAAAGGGTTTCGCCTTGACACTGTACCCGCACTTGTCTTATGGTTCCTTAGTTTCCAAGGTATTCTTGGCTTCAATTCCCTGCAAGTGCTAAGTATGTGAAGGGTTTCGCCTTGACACTGTACCCGCACTTGTCCTATGGTTTCTTGTTTTCCAACTTTCCTTTACACGATGTAGACACTGAAGCTGCCTACGACCAAGCCGTGAACCAGTATGCTGCCTTTCCGCATCCGGTTGTGGAGAAGGTAAACGAAATTGCGGCTGCTGATGACGGGCTAGCTGTTCTCAAGGCTTTCCTCGAACCGCCGCAGACAACTGATGGTGCGGGTTCGAGTGGGTTTGGAGGAAGTGGTCCTGAAGCTTGAACCTTAAAATCCCTTCCAACCGTTAGGATAGATTTGTATTTTTGTAGGCGGGTAGATACCTAGCCATTCTTGTAATGTTTGAATTGTTATTGTAAATATAAATATTTTGTTAACGCCTTGCCTTGTAAACATTATATGAATTGCTCATGCATATTTTAGTTTGACTTAGCAATTTTCTAAGTGTTTTGAATAAGTTAACCTTTCGACGCGTGTTGGATAATAGGTTACTGTTCTGTTTCCTCTATCATGATTGTGCGGGTAGAACCGTCACTTTCACTTAGTAGGATGATCAAACTTTACCTATATCTGACCTGCGTGAAGGTTTTCCTCATCTTCCTCTTAGAAATATTTACTGTTTTTGTATTTATGCGGGTTGTGCCGCTTTCCACACGCAACGACTTACTTCCTCCCACACTTATTTATGCGGTGAATACCGGCATATCAGTGTGGTCAATTCATAAGTATAAAGGTAAGGCTATCAACACAATGTGAAAGGAGAATCATTTCCATTAGAAGTGGCTCTAGGCCTTTTCTTTACAAGTTTGGAATTGATCTACATGTAAAATTTGCGTAATTGAGCTCCATTCCATGTTCTTGGGATGGGGGTGCCATCGAGCCTTTCGAGCCGGTATGCGACATTTCCCAAAACTTATTTAATGATGTATGGCCCTTCCCAGACCGGGGCCAGCTTTCCTGGGCGTTCTTGGTTCGAAGCCTCGTTGTTACGCAGTATGTAGTCTCCGACATTGAAGTTGCAGAGTTTTACCCGCGTGTTGTAGTACTTTTGCATTTGTCGCTTGTAGTTCTCTTCACGCGTTGCGGCTAAGTCTCTGCGTTCTTCGGTCAGCATAAGGTCTAACCGTCTTTCCGCATCATTGTCTTCTGGTTGAGTTATGACTCTTGGTGAGGGTAGACCAATTTCGACCGGGACCATGGCTTCAGTGCCATAGGTGAGGCTGAACGGGGTTTCACCCGTGCTTGCCTTTTTTAGCGTTCTGTTCGCCCAAAAGACATGTGGAACTTCGTCCACCCAGCCCGATCTATGTTTCAAGAGTCTTTTCTTTATGCCGTCGACGATGCTCTTGTTTGCTCTTTCCACCTTACCATTACCCTACGGGTGTGCCACTGAGGTAAAGGTGTGGGTGATTTGAAGTTCTTTCAGCCACTTTTGTAGCTTCTGGTCAGCAAAGTTGGTGTCGTTATCGCTCACCAAATTATGTGGAAGTCCAAAACGACAAATAATAAATTCCCAAATAAATTTTTTGATATGTTTTGCGGTTGTTTGGGCTAAGGGTTTTGCTTCTATCCACTTGGTGAAGTAGTCGATGGCTACCACTAGGAACTGAACGTTCCATGCTGCTGTGGGAAATGGGCCTGTCACATCGATGGCCCACTTCTGAAATGGCCATGAAGAAGTGACTGGAACAAGTTCGTTCTTCGGGCGATGCGTGTTCGGTGCGTAGAGCTGGCAGGATCTACATTTTCTGATGTAGGCCAGCGCATTCGTGTGCATCCCCGGCCAAAAGTATCCCGCGTTGTTTAGCTTAGCTACAACTGCGCGTGGACCTGCGTGTACTCCACAGATGCCTTCGTGTACTTCCCTTAGGAGGTAGTCAGCATCTTGGTCGTCCACGCATCTGAGGAGTGGGCCAAGAAAGTTACGCCTGTAAAGTATGTCATCAACAAGTTGATAGTTCAGTGATTTACAGCGTATCTTTCTTGCATGTGTCTTCGACTCTGGTAGTATACCCGCTGCAAGGTAATTTATGATTGGTGTCATCCATGTTTCCGTGCCGGTTTGGATGACACAGATTTCCTTGTGCGGGACTGATGGTGTTCAAAGAAGTTCAACGCGGATGTCCTTTCTCAAGTGGGTGAAGGCTAACGATGCAAGCTTGCTTAACGCATCCGCAGATTTGTTTTCGTTTCGCTTGATGTGCATAACTTTATATTGTGTTTACTCACCCTTTTCTTTTCAACTTTTATTTGGTTAAATATGAAACAAGTTTACTTACCCTTATCTATTTCATTGATTTTTTTTATTAAGAATAAAAATAACACAAAATTTTATTTGTAGAGCAGCTATCTGGTTGTTGAAGTTTATTAAAAAAACAAAGGCCAAAAAGTTATGAGAATTTTGTGCACATACGTTGATTATATACATGTTAAATGCGAACTTGTAAAGTTTTAATTTTTCAAGTTAGGCCACCAAAATTATAAATGCAACTTGATAAGTTTTAGCTCATCTTTGGCAATCAAAGTTTTATACTTTACAAATCAAGATTTTTCATCTTAAATTAACTTTAGATACAAAATTTTTATATTTTTAACTTTATTGACAAAATTTTTAGACTTTTAACTTTGATAAAAATTTTTTAAAACATCTACTCTAACAAGCTGAACCAATGCCAACCGAGTTTCAGCCACATTCCTCCGCAATAGGTGGGTTCTTCAACTTCTTGTTTTGAATATATACAAGTATTATTGTTACTATTTAATAGTAATATTATAATTATCATTTAATAGAATACAATTATTTGAAACTTTAAGGAAAATATGTTTTTACCTTCTATATTAAATGAGATGTAAGAGGGGTAGGTAACTTTTCCCTAGTGTGGTAAAATTGGAGACATGCGTCAGGAAGGCATTCATTGTTTGGTTGGCCCTCGTATAAATGTATAATGTCAGGGTTTAATGTTTTGTGAAGAATGATACTTTTATTTTTCGATTACAATTAAATTATCTTAATTTGTGCTAAAAGAAACTTAGATTTTATGAACAGAAAATCAGTAAGTTAATGATAAAAACGACATTAATAAGTAAATTTACCGGTCCATGCTAATTGCTAACAAAAAGTTAAAATAAAAAAAAAAGTTGAAGGGCATGCTATATTGTATGAGGCTGTAGTAGTGGTTTCGGATGGGTTCGGGAATGGTGCCCCGGAGTGACCCGCCGAAAACACGACCCGAGTGGTTCGGTATGAAGAAAAGTCATCCTGATCGTGATAGCTACCTCAATATCTATGACGATAAAAAAGAATTGAAATTATGCGAAAAGAAATTTCGAGATGAAGTATGAATTTTACAATGGAAGGAGTGGGAACACCATCCCGCTTCAATTGGTACCAAAGTGGAGTTTTGGGACAATATACCACTCCCACCACCCAAAGGACAAATTTGCACATCTATAAATATAAAAAAAACCCAATAACATTACACATATGAATATATGATATCCAACAAAATGGGTGTTACCCACTACTTGCCCCTCCAAGCGTTAAGCTTTTACAACAAACAATGGAAATCATCTTTGCTTTCCACTTATATATTTTGGTTATGAGTTAGGTTTATGGGTTTGCATATGTTTGTTAAATTTTTTGCTCACTCGTATTTTTCTAGAAGTATCGTATGAATCTAGCCATCTAGGGAGGTTCGATATGGGTCAGATAAAAGAACAATAAAAGGTAAAACGAGTATATTTCAGTAAATACGGATTACGTACAAGTGGAAGGTTTAATAAACCTAGTAAGACAATGGCATGCAAGAATTAGCTTCATTGGGTGTTAATTTTGCTTACATGTGTTGTTTGAGAGTCTATAATAACAAGCAAACTTTTGAAATATATCAATCAATTAGAACAGAACATGAAAAGTGAACATGTGAGGGATTAAATTATAATTGACCTTAATAGGATCTAGACTATTTTGAATTACATATAAAGATGAGAAAAATATACAATATGGTATAGATGACAAATAGGTTACATTTGAAATGCTCTTTATTGACATTTTTCTAAATCACTTTAAGCATAAAAGTTCAATTATCATCAATCAATCAATGCTTCTTGTATAAACACAATTTCAGCCGCAACGAGATATCATCTTCTCTTTTAGCATCAATCATTTCTTTCTATTTGCGCGTTCACATCTTCAATTCATTCATTCATTCACACGTATCATCTACATCTCTTGATCACACACGTAAACTCAACGTTATATATTTTCTACCTTAACCTTTTTTAACATAAGAATAGTCTTAGCTAACCTTGACCTCTCTTTTTCCTCTTATCATACTCATTCTTTCAATATGATATAACTTTATAACACTGAGTTGAAAGTGCAACAAAACATGAAAGGAAAATTTAATAATTATCATCATATAACATGTTATGAAAAATCCAAACAAATAATATAAAAATTATAAAAAACTAACTGCTATAAATTAATATTTGCATTTTTCTTCATTTTAATATAATGTTTTTAAAAATTGCCTTTCAATTTTTCAGATATTCAATTACGT
This sequence comes from Bidens hawaiensis, assembly GCF_021521415.1. Classification (NCBI taxonomy): domain Eukaryota; kingdom Viridiplantae; phylum Streptophyta; class Magnoliopsida; order Asterales; family Asteraceae; genus Bidens; species Bidens hawaiensis. Next base: position 20,806 of record NW_027493109.1, read on the forward strand.
ATTTTACACAAAATGGTAAACAATACAAACCATCGATTTTTCACCACAAGCTTACAAAGTTTTTAACTTTCTGCAATGTCATCGTGTACCCCTATATCTTTCCATAAGTAATAAATATCTATAAAAAAATTAAATTTACAGAAAATAAGAAAGTAGCCTAAATAATGAAACAAAAACCAAACATAGTGATACCATGTCGTGTGAGTAGGCAGAGTACTAGTGGTGCATTGAGTGAGTTGTCAATTTAAATGTCCTACAGTGGCATATTTTAAATGTAGACTCTTTTATTAATATAATATGGAAAGAGGACATGCATTAATACATACTTGCATAGTCTTGAAAAATATGAAGGGTAATAAACATATAGCTCCAAAACTAATAAACCATTGGTTGTCTAGCAACAAGAGAAAACAAATCTTGGTAGTTTTTTTATCGTGTTTACTCACTTTTTTTTTATCAATTTTATTTGCTTAATTTAAAATATACAGGTTAATTAATTTACTCTATCTATTTCATTTATTTTTGTTTTAACAACCGAGATCCCATCTGATTTTCTTTATACAAGTTTATAAATAATTAAAATAGTTATTGTTATAGCTAATACATACGAGTGGAGCAATTGAGTCCCCAAAAGAAGAAACGTTTTTTTGATGGAGAACTACGAGAATAAATATCCATGTTGGATAGACTTTGTGTCCGCTTGATCAGACCACCCAGAAACCGTTGAACATTTGTCGATCGTGTGCTCGTTAGTGAACTCGGTTTGACAACTTATATCAACATATGATGCGAGCCCCCTCCCATAATTTTTCACCTTCTCTATGTCTTATGCGATGGGGTTTCAAAATCATTTCACCCGTAACTCAATATGAAAGAAACTGATTCAAACAACGTGGACCTTGTGGAGGCAAGAAATGACAAGATTTTTAATGGAGTGAATTCAAACCCACACAAAATAGTGAAAGATTTAAATATTTTGAGTTTCCTGTGGATAGGATCGATCTAGATTGAAAGACTTTGGGGTTGATTGTAACAAATGGTGTATATATCTTTGATATTGTAAGATTGTAAGTCTTCATTGCTCTTTGATCTTTTCGGGTTCTAGTCATTTGCTAGTCCCAATGTGAATACACTACTAAAAAATAAGTTATTTTCTTACGGTGGGTTTCGTTAAAATTTGTTGGAAGACTAATTTTCGAACGATCTTCCTACAAAATGTTGTGTGAGAAAAACACACATTGGTAAAATTATTTCCAATTTTTTTAATAACATTTCTTACAAAATTGCTACAAAAGTATGTTGAAAAATTCATACAATTTTTCAACAAAACCTATTTTATTTTTCTAAATTGTTACTGTACAACTTTTCAACATAAGTATACAATACAGTAAATAACACAAATAACTATACTTATATTGTTTTCCAATTAAAATAATAAACATAATCATTAATTTATATATTTTTTTTTGGAATTTTGTTATGAGAGTTAGCAACAATTTTCTAACAAAATCGTATTGTTACTATACTAATGCTAGGTATTTTTCATTTTTTTTAAATTCGCCTGAAATTTGTTATAGTTACATTATGAAGTTTTCGTAAGAAAATGAAATAGAAAAGGAAATGTTTTCTAGTAGTAATGATATAACTCCGTCTTAAAAAATGTTTAAAAGAAGTTAAAAGGAAACAGACTACAATTATTTGACAACTTAAAGAAAAATATTTTTTTACCTTCAATAATAAAAGAGATTTAAGTGGTCAATATTAAAAGAGATGTTAGTGGGTTACTGTTGGTCACCTTTTACTATGGATAGTAAAATTTGGACACATGCGTCTGGAATGCATTTATCGTTTGGCCCACATAACACGTTCGATTTTCCTTTTTAAATAATTGTGGGCTTAGTCGGTAGTGTCTGATGAAGAAGTAAGAACGAGTTTTTACATTAATTTTTACTACAATTAAATTTAATTTACGTTCAGGTTAGATTTTTATGAAAATATGTAATAGACATTTTTATGTGTTTGATTAGGATAATAGTTACTACTGAGTGCTGTATATTTTTTCTATAAAACCATATTCTGTTCTTTTTCCTTTTACTTTATTATTAACTAGTTTTTTTCGTTTATAAAAAGTTGCACAACTCCTAGCGATTTAATCGTCTTTATTCCATCACTTAGTAAAACTATAAGAAAACGACGACAATAAAAAATCAACTAACAAAACAAATTTTGCATACTAATTAACATGACATAATGACAATATTATATTATCTAAATATTATATTCTTCTTAAAAAAGAAAAAAAACAATAAAAAAACTAGAGGATGAAAATGATGGAACTTGTCCTTCACAACGTCTATATAAACACCTTCATTTACACTCATGCTATCCACCATAACCTCTCTCTTTCTCTAGCTCATCAATTAAGATGAAGCCTTTCATGAAGTTGTTTGCTGCATTGTTGCTTGTTGTCATGGTTCTAACAGCCAACGGTAATTAATCCACCTAGCCAATTAATCTCTTAAAACCATAACTTTTATTATCTAACAAGTTGATTTTCTACATGACAACATTTTACTAACATTATTTATAATTAACCTTTGTGCATGTGTTATAGAATTGGGTGCTCCCATGATGGTGGAAGCAAGATCATGCGAATCACAAAGCCACAAGTTCAAGGGGACATGTTTGAGTGGCACAAACTGCGGTAACGTGTGTCAATCTGAGGGGTTTCCAAATGGCAGGTGCCGAGGTTTCCGTCGCAGATGTTTCTGCACCAAACCATGTTAGATCTATGGATCTAGTACTACGTACTTCATGTTTATCCTCGTTTGAGTTGTGTTTTGTTTAATGTGTCCGCGTGGTACGTAGTTTGATGTTGGCTGAATAATTAAGATTCTTATAACTTATGTTTATGGTGGTTGGAATTGGTTTTCCAAACCTAGTTCTATTTAAGTAATTAATGTCATCTTTCTTATATATCTTAATATCTTATCCTCTCTTTTTATATATAAATGGATTTTCGTATAAAACGCGTAATAGTATGACATGATCATGTTAAAAACGCAACTCTCTCTGTATATGCACAATGTATATATATACATAATAACGCCATATAATCCTCTAACCATATTTACATAAGCACACAATCTTTATGCCCAACACAACAAACTCTAAATGATTCAATTTTTTAAATATAGGAATGTTTAACTTAGTTTTTGAAGTTTCCAAATAATGAACTCAATGATTGTGACTTTTACTTTTTTATCTTTATCATTGCTTTGTTAGATCAAGAGAAAATGTGTGGATGTGAACGTATATAGCCACAAATAGTTACATTATTGTAAATGCATACACACCAACCGTACACACAAAAGTATAATAACTTGTAAATTTCACTTGGTGTTGCCATATAAAAGCGTACTCGTGTAGCAAAAATATAAAACTGAATGCATAATGTAAAAGTAGGACACGCTTTTGTTACCATAATAAATAACATAATAATAATAGTACAGTAATAACAATTCTATTCCAATATGGTGTTAGTAGTAAGCCCAGAGTGTCTTATCAATAAGGTTCAAATTAACTACACCAACAACATTTTAGAGGGAGCATGGATGACTTAATAAAAAAAGACTAAGATCATTCCAGTTTGATCATAAGGGTATCCGAGTTTTACCACAAGTGGGCCTCGGGTGGGTGGGGTTTCTTCGAAACTGAAGATAACTTAAGGGCGCTTAAGGGCTCCGTACGGTTGGATTGAACCGGCGGTGGCATTTTGCCACTAGTCAGATCATACAAACTACCTAAAATTCTCTGTTTGTTAGTGATTAAAAAAATAGTAGTAACAACAGCTAGTAAACAACAACATGCTAAGACAGTTAGATCTTGAATGAATTTTTACCAATATATAGAAGGCTTCTATATATTGGTTTTTATTATTAATGAAAACTATTGTCTTTTGGTCAATGCCGGTTCCAACTAACGATTTGGCTACTGACGGTCCCAACTTTTTAACATATTAATTTGTTCCAGACTGTCCACGACTAACAGAATCCTAACGCTGTTATTTTCAGGTCGTTGGAAAAACGTTTTCGCTAGTTTTGTATTCACAATCATTTCTCTGTTTATTTACATAACAACATAACTTACATCACAATCCGTTTTACCATTTATATAACTTCGATGCGCGCATGACATTAAATATACTTATAATCCCATCATACAAACATATTTGTCATCAAATCGATAATAACTTATATGTTATGTTGAAACTCATATGATTCACTCTAGAGCTACAATCTAATTAAGGTTTTTTATATATATTAACGTTGCAATCTAAATAAGAATATTCTTATATCTTTAAAAAAAGTATAAAAGAGTAAATAAAATTATTTTGAAATCCACATTAAGAAACTAAACCGAATCATAATCTACCTATACTAATAAAAGAAAATAATTCTGGACACATGTCATTCTAAGATTAATTATCACTATCAAATTCCCTCCAAAATCACTTCTATTCTATTGATGAAAAAGAAAAAAATATATATTTCAATATATAGTATTGATTATAAATTCAACATACCGTATTAATTGGTCAATCTTAATTGATTGAATTATTATTGCCATAAATTATATTGTAATATATAAAAATATTAATATAATAATTACATGTCATAAAAGATATATTCTTTAAAATTAAAATGTATATAAAAGAGTTTATGTTTAAAGAATACACTAACATTCAATTTTTGAAATATCTAAGAAAACTATAATAAATTATTTTGTTTTTTTGTTTTTACAAATATTCTATGTTTAATAAGTTTTAAAAATTAAATAATATGCAGAGACTTATTTATATATATTTTTATTTGTATTAAGTTATTTATTGTAATTTATACATCAATTTATCCCGTGTAATATACGAGTTTATAAAGCTAGTTCAATGTAATATAAGAATTTAATTTGTATTTTATTACTTTTTATATTAATAAAAGGTGGTTTATAAACTATTATTATTGTTTTTTACAAACATTTAAAAAAAATTGCTTCAAACAACCCACTATACGTGATGATGAAATATAAAACTAGGAGCTCAAAAAGCAAATAAATGGCCGAGGCGAAAAGATCACATTTAACTTAAACTTGATTTTTAGAAATAAATGAAAAAAAAACAATTTTGAACTTATATAAATGACAAAAATGTACACACTAAAATACAAATAAAAAGGCATAACAAACTGTAATTAATCCAAATAAAAAGGTACACACTAAAATACAAATAAAAAGGCATAACAATCGGTAATTAATCCCCCTAGTCGATATCTAAAAATATATACTTAATACATATGAACATGTTGATTTTGTAAATGATCATTATTAATATTAGTTACGAACATTTGTGTTTAACATAACTGGGTGGTCCGATGGTGGTGGATGCTAGGACGAGCGAGTCACAGAGCCAAAACTCAAGGGCGACTGCTTGAGCGACAACAACTGTAGGGTTGTGTGCAAAACTAAGGGGTTTGATAATGGAATGTGTCAAACTGATGGTGGTAAACTCCATTGTATGTGCACAAAACCATGTTAAGAAGACATCTAATATGTTTGTCGCCGTTTGGCTTGTGTTTAGTTCACTAGGTTTTTGTATTATATCGGTGTTCCTTCAATGATTGTAAGGCCCCGTTACCGGAAGCCCTACTTTCGCGTCGGATTTACTCATAAACACAGTTCTTCAAATCAGAGTTTATTAAAACTTTTCGCGGAATATAAAACATCAATCATTTGTTACAAATCATTCAATCTTTTCTTTGATACCATAACACAAAACTTTATATTTAAAACATCTTTACTTCTTTCTTCAGATGCCAGCCGTTCAATCCATGCCGTGTGTCATCCTCATGCTAACTCTATAATCAGCTCACCTGCGTGCATACTAAAAGTCAGCTACGCTGAGTGAGTTCTAGTTAATCAAGCAACTTATCATACAACCACTTCATACAATATATATATACGTATCCGAAGACACATAGTCCACTGTCTAACATGCCACTGTTAACCACTTAATTACCCCTACAGCTTAGCCACTTAATTACAACGGCACGTATAGGCTTTCCCTATCACGCACTCACGCTATGCCACTTAATAACGAAGGCACGTATAGGCTTTCCCTATCACGCACTCACGCTATGCCACTTAATAGCGAAGGCACGTATAGGCTTTCCCTATCACGCACTCACGCTATGCCACTTAATAACGAAGGCACGTATAGGCTTTCCCTATCACGCACTCACGCTATGCCACTTAATAACGAAGGCACGTATAGGCTTTCCCTATCACGCACTCACGCTATGCCACTAACACCCTTACTAGACTCCTGCTACCTCTAACACACTCTACCTCAACCTGCCTTGGTCACACTCATATTAGTTTAGTATTTACGTAGTGAACAAGTCACATCACATCATTCATACACACTATCAACCACTTGGCAATCGCTATCCTTGGCGATACGTGCAATATCCGAAGATCGTTCACGTACCGACAAGCATTATAAATATATACCTCATATAACATCTATAGCATACACTTACCACTTAAAGTAAGTGGATTCACACTTCACATCGAGTATGCACACAGCCCCGAAAACATAACAAGGAAATGGGGCTAGAAACTCACCTGAATACGGTTACGTTCTCCGTTGATTGAAATTCCTTTCTTTAACTAGGCTCGGCTAACTGTATAATATTTACACATATCAATTAACTACTACTACTCGTTTTCGATAACTGCCTTAACACATTTTCCATTAGGTTTTTAATTCATTTTATAAACGAACTTCGCTTCAGGCGAAGTTAAACCTTAGGCGAACTCGGAAACAGCTTGGTTCTGGCTTGATTCGATCGAATAGGAACACGTTCGATCGAATAGGAACACGTTCGATCGAATAGGAACACGTTCGATCAAACAGGAACACGTTCGATCGAATAGGAACACGTTCGATCGAATACAACACTCATTCGATCGAATACAAAACTCATTCGATCGAATGAGTTGGAGACTATTCGGTTGCTTCCCTATTCGGTCGACTGGACTTGTTCGATCTACGCATTCGATCGAATGGACTGATTCGATCGACTGGTTCGATCGAATGAGTCTGATTCGACTCCTTCAAGCTGGGCGACGGAGAAACCCACGGGTTTTCCAGATTTTCCAGATTTTTGACCCAAAATCGAAGTTTTTGACATGGAAATGCTCGGGATTGAAAGGGCTATCGATTCCTTGTACTTTTAAACACAAAAGCTTGCATTTTGACATCAAAACAAGGCGGTTTTTGACCCGAAAACTCAAGTTACGAAAATAGGGAGTTTTTGCTCGATTTGAGCTCGAAAATGGTTATGAAAACGGATGATTTTCGAGAGGGACTTACCAAAAACGATTAGGAACTAGATTGTGGACTCGGATTTGTGATTTGAGAACTTTCTCTCTCTAGCTTCTCTCTCTAGAAATGAGAGTGTTTGGGTGGGTGTAAGTGAAGGAAGATGGTGAAAATGGTGGAAGTGTCAAGAACTTTCGTTTATATACTACGGGTTTGGTTAGGCTCGGGTTGGCTTCCTACGGGTCGAGACAGGCCGAGTTCATAAAATAACTAAGCCCAAGACCCGTTCCTTACTCGACATTAAATAACTAAAACGTGAAATTACTAAACATAACTTTCTTTTATTTATCAATATAAAAATTTCGGGATGTTACAAGTCTTCCCTCCTTAAAGAGGTTTCGCCCCCGAAACCTAACTTATTCCCTATAAACGGAAAACTTCTTATATTTACACGCTTTACCATCACACAACTATTTATTATAACCAACATGCATTCAAGTTAAATTCATAGATCGTTCATACTAAAGCACAAGAAGTCACAAGTACTTCATAACATAAAAGGAAATCATTCAAGCTTGCTAAACAACATAGGTTCAACTGTAACATAAAACACTCTTTAACTACTAAACATAAAACAACTGAGACATGCCACTTATTCTCCTGCAACCTCCTCAGCAGCTAATAGACCATCCCTTCACGCGTTTCCTCTTCCTTCCCTCACTGCCACGGCTTCTCTACACTCCCTAGCTATGTGACCTGACTTACCACACCTATAACACTTCTGGTCCTCGGTGCATTCACGGGAGAGGTGCCCCTCCCTCCCACATCGGTAGCACTGGTTTGGACCAGCCTTGCATTCCCCCAAGTGCATCTTTCCACACACCTTACATGCTCCACTCCCTGCCATCTTCTGTGTCCTTCTCCCTGCATGTTCCACGATATCCCCAGCTCTTTTAGTTCCTTTCCCTTTTCCCTCATCTTCCACTCCCACATCATCCGCCGCCAGATCATCATAGACTATCTCCGCCAACTCGACCGCAGACTCAAAGGTAACAGGTTTGTTGGCCCTGACCAACATGCGGACCTTCTGGGGAAGTCCTCTAACGTAGCACTTGATCCGTTTCGCCTCGGTGTTCACCATGTCAGGTACCAACCTAGACATGCGGTTGAATTCAGTGGTGTACTCACGATGTGTCATCTTGTCCGCCTTTAGATTCAGAAACTTCATCTCGGCCCTCTCAACCTCAGCATCAGCACAGAACCTTTTCATCACTAACTCCTTAAGGTCATCCCACCTCATGGCCTTAATCTCCTCTCGGGTCTTCCTTTGTTCGACCGTTTCCCACCAGTACATGGCCTCATCTTCAAATGACTGAGTGGCATAACCCACTGCTTGGTCAGGACGACACTCGCTAATGCGGATAACCTTATCCATGGCGGTTATCCACTGAAGAGTAGCGATTGCGTCTCCCAAACCAGTCAACTTAGGCGGGTCACAACCTTTGAAGGACTTATAGTTGCAACCGCCTCGGCCCCTCTTCCTTTCATCATCTTTCACAGACTTTACCTCACTCGAGTTATCCCTTTCCCTCTCGTCATTCTTTCTATTATTACCACCTGCCCCTTCAACGGTTCGTTCACGGCTTCCAGCAGACCCTTCGGGATTCAGGTTCTTCACAGCAGCAACTACAGCTTGAACAATGGCTGCTTGAACTGCAGGGCTAAGTTGAACTTCTTCGTTGTTGTTCTGGTCTCCTCCAGCTGCGCTTCCTTCATCTTCGGTGTGGGAAGCTTCTTCCACCGAGGGTTGCCGGACAAGACGAGGCCTGCCACGACGCCCAGTGCGACCCCCAGTTTCAACAAATTCTCCAGCTCCAGCCATCGTAATCTAAAAGGGAAAACACAAACATCATCACTCAAGGATCTATCTAGTACAAGGATAGTAAGGCTAACAGGTAATAACAGTGGCCAGTTGTGATTAGCTGATCACGTTACTTTCCGTGTCCTATACACTTCCCTTTATGAGTCCATTTGTGCTGGTTCTACATAAGCAGTTTGTCAAATCAAACAATCAATTATTCCTATCCCTAACGTTCACATATCTTTCTTTTCTCATTAACATATATCATTTAATCATACACCTTACCTTTACTGATCTTGCTTGAGCGACACATGGCATTCTTGAACTGGCATCTTCTTTCCTTTCTTACTTAAATCCCATTTTCTGTTCGAGTCTAAGCATGTAGGATGCTTAAATCTCTCGAACTTATGCTCTGATACCAACTTGTAAGGCCCCGTTACCGGAAGCCCTACTTTCGCGTCGGATTTACTCATAAACACAGTTCTTCAAATCAGAGTTTATTAAAACTTTTCGCGGAATATAAAACATCAATCATTTGTTACAAATCATTCAATCTTTTCTTTGATACCATAACACAAAACTTTATATTTAAAACATCTTTACTTCTTTCTTCAGATGCCAGCCGTTCAATCCATGCCGTGTGTCATCCTCATGCTAACTCTATAATCAGCTCACCTGCGTGCATACTAAAAGTCAGCTACGCTGAGTGAGTTCTAGTTAATCAAGCAACTTATCATACAACCACTTCATACAATATATATATACGTATCCGAAGACACATAGTCCACTGTCTAACATGCCACTGTTAACCACTTAATTACCCCTACAGCTTAGCCACTTAATTACAACGGCACGTATAGGCTTTCCCTATCACGCACTCACGCTATGCCACTTAATAACGAAGGCACGTATAGGCTTTCCCTATCACGCACTCACGCTATGCCACTTAATAGCGAAGGCACGTATAGGCTTTCCCTATCACGCACTCACGCTATGCCACTTAATAACGAAGGCACGTATAGGCTTTCCCTATCACGCACTCACGCTATGCCACTTAATAACGAAGGCACGTATAGGCTTTCCCTATCACGCACTCACGCTATGCCACTAACACCCTTACTAGACTCCTGCTACCTCTAACACACTCTACCTCAACCTGCCTTGGTCACACTCATATTAGTTTAGTATTTACGTAGTGAACAAGTCACATCACATCATTCATACACACTATCAACCACTTGGCAATCGCTATCCTTGGCGATACGTGCAATATCCGAAGATCGTTCACGTACCGACAAGCATTATAAATATATACCTCATATAACATCTATAGCATACACTTACCACTTAAAGTAAGTGGATTCACACTTCACATCGAGTATGCACACAGCCCCGAAAACATAACAAGGAAATGGGGCTAGAAACTCACCTGAATACGGTTACGTTCTCCGTTGATTGAAATTCCTTTCTTTAACTAGGCTCGGCTAACTGTATAATATTTACACATATCAATTAACTACTACTACTCGTTTTCGATAACTGCCTTAACACATTTTCCATTAGGTTTTTAATTCATTTTATAAACGAACTTCGCTTCAGGCGAAGTTAAACCTTAGGCGAACTCGGAAACAGCTTGGTTCTGGCTTGATTCGATCGAATAGGAACACGTTCGATCGAATAGGAACACGTTCGATCGAATAGGAACACGTTCGATCAAACAGGAACACGTTCGATCGAATAGGAACACGTTCGATCGAATACAACACTCATTCGATCGAATACAAAACTCATTCGATCGAATGAGTTGGAGACTATTCGGTTGCTTCCCTATTCGGTCGACTGGACTTGTTCGATCTACGCATTCGATCGAATGGACTGATTCGATCGACTGGTTCGATCGAATGAGTCTGATTCGACTCCTTCAAGCTGGGCGACGGAGAAACCCACGGGTTTTCCAGATTTTCCAGATTTTTGACCCAAAATCGAAGTTTTTGACATGGAAATGCTCGGGATTGAAAGGGCTATCGATTCCTTGTACTTTTAAACACAAAAGCTTGCATTTTGACATCAAAACAAGGCGGTTTTTGACCCGAAAACTCAAGTTACGAAAATAGGGAGTTTTTGCTCGATTTGAGCTCGAAAATGGTTATGAAAACGGATGATTTTCGAGAGGGACTTACCAAAAACGATTAGGAACTAGATTGTGGACTCGGATTTGTGATTTGAGAACTTTCTCTCTCTAGCTTCTCTCTCTAGAAATGAGAGTGTTTGGGTGGGTGTAAGTGAAGGAAGATGGTGAAAATGGTGGAAGTGTCAAGAACTTTCGTTTATATACTACGGGTTTGGTTAGGCTCGGGTTGGCTTCCTACGGGTCGAGACAGGCCGAGTTCATAAAATAACTAAGCCCAAGACCCGTTCCTTACTCGACATTAAATAACTAAAACGTGAAATTACTAAACATAACTTTCTTTTATTTATCAATATAAAAATTTCGGGATGTTACAATGATTAAGTTTTTCCTTATGTTAATGTTTTGTTTGTTTTTGAAAGTAAACAAAAGTTGAAGATTAGTAGAAAGAAAAATTGAAAGTAAGAGATATACTTAGATAATTGGTAGAGTAATAATAAAAAGAACAAAAAAAGTTACTTAATACTAACAAAAAAAATTATTTTATTAAATGTATCTACTTATTTATACTATTAATATCAAAACAGAGAGAATTACTTTACACATCTATATTGTAATCGTGTATTAGCATAAAACTAAAAACTAAATCACGTTCAACTTTTATATATATATATATATATATGGGTGTGTGTGTATGTGTATCATATTTAGGGTAAATATCTATTTTATTTTCAAAAAAATACTTACTATATGAAAACAATTTTTTGTTATATACGAACATGAAATGTGTACATCAAATTAGTTCTTGTTTATAGTTTTAATGGTAAATTATTATTCAATATGAAAACTATTGTTAAAATAACAAAAAATGCGATCAAGATAATGATTCATGAATTCTATAAATATAAGAAACGACCGTGATTCACAAAGTGAAAAAAATATAGGCGAGAAACACGATTCAAGGAAAAAAAGGAATTTTTTTTAATTAGGCAATAGCAAAATTTATAATTATGACTTTTCTCCAATTCATCATCAAATACGCTAGTCTTATGCTCACTATCATTTCTCTGTTTATTTACACAACACAATAACACACATCACAATCTTTTTACCATTTATATAATCTTGATATGCGCATGACATTATATATGCTTATAGTTTCATCATAACATACATATTTGCCATCAAATCGATAAGAACTTATAGGTTTTATTGAAATTCATATACTTTGTTATAACTTCTACACTCCGGAGCTACAATCTTTTAAAAATATTTTTTTGATATATTTACGCTGTAATCTAAATAAGAATATTCTTATATGTTTACAGAAAAGTATAAAATTGTAATTAAATTATTTTGGAAATCTACATTAAGAAATTAAACCAAATCATAATCAAAGTTATAAGAATTTAATTTGTTTTTTATTATTTTTATCTAATTAAAATATGGTATATTGTTTGTTTATAAATAATTATTATCGACTCTTATAAACATTTTAAAATAACAATTTTTTTATACAAGCAACTCACTACATGTGCGGATGAAATATAAAACTAGGAGCTTAAAAGGCAGATAAACGATAGAGAAGATAGGATCACATGTAACTTAAAGTTGATTATTTTGTAATAAATGGGAAAAAAATAATTTTGGACTTATATAATGACAAAAAGTCACACACAAAAAAAACAAATAAACAGGCGTGAGAGAGAAAGAGAGACTCAAACATATGACCTTAAAACTTCAAAGGAACTCCGTCATGTGGTATAATCAACCATTAAATTAAAAGTATTTAGTTTTATTTTAAATAAAGTTTATAGGTCACAAAATAAAACCTATATAAATACCTGCACATGCCTACTATTTTCCATCACATCTCTCTTGCTCTCTCTCTCTCCCTCACCATTCATTTACGTAAAGATGAACCCATCCATGAAGTTGTTTACAACATTGTTGCTTGTTGTCGTGGTTTTAATGACAAACGGTAATTAATCCCCCTAATGAATATCTAAAAAAATTATACTTAATACATATGAACATGTGGATTTTGTAAATGATCATTATTAATATTAGTTACGAACATTTGTTTTTAACAGAACTGGATGGTCCGATGGTGGTGGATGCTGGGACATGCGAGTCACAGAGCCAAAAGTTCAAAGGAGACTGCTTGAGCGACAACAATTAACTGAGGGGTTTGATAGTGGAAGGTGTCGAACTGACGGTGGTAAACTCCATTGTATGTGCACAAAACCGTGTTAAGAAGACATGTAACATGTTTGTCGCCGTTTGGCTTGTGTTTAGTTCACTAGGTCTTTGTATTATATCGGTGTTCCCTCAATGATTAAGTTTTCCTTATGTTAATGTTTTGTTTGTTTCTGAAAGTAAAAAAAAAGTTGAAGATTAGTAGAAAGAAAAATTGAAAGTAAAAGATAAACTTAGATAATTGGTAGAGTAATAACAAAAATAACATAAAAAGTTACTTAATACTATCAACAATAATTATTTTGTTAAGTGTATCTAATTATTTATACTATAAATATGAAAACTGAGAATTACTTTACACATCTATATTGTATTCATGTATCCGCATAAAACTATACTTGCTATATGAAAACATTTTTTTTAGTTAAACTTAATTATTTATACTATAAATATGAAAATATTTTTTTTACTATAAAAATGAAAACTGAGAATTACTTTACACATCTATATTGTATTCATGTATTCGCATAAAACTATACTTGCTATATTATTCAATATGAAAACTATTGTTAAAATAACAAAAAAAAATGAGATCAAGATAATGATTCATGTTTTCTATAAAAATAAGAAACGACCATGATTCACAAAGTGAAAAAATATATTAGAGAAACACGATTCAAGGAAAAAAGAAGATTATTTTAAATCAGGCAATGACAAAATTTATAATTATGACTTTTCTCCAATTCATCATCAAATACGCTAGTCTTATACTCACTATTATTTCTCTGTTTATTTACATAACACAATAACACACATCACAATCTTTTAACATTTATATAATCTCAATATGCGCATGACGTTATATACATGCTTATAGTCTCATCATAATATACACATTTGTAATCTAATCGATAAGAACTTATAGGTTTTGTTGAAATTCATATAATTTATTAGAACTTCCACACTCTGGAGCAACAATCTTTTAAAACTAATTTTTGATATATATACACTGCAATCTAAATAAGAATATTCTTATATGTTTACAAAAAGTATAAAAGTGTAAATAAAATTATTTTGGAAATCCACGTTTAGAAATTAAACCAAATCATAAATCAAAGTAATATAAGAATTTAATTTGTTTTTTTATTACTTTTATCTAATTAAAATGTGGTATATTGTTTTTTATAAACAATTATTATCGACTCTTATAAACATTTTAAAATAACTTTTTTTATACAAGCAACTCACTACATGTGAGGATGAAATATAAAACTAGGAGCTTAAAAGGAAGATAAGCGACAGAGGAAAGAGGATCACATGTAACTTAAAGTTAATTATTTTGAAATAAATGGGAAAAAACAATTTTGGACTTATATAATGACAAAAAGTCACACACAAAAAAACAAATAATAAGGCGCGAAAGAGAAAGAGAGACTCAAACATATGACCTTAAAACTTCAAAGGAACTCGGTCATGTGGTATAATCTACCATTAAATTAAAAGTATTTAGTTTTATTTTAAATAAAATTTATAGGTCACAAAATAAAGCCTATATAAATACCTCCACATGACTATTATTTTCCATCACATCTCTCTCTCTCTCCCTCTCCCTCTCTATTCCTCCGCGTAAAGATGAACCCTTCCATGAAGTTGTTTGCAACATTGTTGCTTGTTGTCGTGGTTCTAATGACAAATGGTAATTAATCCCCCTAATGAATATCTAAAAAATATATACTTAATACATATGAACATGTTGATTTTGTAAATGATCATTATTAATATTAGTTACGAACATTTGTGTTTAACAGAACTGGGTGGTCCGATGGTGGTGGATGCTGGGACATGCGAGTCACAGAGCCAATAGTTCAAGGGCGACCGCTTGAGCGACAACAACTGTAGGGTTGTGTGCAAAACTGAGGGGTTTGATAGTGGAAGGTGTCGAATTGATGGTGGTAAACTCCATTGTATGTGCACAAAACCGTGTTAAGAAAACATCTAATATGTTTGTCACCGTTTGGCTTGTGTTTAGTTCATTAGGTCTTTGTATTATATCGGTGTTCCCTCAATGATTAAGTTTTTCCTTATGTTAATGCTTTGTTTGTTTCTGAAAGTAAAAAAAGTTTAAGATTTGTAGAAAGAAAAATTGAAAGTAAAAGATAAACTTAGATAATTGGTAGAGTAATAACAAAAATAACATAAAAAGTTACTTAATACTAACAAAAGTAATTATTTTGTTAAGTGTATCTATTCGTTTATACTATAAATATGAATACTGAGAATTACTTTACACATCTATATTGTATTCGTGTATTAGCATAAAACTAAAAACTAAATCACGTTCAACTTATATATATATATATAAAAGATTTGGATCATGAGAGAACGTTTTTATAATTGAGAACTATTTTAAACCACAAAACCTAAAAATAAAAAATATCATAAAATAAAAAAAAAACACAAAAATGAAAAAAAAAGTAAAAAACCAAAATTCTTATTTTAACATCCCGCTTTCATAAAAAAAACAAAAAAAAAAGAACTAACTCGGTTTAGCTAAATTAGATACACATATGTATAATATATAGATATATGTACATTTACTTGTTTTTTTATACACATATGTATAATTTAAGATAAATGATACTGTATATATGTGTATATTACGTAACTAAAGATTAAATAAAATTATAAATATGTGTATAATACGATATTTTTTTCTTTTTAATGAAATCGGAATGAAATATAAGAATTTTGGTTTTTTTTTTTACTTTTTTAAAATTTTTGCTATTTTTTGTTTTATGATTTTTTAAAATATTTTTTTAAAGGTGTTTTTAGTGTTACAAAATGGTTCTCAAATTTCTCAATTTGCAAAGAGTTCTCTTAGGATCCTTACTCTATATATATTTGTGTGTGTGTATGTGTATCATATTTGTGTTAAACATCTATTTTATTTTCAAAAACATACTTACTATATGAAAACATTTTTTTAGTTATATACGAACATGAAATGAGTACATCAAATTAGTTCTTGTTTATACTTTTAATGGTAAAATATTATTTAATATAAAAACTATTGTTATAATAACAAAAAATGAGATCAAGATAATGATTCATGAATTCTTTAAAAATAAGAAACGACTGTGAGTCACAAAGTGAAAAAAATATAGGAGAGAAACACGTTTCAAGGAAAAATGGAGATTATTTTAATTAGGCAATGACAAAATTTATAATTATGACTTTTCTCCAATTCATCATCAAATACGCTAGTCTTATGCTCACTATTATTTCTCTGTTTATATACATAACACAATAACACACATCACAATCTTTTTACCATTTATATAATCTCGATATGCGTATGACATTATATATGCTTATGGTCTCATCATAACATGCATATTGTCATCAAATCGATAAGAACTTATAGGTTTTGTTGAAATTCATATATATAATATTTTACAACTTCCACCTCTGAAGCTACAATCTTTTAAAAATATTTTTTGATATATTTACGCTGCAATCTAAATAAGAATATTCTTATATGTTTACAAAAAAAAGTATAAAAGTGTAAATAAAATTATTTTGGAAAACCACGTTAAGAAATTAAGCCGAATTATAAATCAAAGTAATATAAGAATTTAATTTGTTTTTTTTTTATTTTTATCTAATTAAAAGGTGGTATATTTTTTTTATAAACAATTATTATCGACTCTTATAAACATTTTAAAATAACAAAAAAATTTTTTGATACAAGCAACTCACTACATGTGAGGATGAAATATAAAATTGGGAGCTTAAAAGGCAGATAAACGACAAAGGAGAGAGGATCACATGTAACTTAAAGTTGATTTTTTGAGATAAATGGGGAAAAAAATTTGGACTTATATAATGACAAAAAGACACAAAAAAAAACAAATAAACAGGCGTGAGAGAGAAAGAGAGACTCGAACATGTGACCTTAAAAACTTCAAAGGAACTCGATCATGTGGTATAATCAACCATTAAATTAAAAGTATTTAGTTTTATTTTAAATAAAGTTTATAACTCACAAAATAAAGTCTATATAAATACCTCCACATGCCTGCTATTTATCATCACATCTCTCTCTCTCTCTCTCTCTCTCTCTCTCTCTCCCTTCCTTTACGTAAAGATGAACCCTTCCATGAAGTTGTTTGCAACATTATTGGTTGTTGTCGTGGTGCTAATGACAAACGGTAATTTACCCCCCTAGTTAATATCTAAAAATATATACTTAATACATATAAACATGTTAATTTTGTAAATGATCATTATTAATATAGTTACGAACATTTGTGTTTAACAGAACTGGGTGGTCCGATGGTGGTGGATGCTGGGACATGCGAGTCACATAGCCAAAATTTCAAGGGCGACTGCTTGAGCGACAACAACTGTAGGGTTGTGTGCAAAACTGAGGGGTTTTATAGTGGAAGGTGTCGAACTGATGGTGGTAAACTCCATTGTATGTGCACAAAACCGTGTTAAGAAGACATCTAACATGTTTGTCGCCGTTTGGCTTGTGTTTAGTTCACTAGTTCTTTGTATTATATCGGTGTTCCCTCAATGATTAAATTTTTCCTTATGTTAATGTTTTGTTTGTTTATGAAAGTAAAAAAAAAGTTGAAGATTAGTAGAAAGAAAAATTGAAAGTAAAAGATAAACTTAGATAATTGGTAGAGTAGTAACAAAAATAACATAAAAAATTACTTAATACTAATAAAAATAATTATTTTATTAAGTATATCTAATTATTTATACTATAACTATGAAAACAGAGAATTAATTTACACATCTATATTGTATCCGCGTATTAGCATAAAACTAAAAACTAAATCGCGTTCAACTTGTACACACACATATATATGCATCATATTTAGGTTAAATATCTATTTTATTTTCAAAAAATACTTACCCTATGAAATCATTTTTTTGTTATATACGAACATGTAATGAGTATATCAAATTATTTCTTGTTTATTGTTTAATGGTAAAATTTTATGTAATATGAAAACTACTAGCTTTTGAACTTGTGTATTACATGGGATTTGTCAAATAACCGAAATTTAGGTATTTAATCATACGTAATTTAGAGTTTTTCTTTGAATTTTATTGGTTAATTATAATATTAGCACACACACTGCAAATATTACATATATAAATTTTACATTTTTCTAAGATTGAAATAATGTTTTTAGATGTCATAAAATCAAATATTGGTAATTAGCTTAACATACTAATGGTATTTTATATAACCAATACGAATAAAAGTTAAATAGTGTTTTACAAATTGTAAAATTATAAATATTGTATTTATTCAACGAAACTTGAAGTACACACCTAATTAAATATATATTATAAACATAGGTCATTAATTATTATACAATAATGATTTGTAAATCATTATTTAATTAATTTAATAAGTCACTATTTGATTTTAAATTTATTATAGATATTCGATAGTTTATATTATTTTAAAAAAATAATAGTCAAACTTTCTATATTTATTAGTAAAATTAGATGTAACGGGTTAATAAAATTTAGTGTGATTTATATTACATTTAATAACTTTTTTTTTCATATAAGTTACAACTAATGGGTCATACCAATAGAACTTATGACCCATGGATAACATAGATCGAGGAGAATAGAGATTAGAAAATAGAAAAACAAATTGAAGTTAGGATTGAATATGGTTATGGCATATCATTCTCAATATTTTTGTTTATTAGTATATATATGTAGATTTCTTTTGTTGAAATTGATCATGCCATATATATTTATGAAATTTAGAAGATGGAACTGACATTTCTGAAAAACAAACATCTTCAAATTTATATATATATATATATATATATATATATATTAGCAAAAACCTTAATTGATCATGATTTTAATGTTTAAAAGTTTTTTTAGAATGATTATGTTTATATATATGAAGTGAGAAATTTTGCATAATTCAAACTGAATTAACAAGCCTTATTGTTAAAAAATGTTGAATTCTTTGATGAAAAATAAGATAAGATATACATGGAGCATAATTATATTTTAAATATAAATTATTATAAATAGTCATTAATGTGTGCATAATATGTTGAAATATATTGAAAATGTTGTTGTAACTCATGGGTCAAATCATTTTCACTCATGACCCATATGGATTAGGGAGAAGAGAGATTAGAAGATTAGAAAGAAATTTTATGCTAGGATTGAATGTGGTAAGGACAACTAAGTACCATTATTTTTGTTTATTAGTATAGTAAGATAAGATAAGATTGTTAAAATAACTAAAAAAATATGAGAAAAAGATAACGATTCATGGATTGTATAAAAATTTGAAACGACCGTGATTTACAAAGTGAAAAGAATATATGAGAGAAATTCGATTCAAGGAAAAGAAAGTTTTTTTTTGTAATTAGAAAATGACATAATTTATGACTCTGCCCCAAATCATCATCAAATTCGCTAGTCTTGTACTCACAATCGTTTCTCTTTTTATTTACATAACGCAATAACATACATCAAAATATGCTTTACCATTTATATAATCCCGATGCCTGCATGACATTCCATATGCTTATAGTCTCATCATAACATACATATTTGTCATCAAATGGATGAAAAAACTTATAGGTTTTTTTAAATTCATATAATTTACATCTTCTTCACTCTGGAGCTGCAATCTAATTAATAATATTTATTTATATATATTTACGCTGCAATCTAAATAGAATGTTATTATATGTTTACAAAAAAGTATAAAAGAGTAAATAAAGTTATTTTGGAATTCCACGTAAAGAAACTAAACCGAATCATAAATCTATGTAATATAAAAATTTAATTTGTATTTTGTTATTTTTTATATTATTAAAAGGTGGTTATAAACAATTATTATTGATTTTTATAAAGATTTAAAAATAACACACTTTTTATAAACATTCAAAGGAGCCCGGTCACGTGGTATAATCAACAAAAAATTAAAGTTATTTAGTTTTATCTTAAGAATCAATTGCGCCCGTTTTAAATATAGTTTATAGTTCACAAAATAAAGTATATATAAATAGCTCCATAGGCCCGCTATTTACCATTGCATCTCTCTCTCTCTCCCTCCCTCCCTCTAGGTAAAGATGAACTCTTCACTGAAGTTGTTTGCAACATTGTAGCTTGTTGCGTGGTTCTAATGACAAACGATAACTAATCCACCTAGTCAATATCTTAAAAAATATATTTAATACTTTGAACATGTTGATTTTGTAAATGATCATTACTAATATCAGTTACGAACATTTAGGTTTAACAGAACTCGGTGGTCCGATGGTGGTGGATGCTGCAACATGCGAATCCTAGAGCCAAAAGTTCATGAGCGACTGCTTGAGCAACAATTGTAGTGCTGTGTGCAAAACTAAGGGATTTGATAGTGGAAGGCGTTGAACCACCGGTGGTAAATTCCATTGTATGTGTATAAACCCATGTTAAAAAGACATCTAACATGTTTGACGTCGGTTGGCTTGTGTTTAGTGCACTAGGTCTTAGTATTATATCGGTGTTGTCTCAATTATTAAGTTTTCCTTATGTTTATATTTGGTTGATCGGTTTTCTAAAAGAATTAAATATAAAGATTTGTAGAAAGAGAAGAAAAATGAAAGAAAAAGTATCAAAATAAGATAATTTATAGAGATATTTGTTAGGTATTTTTACACAGCATAATAAAAATTTAATAATAATAAAAATAATTTTTTATTATATATATATTTATTTATTTTGATGATAATAACATTATAAATTTATAATTATGAAGATAGAGAATTACTTTAGGCATCTATTTCGTATTATTGTATTATCACAAAACTTTATATAATACAGAACTCAATCGCGTTCCTTTATATATATATATTAATGAATCATATTTAATTACAAAGTTGGTCTTCTTCTACGGGGGATTGTTTTATATTGTTTGTTCTAATATTTATTTATTTTTTAAATTTAGATTTTTTTTATTGATTGAAAGTTAATAATATACTTATAGTTTGATGATAAATTGTTTCACAAATAAATGAGATGTTATAACCTGGTTTAAAAGCTATATGGTTTTGATGAGACCCAAGACCCGTTTATTTTTTTTACTATAAAATTGGTTTTTTAATTATAAATAATATTTATGAAAGTTAATAATATACTTATGTTTGATAAGACCCAAGACTCGTTTAATTGTTTTACTATAAAATTGGTTTTTTAATATAAATAATATATATATATATATATATATATATATTGTCACACCCTCAAAATCCACTCACGGAGTTTTACCGTCAGAGGGTGTGAACTGGCAGAATCGGAATCATCAGTTATAATCAAACCATAAAAACGTTTAAATGCAAATAAGTGCGGAAGCGTAAAAACCTTAATTCAAAAGTTGCGTCACGCAGGACGACTTAAAACCAAAGATAACTGTTAAAAATAAGTTTGCAGAATAAAAGTGTTTTCATTTAATGCATGCTCCTAAACCGCGCGCCCTCCTCGGCTACCTGAGAATAACATACTAAAAGTGTCAACACAAGGTTGGTGAGTTCACAAGTTATATAAGATAAATCGTTTAGCGTTTGCATTCAGCGTTTACGTTAAGTGTTTTGCGTAACCTCGTTACGGCGTTTAAGCGTTTTGCGTAACCACGTTTTGCGTTTTGCGTTTTGCGTAACCACGTTACGGCGTTTTGCGTTACCAGATAATGTTATGTCAAATTATATATCGATAGGTAGCTAATCTATACAACAAGTATTACTAAGTGGTTCGACACCGAAGCTGACTGTTTATCAAGTGCCCGTCACCAGGTCAATCCAGACCATGGTAAGTGTTAGCCAAAATTACACCCACTCAACCTCCAGTTGAGCTTAGCGTCGGGTGGGGTTTGTCAAACCCAGTAGTACTACTCAACAGTGACTCGCTATTCTAAATATTAACCGGTTCGATGTGTGGGACTTCAAATGTTACGTTTGCCGCTTAGTCTTTACAAGTGATATATAATTTATAACAAAATCTTAAATATGCGTTTATCTCAAAAATGCGTTTATCGGAGTATGTTATCTCCCCCAAGTGAAAAACGTTTGAAAACAGTTTAAGAGTGGGGTAAGTGAACTCACTGTTTGCGAAGAACATCCCGAATTAGATCACCAAGTGATGCGCGTCGTAGAAACTCTCTAGCGTTCTAAATAACAAAGAGATTTTCTAAGTATCGGTATGTTTAACGAGTCTCTAGACTCGGCACATAATACCTATGCACGTAACATGTTTCGTGTTTCGTTTGTGAATCGTGTGTGACTTAAACAAGTACAATTGTGATACGATACGTGAGTGAACAATTACTTTTGTGTCATGTATTAATAACATACTTTACTAGCAATTATCCCCGTAAGGGCATTTTGGTCAACAAATAACAATTACTAGCCATTATTCCCCATAAGGGCAATTTGGTCAAATCATGGCAATCAATTTGCAACTATTCCCCGCAAGGGTATTTTGGTCAAAACATAACAATTATATAAGAAATATCATATTTCATGCATTTATACACAACTCAGCAGCTAGTTTCACTGTGACAGAATTTCTACTTGAAAGATTGTACTATTTCACCGATCATATCATCTCAATTAATTCACCAAAAATCACCACTGAAACATACATGTCTTAGGTTTCCAGAACATATTTTATCTTATTTTTATTCCATATAGATTTCTCATAATGATCAGAACACTACAGTAAACTCATATCAGTCAGATTCATGCGCAACAGAATGTTATTTGCAATTCCCGTTAAACGAAAAATCCAATAAATGCAAGACCACTTGGGTTTGGTTCCTAACTCAATGAGTCAACTTCCAGAAGTGGAACCAACCCAATTGGTCTCGTAGTTCATGAGATATAACATTTACAACATAACCTAACAGCAGGTCTAACAGCTCAGCTTTGCACAACGTTTTTGTAAAATCATAAAAGTAAACTTCTACTTGTCCAAAAATTACAAACTTATACTTTATAGAAACTAGACTCAACCTAGTTTACTGCAGTACCCACAATCTCAACCAATTTTCACGTTTACACTCCGTTACAGTCACTTAAACATCGTATACACATTCTGTCCAGAATCTGTTCACATCAAAACTCAACAATTTAACTATCTATGGACCATAAATCAATCATATAACATGCTAGACACTACAACCACTATCCATGCATATCAATTACACCATACATACAAGATTAGGGTTTGTGTTTTAACTCAAATCAAAGACAACAATCAATCAAGCAACAACATCAATACTAGTTATCAATCATCATGAATTCAACAACCATCATGTTAACTCATACATACATATAAAAATCGGCTGCCTAGGGTTCTTAATTAACCCATTAAACATCAAAATTAAACAACAAGAAGGTAAAGGATGATCAATTATACCTTCCTAGCACCTAGTTCTTGGATTAAACACTTGATTAGGGCTTGTATGTGTGTGTGCTTGTGGACGGCAGCCAAGAGGGAGCAAGGGAGGGGCCGATCGGAGCTTGTAGGTTTATAATAATAAGTTAGGGTTAAGTGTTAAGGTTATATTTATAGATATACAAGTTACACTCTAGTCCCTCTACTTTCAAGTGTTGTTTTCCTAGCCTAACTAGCTTGTTTTCGTCTTGAGTTAACGTTTATAATCATGTTATCACATAACACATAAGTCTAACACATAATTATCACATAATTATTGTTTTGACGTTTTTCGTTTATTTATCAATCGTTTGCGTCAACTCGTTTGCGTTTCGGTGCAAATCCCGAAAGACTACACATGTAGTAAGTGTTAAGCGTCATTTAAACCCTAGTTTAAATGTAATGATGTGTGCGTTATAGATTCAATGATCTTAAAGTTTGAATTGACGGAGTTGAGTTAACGGAGTTAACCTGAAATTGACGATTGTCACACACACACATATATATATATATATATATATCTTATTTAAAATATATAAGATATTAATTTTTAGTATATCCTATATTATAGGATTTTTACATCAATAATTTGGTGATAATAATTTTAATTTAATGATATGTTATAACCCGTTTAAGGAATATTTGGATTTGGTAAGACCCATACCCATGAATTCGGGTCAAATGCATGAGAAGCCCCCATTTAAAAATCAAGCAAATCTGATGACTCCAAAAAAGGGGGGAGCGATCACATCGCGACACGTAGGATTTTTATGTTTTCGTTTATATATATATAATATATATATATATTAATGAATCATATTTAATTACAAAAGTTGGTCTTCTCTCTAAGTTTTCATTGATTCTGCAAAGCACATGATCAACCAAGCAATTAACTCAAAAAATATTAAACCAAATTTTAGTGATTCTTTTAAATTAAGATAGATAATTGATTTTAATTTACTGCTAGATAGATATCCAATTTTCTTGCACTTGACATAAACACTCTATAATTTACTCTTAAATAATGAGATACTTTAGCACATAATCTATTATAACAAACATATTTCACAACAAATACAAATCAATAAAACAAACATATGTCACAAACCATGGTTCCCAAAGCTTTTAGTCTTTCGACCCGTTTACTCTGCTTCTACGTTCTTTCTTTCCGTCCCCTTTGTGATTTTCGACATTAAGTAGAAACACCACCACCGTTCACAAGGAATCAATTAAATATCCTCGATCATGAAATGTTTTTTCAGTGAATAGGGTGGTATGGTGTCACAACTCGCTTAGACGGCAATTTCCTTAGAATAAAGAGGACTAGAGACGACGGTAGTATCTCCACCAACTATCAAAGGGAAAATAGTTAGAAATATATATAAACGAAACCTTTAATAGCTCTTTGCCTCTCTGGTTGTTCCATACATTCTCTAAAGCCACCAGATTACATTATTTGTAAATGAAGGCTTCTCATGCATTTGACCCGAATTCACGGGTATGGGTCTCACCAAACCCAGATGGTTCTCAAACGGGATATAACATCTCATTAAATTAAAAATTAATCTCATCAAATATTTGATATGAAAATCCTATAAAATAGAGATATACTAAAAAATTAATATATATTATTTTAAAAAAAAGATATTATTTATAATTAAGAAACAATTTTATAATAAATAAAATAAGTGGGTCATGGGTCCCACCAAACCTATATAGGTTTTAAATCATGTTATAACATCTCATCTATTTGTGAAACTTTTACATTATCAAAACCTAAGTATATTATTGACTTATTTACAATAAATAAAATTAAAATCCAAAAAATATATAAATATTATATACGAATAATATAAAACAACCGCGTAATACCGGCGATAAAAGCTAGTTACATATATTTGCGAGAACTCAACATTTTAATATATTATAAGAATATATATTTTTATTCTTAAAACAAAAAATACATTTCCTTACCAAGTAGTATATGAAGTTCAAGACAGGGTGCTCCATCAAATCCAGGTTAGCAGCTTCATCAAACGCATTAAAGCACATCTAACGTCCCGGTCCAAAAACATAATACAAAAATTAGAAGAAAAAAACATAAACACCAAAAGATTGACACATATCATATAACAATATCATAATCTATAGATGGACAACCGTCATTTTAAGGAACCGAGGGACCTCACCATGATACATCTAAAAAGAAGCACGCGAAGCAGATAGTCGTCACATAGCCGACCTACATAAACAATATAATAAATATTTACGCGGTTAGTAAAATGTGTAAAATTAACAAAAAAGATACGAAAAATAAATATACCTCATGTAGCTTCTTTCGCCGGCCTTTTGATTCCACAGGGAACCGCTTCAACATTAAAAAGAGCCTGCATGAAAATTAAACAGCGCCCGATCACAAAATATTTCAAGAATTTGTTAACCATCCAAATGACTACATAATATGCGCGAGACACACACATATATAGAGTGACGTTTATTTCATAACTAATAATATGGAAAAGCAGAACAACGTATTTTATGTACCTTCCGTTGACCAATACGTACCCCCGTTGACCAATAATATAACAAAATATACGTACCCCCGTTGACCAATACGTTAAGAAGATGAAAGACTTTTTGGGTGGTCCAACCGTACTCCGGAACTCTAAGTTGTACCTGACTAATTGTACCTGCAGTTGTTACAAATGACCCAAAAATCAACATTCTGACCCTATTATTATGCAAAATATAATCCAATTTCAAGTATAAAACATGAGAAAAACATAAACGCTTCTACATACTATTTTAAATGGAATATACAGAATATATAACCGCAAATAGGGGCTAAATAAGCCGACCTGAATCAAAGCTTGTTTAGGCTCGATCTTAGCTCATATAGAGTTGTATTTCTAAAGCTCGAGCTCGGTCCGTTTATTATTTATTTATATATTTTTATAAATAGTTACATATATATTTATAGGGTGAGGTTACTATACAATAATTGCTTAACGTACGATAGGTACGCGAATCACTCTCAAAGGCAAAAGCTCAGCCAAAAAACTAAAACGCTCAAAAACGGTTTTCGTGAAGAAATGTAAAAAATTGATCGATTAACGATCCAAAACTGTTTATTTCGGTGAACCAATGATTAATTGGATATGTATTGACAATTTCGAGATCTTGTGATGTGATTTCACGCTATGCAGTTAATGCCAAAAAATAGCGGATATCGGTCAATGACCGATATCTGAGATATCGGTTATTGCGGTGGGATAGCGGTATGTATATATATATAACACCAAAAGTTATCTAATAATAATACTTAAGTCTTAATACCAAAATCATAAAAGTCAATAGTTCAAAACACAAAGTAACAATATTTTTAATTCATCATCATCATCATCATCGTACTCAGTATATCCCACCAATAGCAAAGCTATGGTAGGGTCTGAGGAGGGTAAGATGTAGACAGCCTTACCTCTACCCCATGGGGATAGAGAGGTTGCTTCCGGTGAGACCCCCGGCTCGATAGTAGTTTTTTGCATCAAGCCTTAGACATATTACATAAGGCACATAGCACTCAATCATCGGGACGCCGGCTGATTGGTCCATGTACCCTTGTCTTTCGGCTATCAACGCCACCACATGATGCCTGATTAACCTCCCATCACTTTTAACGTTATTTTCACAAAATTAGTAAAATAACGTCAAAATTAGTGCAATTTTACTTTTGCCCACCCGAGGGTTCACACATATATACATTATATGCGCGCACCGCAAGCAGGGCACAATATTTTTTAATTAAAGACATGATTTAATCACTTAATCGAAAGCCATAAATATATAAGCATCAGCAGCGGCTGAAGAAACGGGTATCGGAGATGAGCATCAGCAGTGATTGAGGTATTTTTAGGGCAATAAGCTGATCGTTCAATAATAATCATAATGAAATTGGGCTATGGGCTTACAGTTTGAGCCAAAAAAAGTAACAATTGGGTCAAAAATATTAAACTGATAATCTCACCGCTAATTCTGATATATCGGTGGCCAAATATCGGCGAAATAGCGGTAAATAGTGCCGCAAATATCGGAACCGCTATTTGGGCCGATATTTCGACCGCTATTTTACCGCCGGACCGATAACCGCTATAGCACCGCTATTGATAGCATAGATTTCACGGATCGATTTCATGAATATAAGAATTCTTGTACCTAATGTACGTTAAGCAATTAAGCAATTATTGTATTCTATCTTTTCTCTATATTTATAAATAACTTTTATATATAACATAGCGCATATTATTTACTTAGTTTAACACATGTTCATATATAATAACAGTTACAAACTTACAATTCAAATATATTGAACAAAAATTATATAAATAAAAAGCTCATCTAGGCTCGTGAACCACCTCAAGCTTGATATATGAAGCTTAGACTCGAGCTCGTTTAATAAAAGCTCATGCTCGGGTTGATTCGAGCTTTTAACAAGCCGATCTCGAGTAGCTCACAACCGGCTCAGCTCGTTTAAACCCCTAACCGCAATTAGTTATCTAACATTCATTCATCAACCAAAATTAACACAAACAATTAAACATAACAAGACCCAATATTATAAATCAAGTTAATTGCAAACTCACCAAAGCCACCACCGAAATGACGCCGTACAGGCCAGCAAGAACGATAAAGGTCCAATCTTGCGAAATTGAGGAATTAATAAACTCATCCCACCAATCATACACGTTTTGTAAAGACACCATCAACAATTCATTGTTATACATGTCGATTAAAGCTCTACCATCACCGGAAACACCGTTTTCCGGCGATAAACCGGCGGCCGGCGAGATCTTTCAAGAATTCGAAAACGGGACAAATTAAGGTGATTTTTTTGGGGGTGTTGCAAGATTTGAAAGAATATGATGGGTTTTGTTTGAATTTGTTGTGGGGTTTGTTTGGATTTTGGATAGCCGGCAAACGTGCGAACAGGAGGGAGAAGAAAGTGATTTGATTTTTGATTCAAAGGTGAATCTTTTACAACCAATTTATTATTATTTATTTAATCTTTTTATTACTTTAGGTTAGATATGATTTAGTCCTCTAACTTGTTTTCTTTGTAATAAAAGATCACTTGGGTATTATGGTTTTCAAGTAACAGATTTTGTACGTAGTGGGGCGTTTTAGAGAGGGAAAAAGCCCAATAGCGTCGGGCACACCGCCCCCCCGGGACATAATAAGGGTGTTTTGGGGCCAAAAATGGATTGGGTGCTTTGTCCATGGCGCTCCAAACTCACTTTTTTCTTACAAAAAAGGCCTCGGCCAATAGAGTGGTGGTGAAGGGGCACTATCACCCTTCACCACTACACACGGTCTAACATTAACGAGTGTTAAAACTTAACATGCCTAACATGTGAGGGTACTTTCATCATTTTTAAATAAATTGCCTAGATAATCTAAATACTACATTTAAAAATCCATTTTCGTATTTACGTCGACTCGTATTATCATAATCATTATTATACGATTGAACTGATGAAATAACATCACCGTGCTTTAAGCATTTGATTTTATAGGGTGAATTTAAGATATCTGTAAAATTGAGTTTCTATTATTTTAAAGGGTATTTTACGTCGTTATGTTTGGATGTCGAAATCAATTGAAATAAAAAAAATATTCTGATACTCCTATTTATTGTAAAGGATGTATAGAAAGTAAAGAATACACTCATATACATATATTGAATGAAATTTTAACACGTCAGAACGTGTTTCAATAGTGTCAGACTCGTAACTTATTGGTCGAGGGCCACAACAAATATTTTTTATATATTGAGTACAACAAGGAGGTTTAATTCATGTTTTTCTTATAACAACTTATACTTTATTAAGAAATATGATGGATATCCTTGACCCACATGAACCTATCGCGTTTATATCCAATATTATTTAAAAAAAAAACCCTATGTTGAAGCATATTTACTTAAGGGTACATAAATGATAAATATGTGACTGAAAAATCAATAAATATAAATAAATGATACGTATCATTTGATCATCTAGGTTAATTGGATTCATAGGTTTTTTTATGGTTAACAATGGGCCAAAACTTCTAATTTGTTAAAGGCAAAATAAATAAAGGTCAGATAGTATATATATATATATATATATATATATATATATATATATATATATATATATATATATATATATATATATATATATATAAAAAGGAGAGGTGGTAAGTGAAAATTGATCCAAATAATAAGAGGTTGAATGGTTGTCTACTTGTCTCATGTGAGGGGTGTGTTGGAATGAGTTGAAACTTGAAAGTACAGGCCACCCCACTTACAATTTGGTTTACATTGGTATATTATAGAATACTAAAATACCTTTTTTTTCAATGGCATCAAATATACGATTATGGTTTATGTTATATTTAATATTTTGTTATATACATATATTTTGCCATTATTTGTTGACAAAACACATAAACATGCACTTGTATATATTGTTTTACATGATATATAAACAGAGGAAGGTTATAATAAAAAGACAAACTTTTGTAAGAAGTGTAGGAAAAGATGTGAACCATTAGATTAATTATAGCACACAAGGGTAAGATCGTTCATATTTATTTTTATTATTTTTGGAATTAGTTTATGTAGTTATGTTTTCTGTTAAACATCAACCACCTATCTATACATTTACTTTCCTTCGAAGTTTTATGAAACAGTTTTTAGTTTACAATGTCTAACAACATTCTAGAAGGTGAAAATGGTATGTTCAATGCTCAACCAAATCTGTTTTACCTTATCAAGTATTCAGTTTTGTTTTTTTGTCTTTTATATTATTTTTTTTCCAAACGTATCTCATACAATTGTTCAAACACGAATGTGATTGCGTTATATATAGTTCGTCATTGTCATGTATGCTAGACAACTGTTTCTAGTTTATCTTTATGTTATAATTCATGATATTATTAATGAATTTTAGGTAATACGTTTGATAATAAAATCCGATCTGTGATGAAATCATAATACATATTGTGAAGATAAGCGTTTAACAAGAGATTTATGTGTTTATCTCAACTTGGTGGACATTTATTTGATTCTAGTTTTTGAAGTTTGGAGAAGATGTTGGTTGCCGATTTTAGGAGATTTGACAATGTGTAAAACAAACAATAAAGATTAAAAGAGTAAATTTGTATATTGGTTTTAATTTTATTATAAAGTGCAACTAATATGATTGCTAATTTATAGGATCCGAAATAAAAATATACTGGTGGAACTAATTTTATCAAAAAATAAATAAATAGATTGATAAAAATTCAACGTTTGCATATGATTCACTGTTGCCCTTTAAAGTTTTATTTTATTTTTCTTTTTTTAAAACCAATTATCACAACCATATTTGGTGTTGTATGGTATTTTTATTTTCCTAGCATGTATGATGCTCTCTTTTTTTAAATTTGCAGAACTAAAACACATTGGATAGAGTTTGTAGAACTCAAAGGCAATGAAGACAATTTGACGATGAAAGATTAAGTCATTGAAGGTGATTAAGTTTGACCAAGGGAACTTAAAGGATAGACACACCTTTCTTTTTAGAATAACCTCACCCTATATAAACATATCACTTTAGAAGGTGTATAGATGGTTCTCTTGCTGTAAGCGCACGAAGCCTCATTTCATCCCACTTCAAATGCGTATGACTGAATGAGACACTCAACCTCACAATCTGACAGTACTTGGATCCAAAGTTTTTCAAGTTTGTACCCCTCGCTGTCATTTAAAACGGTATAGTTGTATCACTTCAACAATCAACACTAGTGTGCTATATTGTCTTTTGAGACTCACTTGTGAGACAAGTAACCATGAGGAGATTGACCATTCGTTAAACTATACTACATCATGTTTCTCATATAGCTCCCACCAGCTCCACCTAATCCTAAGATGTCTTTTGAACATCAAGTGTCTTGGTCACAATAAGAGGTAGAATTAATACATGTTCAAACAGAGTTTATGCTAACGCAAATTTTAATGGACGATAAGGAGGACATGTAATGCTCAGATACTATACTAGCTTCTAATTTTTAAAGCGCAAGCTAGCAAAATGAAAGACACCAAACTTCTTATTATCATACCTGCGCACTTCATGGAGGCGCATATATAAATAAAAGCCTTGTAATGTGACCTCTTGACCGCCATGCTGAAAAAAGCCAAGGATAAGCGTGCTTGAAGAGTTAACAAGTTCGGGTTCAAATATCGTTATAGACGTAGTTCTCAAGTTTATCCGTATGCCCGTTATGGGGAAAACTGAAAAAGATACTTATCACTCAGAGTTAAATCAAATGTGGTTAAAGGTTTTATATGATACAAAGTTTTCAAACTGCTTTTATTCTCTACCAAAAGCAACAAGACAAATAAAAAAACACACACTTCTAACCTTAAAACTTAGACCCAAAAACTGTCGACATCTCAATCACATAACCTTAACACAAGTGCCTTAGACATTTTGTTTTCCGTGGACTTTCAAGAGAGAGTTTCCTACACTCACTTGCTCATTTTGAATTTTTACTGCAGATCTATAAGCCGAAAGGCTGCATCTGTTTACTTCAATCACCTGCAATGTAAAAATCATCCCAAGAGCCGCTGGGACGTTGTCAAAACTTAAGCAACGATGAACCACCAAACGTTGTAGTCTTGGGAAATTATCCCTTGAACAAACCCAATGCTTTATATCCAGATCATGCAACTTCAAAACCTTGAGTCGCCCAAACTCTGCATCCCCTGTCTCCCATAATTCTCCAATGCATGCTTGAAGTTTTAATTTTAAAATTTCAAGGTTAGGTAGCAAGGAGAATGTCCACATCTCTTCCCAATCCATGCCAGTATTTGATAATGTCAAATTCTGGAGATTCTCGGGAAACATAATAGGATTGCACGATCTAGTTGCTTCAGGGTGTGGAAATGTATTAAGTAACTTCAATTTTTGAAGGTGCTCCAGAGAGCCTAAATTTGGAAATTCCAGATCGCCTAGGCTTGATATTAAAGGTCCACAAAACCCAAGCTTTCTAAGATTGGGAGTCATTGAAAATATATTGTGGCAAGATCGAGGATTTACTTGTGATAATGTTTGAAAGCTACCCAATGCACTGGGCCCATCCTTCCCGGGCACTTGTAAGTAGGTAGACTCCTCCATAAGGTTTTCCCCAGATTTGATACACAAGTGCCTTAGATTTTGCATATTCCATAGGGTTTTTGGCACAATGATATTCTTCCTTGAAGATATTATGAGCATTTGTAGGTTCACAAGGTTTGATATTGATGCAGGGGGGCTTCCGTCGTGTGCTTGTATGGCCAGGTATCTCAAATCAACCATCTGTACTGCATCTAAGGAGAAAGAGGATATGCGAATATATTCTAGATCCAAAATCTTTAGAAGTTTGTATGCGTCGAGATGAATTGATCCGCCATCTTGTATAGATTTTCATAGCTCCAATGGATAGCAGTGCTTCGATGAGAGCATGCCATACCTGCAATTTTTTATTAGTAATTCTTACTTTTGGTAAGTTCAAGCAGCAACATGTGTTCATACCTATCATTGTTAGACAGATAATTTTCCTCCTCTGATTTTCTCAAACAAAAATCACGCAATAAGTCATGGATGCGGCATGCTTTAACTTGCCTGTTAGACTTTATTCTAGAAATCATCAGCAGGCTTCTCTTAATTAAATCCATCAAGAAATTTTGTGCAACATCCTCCAAATTTCTGCTTCCGCTTTCATGTATTAATCCTTGAGCAATCCATAGCCAAATCAGCTTTGTCACCGGGACTTCATAGTCCTCAGGAAATGCTCCAAAAAAGAGAAAGCACCGTCTTAAGTGAAGAGGCAAATGGTTGTAGCTTAAAGCCAGCGAGTCTATGTACTGTCTTGGATCACTAACCATAAATGACCGTAGACTTGCAGCAATTTGCTCCCACCAGGTGGTTGAAAAATTATTTTTCAGTAAACCAGAAGCTATAACAATTGCAAGAGGCAAACCTTCACATTTTCTCTTTATCACCCGTCCTGAATGCACCAATCCATCAGGGCATATTCCCATTCTAAACACTTTCTTCATTAATATGTTCCAACTTTCAAGTTGAGTACGAAGACGTAAAATGTGAGCAGGCTTTGCTGCCTGTATATGTAAACTTATACCTATGTCACGGCTTGTAAATAGAACTCGGCTTCCGGTTTGGTCATCTGGAAAATACATTTTGAGATCATTCCAAACCCTACAATCCCAGATATCATCAAAGACCACCAAATATTTACGTCCCTTCAATTTTCTGTATAACTTTTCCCCCAACTGGTGCTCACTCATTTCATAAAATTCGTCAGTAAGTACATTGCTAAAAGAGCTTAATATGCCGTGTAACAAATCTTTTTTCAGATAAACTTGAGAAACAGTAATCCACGATCGAAAGTCAAACATATACTTAACTAACTCATGGCTGTATAGTGTTCTAGCCAGAGTCGTCTTTCCAAGCCCAGCCATTCCTGTAATTGAGATGATCTGGAACTGCTTTGTGGAAGTTGCAGTTAGTTGATCAAGTAGCGTTTCTATTTCTTTGTCAAATCCCACCACAGCCTTTTCTTCCTCTACATTTGAGTTATATCTGATGTTACAGAGTTGTTCACAAACAGCTATTATCTTATCCAAGTTTCCTTTTTTAGCCACCACACCTTCCATTTCTTTCAGTAAAGCCAGCACTTCCTCGCTTTCATACCCGACCATCATGTCTCTGAGGTAATTCATTAGATCATCAAACGATGCGGTCATCATTCCCTTGGAATCTAGTATGTCTCCCTCCTTAAAGGGGTCAAATGCCTCATAGTTTCGGGTTAGTTGCTTTACAAGATGGCCAAGAGCACCAGCCATTGTTTCCCTACTAATACGATAACTATTTCAGGTCAGTGATAATCTTGATTGGCAGCGAAACTCCTCTTCATCCAAGTGTCATGGAACATAGACCAAGCACTCAAAGTTAAATGATTTGACCGACTGTTAACGAAATGTGATTAGCTAATTCGATGTACAAATTCTTCACATATACATCAAGATTTCATTTTGTTATCCTACAATCAAAGGTCTATCAGTCTACAAAGATTAAGATTAA
Source organism: Bidens hawaiensis (assembly GCF_021521415.1). Classification (NCBI taxonomy): domain Eukaryota; kingdom Viridiplantae; phylum Streptophyta; class Magnoliopsida; order Asterales; family Asteraceae; genus Bidens; species Bidens hawaiensis. Next base: position 56,016 of record NW_027493109.1, read on the forward strand.
TACTCCTCCATTTTAACTAAAAAATGCATTTAAAGCAGTCCCAAATTTTACAAACATTAAAACTATTCCTCAAGGCGATCAATCACATACGTACCTGAAGAGGTAGGTCCCTGCAAAGCCCAGTTGGACCCGCAAGACACACCTCGAAGAGGTACGTCTGCGCAAAGACCAGCTGGTTCCGCAGGACCCACCATGCTCAGAGATGAAGACCTTACACGCAGTAAGTCAGCTGTTCCCGCGGGAAAGCCTCCCTTGGTACAGTACCCTACCTGTTCCCGCAGCTATGGGTACAAGCCAAGAAGGAAGGCTACCCGCACCAACAGTAAGGCTACACGCATAAGGCACTAACTCATACTTCAGTAATGTCACCTGAAGAAGGAATGAGCAGGGCGGGAATATTCCCGCCCAAAAGAGCCAGTCCGTACGCTTCTGGAAGATCTTTTGTACTATACCTGCCAAGGTATGGACAAAATAGACAAGATCTGACCAAAGCAGCCCATGAATCAATCACAGGGTGACAGCTCACCGACAATAGTACGAGGAGGAGCACGCTCCAGTACAAAATGTCACTATCAGCCGCTGTCTACCCACCAACTCCCATCGTGGCACGTACATAGCCCGTAGTTGGTGGAAAAGGAATATTATACAGCTGGCCGTACCTGCTTGGAAACCTACCTTCGGCTATAAATACTCCAACACCTTGGAACGGTATCATCATCTCATATTATCTTATCTTCTCTAGCTATTTATCTCAATATACACTTATATTCAGAGCAATCTAGTCTGATTCTCACGCCGGAGGGTGGTCACATGGAGGAACCCCCCTTCTCAGTGACGAGGTTACGGTGTCTGTTTTGCAGGTCGAGAAGAATAACCATCTTTGCCGGACCTAACCCTCGTGGGAAACATCTGCCTGACCCTAAGATTATCCTTAATCTGCCGGGGTCGTTTAGTGTTTATTTAGTACCGTATGTTTCTAACAATAAGGGCTTTAGGTAATTTAACTTCATAAATAAAACAGATTACAAATCTACAAGAAAATTTTTAATTACTTCACTTATGCAAGCTATTTTTATTAACATACTGATCGTAAAATCAAACAAAGTATACTAGCAGAGTTGCGCTATTACTATCGGAGAACTAAACTAGACGACGTATATACATACATAAGAACTCACCTCCGATGATAAGGATGATGATAATCTGAACTGATCGTTGCTGCAAAAGAAACTACGCACAGCACAAAAGTCAACAAGACACCCACATATCATATGTCTTAGTTTATTTTACTATCATATTTTTCTTAATTTATTAATGTATAATTATATTATATATTATTTGTATTTTGTACTTTGGCCACAACAAGTTGGCTCTTTAGACATTTTCCACCGGAGTTTTAAACATTTACACTTTTGGCATAAACACTTTTAAACAAATAAAGTCAGATAATATACATAAATATAAAATGAGAGGTGGTAACTGAAAATTGATTATCCAAATAATAAGAGGTTGAATGGTTGTCATGTGATCAAGGGTGTGTTGGAATGAGTTGAAAGTTGTCTGGAACGGACCAGACCAGCATAAGTGCAGGCCAGCACTTATATTTTATAAAAACTGTTATGGTCATTTATTTAATTAATAATTAATTTATATTATAAAAATGTGGTAATTAACCTTTTAGGCTAGCAAAACTTCATTTTAACAAAACCATATACTAGATTGTGATCTTTTGAATATTTAAACGTGTAGATATTGTAGAATCCTCATTTAAAACATATATTAGGGGCATATATGGGCTGAGTTTGAAAACACCTTATTGGCATTTTAGCTTTTTCAAAAAGCCAATAAGTTAAATGGTGTTTGGCAATCACAAAAAAATCTTTTATTTTAACTTTTTGAAAGGGTTAAAAAGCAGTTTTCCAAAAGCTCCAAATTCTAACTTTTTAAAATGACTTTTCAAAAAGCCATAAGCACTTTTCAAACTCAATCTAAATTTATTAAAATATATTGCTCAATATATTCAAGGGATCATCCTATATCTATATTTATATCTATACTATTTAAATAATGAGCCAATAGGAGGACACTTGTTACATTTCTAGCCCTCCTTATTTTCGTTTTCCTGACTAAATCCGTACACCCGTTTGACATGACACTCGGATCATGATTCATATCCAACTAACTCGATTGCATTTTCAATTTTAAAATGAATTATAACTTTCTATCTTTCGTCTTCATCAATTATAACTTTCCATTTATTATTAATCTCCATCACTAATAACTATCCATCTTTCGTTTTCAATTTACCCTTTTTTTAGAGTTTTAGAGTTTTTATGGGACAATGCGACCCGTTAATTCATTTAGTTCGTGAGCTCGTTCGTTTATTTGCTTTGTTTTTACTATGTTTGTTATATGGGTCTAGTCCTTGAACTATTGGGTTTATGTTTACTTTGGGATTGTTTCTATTTCGTTTGGGCCTTAGGCCGTAACATGAATGCCACGTTTATCGGGTTGGTTGTTGGCGGTTATCTTGATCACTACATGAAGTAGTTCAACACCAACTGGTGTTATCCAAATTGATGCGTCATTCCTATTAGGTTGTATTGGGATTAGTTTGTAATTGGCAGTATTACAATCAAGTTAATCGTGTTTGCATTTTAATTCATATCTATTGTTCATTGCATCAATGACCCTCGTGGCAGTCACATCATAACCATATGCGGCGATGCTGCATACGGGATAACCTAAAAAGCTAAAACATTTACATATTGATACAAACTTTTCAAACTTCTTTTATTTTCAATAGAAAGCAATAAGACAGCATTACACAATTTTAACCTTAAAAGTTAAAACTTAGACCCACATGATATAGATTTCAATCACATAATCTTCCCACAAGTGCCTTAAGAGTTTTCTTTTCCGTGAACTTTCAAGAAGTAGCTCCCTTCACTCTCTTGTTGTTTCTGAATTTCAACTGCAGAATTATATGCAGACAAGTTGCATCCATTTACCTCAATCGCCTCCAATGTTAAAATTCTCCCAAGAGCCGTTGGGACACTGTCGAGTTTTAAACAACGATGAACCACCAAACGTTGTAGCCTTGGGAAATTATCCCTCGAACAAACCCATTGCTTTATGTCCAGATCATGCAACTTCAAGACCTTGAGTCGTTGAAACTCCGCGTCCTCTGTCTCCCATCCTTCTCCAATGCATGAATTAAATTTGAGTTTTAGAACCTCCAGGTTAGGCAGCCACGAAAAGGTCCACATCTCCTTCCAATCAATCCCAGTATTTGACAAAGTCAATTTCTTAAGCTTTTCAGGAAACATAATAGGATTGCATGATCTCGCTGCTTCAGCGTGTGGAAATGTATTGAGTAACTTCAATTTTTGAAGGTGTACCAAAGCGCCTAAATTTGGAAATTCCAGATCGCCAAGCTTTGATATTAAGTGTCCACAAAACGCAAGCTTCCTAAGATTGGGAATCCTCGAAAAGATATTGTGGCAAGATTGAGGACTTACTTGGGATAAAGTCTGAAAGCTAGCCAACGCACTGGGATGCTGAAGATAACCATCATCCCCTACCGCTTGTTCAAATATTGGCTCTTCCATAAGGTTTTCCCCAGATTTGATACATAGGTGCCTTAGATTTAGCATATTCCATATGGTTTTTGGCACAACAATATTCTTCCTTGAAGATATTATGAGCATTTGTAGGTTCGTAAGGTTTGATATTGACGCAGGGGGACTTCCATCGTGTGCTTGAATGGCCAGGTATCTCAAATTAACCATCTGTACTGCATCTAAGGGGAAAGAGGGTATACAAATATATTCTAGATCCAAAATCTTTAGAAGTTTGTATGTGCCGATGTGAACCGATGCACCCTCTTGTATAGATTTTCCTAGCTCCAATGGATAGCAGTGCTTCGATGAGAGCATGCCATACCTGCAATTTTTAATTAGTAATTCTTACTTTTAGTAATTTCAAGCAGGAACTTGTGTTCATACCTATGACTATTCTTTTGCAGAGATCTTCGTAGCTTCAACAGATAGAAGCGCGTTGATGAGAGCATGTCATGCCTGCAAATTTTGATTAGTACTCCCTTCGTCCATTTGAAAGTGTCCACATTTCCTTTTTAGTTTGTCCCATTACATATGTCCAATTTCAACATTTATTAACTAATTTCCAAGTTTACCCTCACACAAATGCAATAATTCAAACTTTCTTAAATTTTGTCATTTTATATATGACAAGGGCATTATAGTCATTTGTTTATCAAAAAATGCAATCCTTCAAACTTTCTTAAATTTTGTGTTTTTCAAACTATGACACTTGTAGAGGGACGGAGAGAGTAATTCTTAATTGTGGTAAGTTCAAGCAGAAACATGTGTTCATACCGATTACTGTTTTTTTGCCGAGATTTTCCTAGCTCCAATGGGTAGCAGGGCGTTGATGAGAGCATGCCATACCTACATATTTTGATTAGTAATTCTTAATTGTGGTAATTAGTCATATCAGAAACATTTGTTCATACCTATAATTGTTTGACAGGAAATTTTCCTCGTCTGCTTTTCTCAAACAAAAATCACGCAATAAATCATGGATATGACATGTTTTATCTTGGCTGTCAGACTTTATTTTGGACGTCATCAGCAGACTTCTCTTAATTAAATCTATCAAGAAATCCTGTGCGACATCCTCCATAGTTTTGCTTCCTGTTTCATATATGAATCCATGAGCAATCCATAGCCAAATCAGTTTTGTCACCTGTACTTCATAGTCCTCAGGAAATGCTCCCAAAAAGAGAAAACATGGTCTTAAATGAGGAGGCAAATGGTTGTAGCTTAAATTAAGCGAGTCCATATATTGTCTTGGATCATTCGTTATCAATGGACGTAGACTTGCGGCAACTTGCTCCCACCAGGTTACGGAAATATTATTTTTCAGTAGACCAGCAGCTATAACAATTGCGAGAGGCAAACCATCACATTTTCTATTTATTACCCGTCCAGATTCCTCCAATCCACCCGGCCAAATTCCCATTCTAAACACCTTCTTCCGAAAGATGTCCCAACTTTCAGTTTCAGTACGAAGACGTAAAACATGAGCAGGTCTTGCCGACTGTACATATAAACTCACATCTATGTCACGGCTGGTAAACAATACTCGGCTTCCAGTTTTGTCATCTGGAAAATCATTTTGAGATCGTTCCAGACTCTACAATCCCAGATATCATCGAAGACAACCAAATATTTACGGCCCTTCAATTTTCTGTATAACTTTTCCCCCAACTGGTTCTCACTCATTTCATAAATTTCTTCAGTAAGATCAGTGATAAAAGATCCTAATATGCCAAGTAACATATCCTTCTTTTGATATATTTGAGAAACACAAGTCCACGCTCGAAAGTCAAACATATACTTAACTAATTCATGGCTATATAATGTTCTAGCCAAAGTCGTCTTTCCAAGCCCGGCCATTCCTGTAATTGAGATTATCTGAAACTGCTTTGCAGAAGTTGCGGTAAGCTGATCAAGTAGTGTTTCTATTTCGTCATCAAAACCCACCACAGCATTTACTTCCTCTGCATTTGAGTTATATCTGATGTTACAGAGCTGTTCACAAACAACTATTATCTTATCCTTATTCACTTTCCATTTTTTATCTCTATCCCAAAAGTAATTAACCGAAGTTTTAAGATGCTGCACGTCCCAAGCTTTGTTAGCCACCAAGTCATCCAATTCTTTCAGTAATGCCAGCACTTCCTCGTTTTCATACCCAGCCATACTGTCTCTGACGTAATTCATGAAACCGTCAAAAGGTTCGATCCTCGTACTTCTCATGATATCTGGTGCTCCCCCCTCTTCTGAGCGGTCAAATGTCCAATAGAGTTCGAATAAATGCTTTACGCGAAGACCAAGAGCGTCAGACATGGTTCCCTCTGATATGTCCAATAGGTAGTGAAACCTCTCTTTCTCCAACTGTCACGGAACACGGACCAAGCATTCACAGTCAAATGATTCGACCAACTGTTAACGAAATGCGATTAGCTAATTCGATGTACAATTCTTCACATATACATCAAAATTTCATTTGTTATTCTACAATGTCTACAAAGATTAAGATTAGATAATGCTACAATTGCTTTATCATGGATAAAAGTTTTTGTACTTAATCTTCTATTCTACTCTCATAAATGTTAAATTAATTAAGCAATAACATTTTCAGGTGCCATATAAAGAAAATACTGACAGTATCTCAGATCTGAACACGAAAGCAAAAATACTCCATTTTAACTATGAAAAACATTTAAACTCATTCCTCAAGGCGATCAATCAAATAATTAAGTACCATAGGTTTCTAACATTAAGGGACTTAGGTAATTTGATTTCATAAATAAAACAACTTACAAATCTTCAAGAAAAATTTAATGACTTCATTTCTGCAAGCTAATCTTATTAACATACTGATCGTAAAATCTAACTAAGTATAGTAGTAGAGTTATGCTATTACTATCGGAGAACTATACTAGACGACATACGTACATAAGAAGTTAAGAACTCACCTCCGATAATGATGATGATTGATGAAGATTATCTGAACTGATTGTTGCTACAAAAGAAACTACGCACAAGCACAAAAGTCAACAAAGACGAATGTCTTCTATCTGTCCGTCCACACAAATTAGTTTATCTTAGTTTCTCATTTTTTTCTTTTGTCATACAAGTTTCAAATATATATATTTTTTTGCCCTCAGTTTGGTTGATTAGAACACAAAAGTTTCACATATTTATTTATCATTTAGCTCATCAACTTTGGTAATAGAATTTTTGCCCTTTCAACGTACATTTTTACTTTTTGGCTCCTCAACTCTGGTATTGAAGATTTTGATGCAAAACTTTTACCATAATGAATCAAAACGATACTGACATCTTTGTGTACCAGCCGCAACAGACGGTGTAGCTTTTGAAAATGTAATTCATTTAAAACAATCAGCTGTAACGTGCAGATAAAAATACTTGTTCTTTTTTATAATATAGGATATATAGAGTTGAGACACATCATCTAATTGACATATGTATATATATATGATATGTACCACTTGGATTTAGATAGCTAGAATGGGGATTAGAGGATACCGCAACAACATTTAGAGAGAGGATTAGACAATTTTGAGGCTTACCAAGACGACAGTGCCTTGAGAGGGGCGCAAAATGGTAGCGATTTACATGTGGATCAGCTAGACCGGATTAAAAAACAGGATATAATTTTAAATATATAAAAGAATACATAAAAATTAAAATTAACACTTGCAAAATAATTAGCACTTAACACCAAAAACATAACATGATACATAAATTAAAACATACCTATAGATGAATTACATAAACTTTAATAGTAAATTCTAGCTTATTATTTATAAATCAATTCAAAAAATAAAAAGAAATAAAGGAAAAGAAACTTTTTAATAATAAAATACTAAAATTTAAAAGAAAGAACCTAGAAATGGGATTTACTAGTGTCAAAAATCAATACTCCACTAAGTGAATGTTGACTATCTATTGGTTATCATGATAGACATTGTTATTGTTAATCTCCTCACTGATCAAATGAATTCAAAGGTAATGTTGCGTATTTATATGGAGTTTACAAACTGCTTTTGTTTACTAGAGAGTATTTTGAAATATACAAAACACATTTCTATGATCTGAAAAGTTATAACAACAAAAAACCTTCAGATTTCAATAACATAACTTTAACACAAGCGCCTTAAGAATTTTCTTTTCCATGAACTTTCAAGATATAGTTTCCAACACTTTCTTGCTCTTTCTGAATTTCCACTGCAGAACTATATGCAGAAAGGCTGCATGCATTTACCTCAATCACCTCCAATGTAAAACTCTTCCCAAGAGCCATTGGGACACTGTCAAGTTTAATACAATGATGAATCACCAAACGTTGTAGTCTTGGGAAGTTATCCCTTGAACAAACCCATTGCTTTATGTCCAAATCATGCAACTTCAAGACCTTGAATCGCCGAAACTCTGCGTCCCCTGTCTCCCATCTTTCCCCAATGCATGCTTGAAATTTTAAATTTAGAACCTCAAGGTTTGGCAACCATGCAAAGGTCCACATCTCTTTCCAATCAATCCCAGTATTTGACAAAGTCAATTTCTTAAGCTTTTCGGGAAACATAATAGGATTGCATGATCTCGTTGCTTCAGCGTGTGGAAATGTATTAAGTAACTTCAATTTTTGAAGGTGTGCCAAATCTCCTAAATTTGGAAATTCCAGATTGCCTACCCTTGATATTAAGGGTCCACCAAACCCGAGCTTCCTAAGATTGGGAGTCCTCGAAAAGATATTGTGACAAGATCGAGGACTTACTTGAGATAAAGTCTGAAAGCAAGCTAAAGCGCTGGGATGATGATAATAACCATCATTCCCTGCCACTTGTTCAAAAGTAGGCTCCTCCATAAGGTTTTCCCCAGATTTGATATATAGGTGCCTCAGATTAACCATATCCCATATGGTGTTTGGTACAACAATATTCTTCCTTGAGGAAATTATGAGGATTTGTAAGTTTACAAGGTTCGATATTGATGCATTGAGACTTCCATCGTGTGCTTGAAAGGCCAGGTATCTCAGATTTACCATATGAACGTCTAAGGGGAATAAGGAGATATGGATAGACTCTAGATCCAAAATCTTAAGGAAATTGTATGTGCCAATATGAATTGATCCACCCTCTTGTAAAGATTTTCCTAGCTCCAATGGAAAACATAGCATTGATGAGAGCATGCCATACCTGCAAATTTTGGTTAGTAAGTTTTAATTTAGCAAGTTCATGCAGAAACTTATTCATACCTGTAATTGCTTGACAGAAAGCTTTCTTCCTCTTTTCTCAAGCAAAAATCACGCAATAAGTCATGGACGCGACATGTTTTAACTTGGCCATCGGACTTTATTCTGGATGTCAGAAGCAGGCTTTTCTTGATTAAATCCATCAAGAAACCCTCTGCAACATCCTCCAACATTCTGCTTCCGGTTTCAGGTATTAATCCTTGAGCAATCCATAGCCAAATCAGCTTTGTCACGGGGACTTCATAATCCTCAGGAAATGCTCCAAGAAAGAAAACACGGTCTTAAGTGAGGAGGCAAATAGTCATAGCTTAAATCCAGCGAGTGCATATACTTTCTTGGATCACTAATCATAAACGAACATAGACTTGAAGCAATTTCCTCCACAGAAAGATTACCTTTTAGTAAACCTGAAGCTATAACAATTGCAAGAGGCAAACCTTCACACTTTCTATTTATCACCCTTCCTGTTTCCTCCAATCCAGCAGGGCATATTCCCATTCTAAACACCTTCTTCTCAAAAATGTTCCAACTTTCAACTTCAGTACAAAGACGTAAATTGTGGGCAGGTCATGCTGACTGTAAATGTAAACTCAAGTCTATGTCCCGGGTAATAAATAAAACACGACTTCCGGTTTTGTCATCTGGAAAATATATCTTTAGATCGTTCCAAACACTACAATCCCAGATGTCATCCCAGACCACCAAGTACTTACGACCCTTTAGTGTTCGGTACCACCTTTCACCTAGCTGTTGCTCTCTCATTTCGTAAAATTCATCAGTAAGATCATGGATAAAGGAGCTTAATATGCTGAGCAACAAAATCCTTCTTTAGATACTCTTGAGAAACACATATCCATGCTCTAAAGTCAAACATATACTTAACTAATTCATGGCTGAATAGTTTTCTAGCCAAAGTCGTCTTTCCAAGCCCAGCCATTCCTGTGATTGAGATAATCTGGAACTTCTTTATAGAAGTTCCAGTAAGTTGATCAAGTAGTGTTTCTCCTTCTTCATCAAATCCCACCACATCTTCTTCTTTCTCTACATCTGAGTTATATCTGATGTTACAGAGTTGTTCACAAATAACAAGCATCTTATCCGATCTTGTTTTTAAATCACCACTCCATGCTTCATTAACATGCTTTATACGTAAACCCTGCCTGTCTCCGATATGCGCATACCAAGCTTCGCTAGCCACCAGGCCTTCCATTTCTTTCAGTAAAGCCAGCACTTCCTCAGTTTCATACCCTGCCATCATGTCTCTGAGGTGATTCATAAGACCTTCAAAACCTTCGGTCATTATTCTCTTGGAATCTAGTGCTTTTTGGCCACATGAGAGATTAAATGTCACATAGTGTTGAATTGCTTGCTTTATGTATAGACCAAGAGCATCAGCCATGGTTCTTTCCTGATCTTAGGAATATGCAAAAGTAAATTATTTTGTCTAGCTGTTGTGATAATTGTTCAAACTACTCATATATGTTTTTTTTGTTTTCTTAATTCTATACTCAAAGGTCTAGGAAGATTAAGATTGATGTTTTGATTTAATTATCATAAAAGTTTTATAGAAGCATATATTACAATAATCATACTTTATATATCTCACCTATAAAAGCATATATTATTAAAATCATAGCACTTGTTTTGCATAATTTTTCGTGTTCCTAGTTCAAGAAGAATATGACGAACCTTGAAATTGGAATTGTAAAATCTAACATGCATAGAGAATGGTGCTTAAAATCTTAAGATTTGCAACAGCGTCTGTGATTGAAGTACTCACTTCCTTACTTTTGAAAGAAAGTCAAGAAATTGCTTACCAGGATTCAAGTCAGCGAAGACGGAAGACTTTCTATGTGGCCACATAATGCTCTCTAATATCCATATACATAATTCTATTATCTCAAACATGAACTTGAGATGCTTATATTATTTGTTTTTCAGAGACAAAATACCACAGTCCGCAGACATATGTAATAGAGGTAGATCAAACATTTGCAGTCTGTAAAAAGAAAACTGTGTTTTTTAGCGTCCGCATACTGTTAAAATAAACTGAAATTTAAATAATTTTTTAAACTTAAATAAGGGCTTCAACAAAAAAATTTAAATAATTTTTTTAACATTTATGAAAAACCTACCTAAGATTGGAACATATAACATCTTTGTTATTGTCGTATAAAGTTACCAAAGAAATAATCATTAAAAGTGTGATTATTAGTTTCAAAACTTCTAAACACACATTAAAAAAATTATATGAACCCTGTTTAACCAAAAAATTGTAACTTCTTGACAATTGATTAACGGCCACGGTGTATGTTCCGTTCATAAATTAGTCACAAACACTACCAAACATAAATTCCATCAATTTTCAACTTCATTACACCAATTTAAATAACCAACAATTCAAGAAGCCAACCTCATAATCATCACCAAACTTCTCATATCGGATGAACATTCAATAAAATAGAAGAATACCCATATCAATTCAACCCGATTTGGGGCTGAATCATATGAAAAGTTGTTCAATTTGGATAAAAAACTAAACACATTATTGTGTTTAATGGTTACAAATGATGGTGAAGACGAAGATGATGACTGCATCTTTATTATTATTGTTATCTTCCAATAATTCTAATTCATGCACAAGAATAAAATCAAAGATATTGGTTGTAGAACTTGGCATGTGATATTGATAAATACCTAATTAGAATGGGGCAGTGGCGGAGGCGCGGTGGGGTCCGACAGGGGGCGGCGATGGAGGAGCGGGGTTGGCCGGAGGAGGCGAGGGTGGTGTCGAAAGGTAAATAAAAAACATTTATAAAATACATTTACTAGCAAGGGCAAATAAGATTTCGAATCCACTACAAAATAGTGGAAAATGCAAGTTTGACTCATAACTTATTAAGTATTAAACTAAACGGACAGTCGATGTCAAATGGTTTGGAAATTAATTTGGTTGTAAGACAATTTAAGAAAACAGTGACTAAACTTCAGGTTCGGGATATGCAATTATCTGACTGACAATAATTTATACAAATCGGGAAATCACATGTCTTCGTGTATTAGAATAGATAAATGATTACTAGACATAGTAATTTGGTTACGATGATTCACATAACTTAATCCGAAGAAGTGACACAACTGAGCACTATCTACTAAATTACCAGTTCATTAATATAAAACTTAGCATATATCAATAATTAATGGTAAACGGTTCAATGACAATATGAACTTAATCCTAAATGTTGACGAACACAAACTAAATAATTGATGATAAATGAAAGTCCCAAAAACACAATTGTTTAATCAGTTCCAATAAATATATAGATTTAATCAACCAAATAATTAATCAAAACTAAATCCCAATACATGTAATGTTCATAAAAATAATCAGTTCATATGCAAACCCTAGACCAGAACCGGTCACAAGTGGTTTAGCCTTGTCTGTGCAACACGAAAGACTCATTGGAAGGATGAAACCATAGATGATTTGGTGATGGAATGGTGTTAAGATGGTAAAGAATTGCTCCAAAGTTGTCCTTGGTGGCTAGGTATGAAGAATAATCAACTTTAGGGTTTTATGGGCTTAAATATGGAAGAAAAATAACTAAATTCGTTTTTCCGTCAGACCAGGCTGTAAGCTATAATCTGGCCACCGTGCCTACGGTCTGGCTTCTCTACCTTACGGTGGCTACAGCACCAAAACACCGTTTTCTTCATAAAATCTTCATTTCAACTCCGTTTTCCTTCCCGTTTGCGGCCACGTCTTATATTTCAATTCTATATCATATCATAAATCATTACTCTCATTTCCACTCCATCCTAAATGCTCCAAATCGGCTCCTTTAAGCTCCGATCACCTATAACATAAAACCAATAAAAGTGTTTGTGCTTGATACATATAAACAAGTAAAACACACAATATAAGACACTTAAAGCACGTTGTTTCAACCACACATCACCGGCGGCAAGGTTGTGAAGCTGGAGGAGAAGGGAGGAGGAGAGGGGTGTTTGGAGTTGATAGGGTTTGAGAAAATAGAACATGGAGGAAGATGAGATGGGAAGAGCTAGCAGATGTTAGAAGCAGTAGGCCAAGTCTGTAGCAGGAAGAGGGTGTGCATACATTTTTTTAGTAAAATGTCTTTAAAAAACAAACGCACTGCAGACCTAAATGTCTGTGCGGTGCAGACAAAAGAGGCAAAGAAGATCTTTTCTGAAAACACAAACACCCCTTTAGGCTATGTGTTGTGGAGGGGTTTTATTGCCCCTCCTCATCACCAACATGGGCGGATTGAAGGCTTGGTGAGGGTGGGTTGGCGTCCATAGTCAGCCTGTCAAAGTGTCATGTTTGCAAGTAAGCGTTGGTATATGACGTGTCAATAATCAGTCCATGCCCACCGTCGACGTTAACAAGTGCCCACCGTCGGGCATCAACAACGGAAATATGAGAGTATTTAAAGTGCAGAGAGAAGCCACAAAATAGTCGCACCAGACATTTTTTCAACAACACCAGTATTGTATAAGAAAGAAGGAAAATGATGAGACTGGTAAGAGAATATTTGACTTTAGTTCTAGTATTATATTTTATTTTATTTCTTTTAATTGAAATTTAGAAAGCAACTCTAGTATTGCGCTAGTTATATTTTTTTCTCAAATTAATTAAGCACTAAACATTTCTCTATAAGTTTTTAATTATTATTATTTTAAGTTTAAAAGTTATATCTTAATATGCTTTTATTGTTTATATAGTTTCAAGTGTTTATAATAACATATATGTAAAATAACATGTTTTTTGTGATCACATAAAACGTTTCGTTAGAAATATATATTACAATGATTTTAAGATAAAGAGAAAACAATTATAGTTATCGATTGATACATTAATTTCTAAAGAAAGTAATTTACAAATGGAAAAAATTCTAGTTGACCGCCCCTCTCATTTTAATTGTTCAGCCACTACAATTGATTACTGCCGTTTATAACCTTGTTTTCTTTGACTCGACCCATTTTTACCCAATCTATTTGTGCCCCCGGTAACGAAATTTCCTGAATCCGTATGTGGTCACCAACACGTAGGACACAGAGCTTTAGAGCCCCATTACGAATTTATAATATATATACACACACACACATATATATGTATATGTGTGAGAGAGAGAGAAACCCCTAGCCCCATCACTTTCACGAACCCCCCCCCCCCCCCTCACCCCAAAAGAAAAAAGAAGCCACGCCGAGGTGTACATGGGCTTTAAAGCCTCCTTTGCCGCCCCCACCACACCCACAACATGGAGTCTTATTTATTTTTACATATTTTGTATTTAACTGGGGAATTCTTCACACTGTGACAAAAATACGATACCAGTAGTCAGGGCCGGCTATAAGGGAGGGCCGGGTGGTCGACGGACCCCGGCCCGACATCCCGATAGGCCCGGATTTTTTTAAAAAAAAATTATATATATATTTTTATGAAAAACAGTATGTATATATAATGTTTAAACTTAATTACACAACTATCAGCTTGGTTTAGTGGTAAAGGGGTATGACTTTCAACCAAGAGGTTGTGGGTTCTAACCTCACTTTAGTCATTTTAACCATATTTTTATAAAAAAATTTTCTTTACACAACCAAGTCATAAGGCTCAAAAAATTAAGGGTCATTTAAAAATTAAACTGTTTAAACCCAACAAGATACCATTTTTTATTAAGGCCAAAAAAAAAATTTCGCCTTTGACCCCAAAATTTTTAACCGTTCTCGAAGCCGGGCCTTCCAGTAGTAATAAAATACCAAACAGTTTACAAACTGCTTTTGTTTGCTAGAGTATTTTGAAATATACAAAACACATTTCTATCATCAAAAAACTTACAACAACAAAAACCTTTACATTAGAAGATTTCAATAACATAACTTTTAACACAAGCGCCTTAAGAATTTTCTTTTCCATGAACTTTCAAGATATTGTTTCCTACACTTTCTTGCTCTTTCTGAAGTTCCACTGCAGTACTATATGCAGAAAGGCTGCATCCATTTACCTCAATCACCTCCAATGCAAAACTCTTCCCAAGAGCCATTGGGACACTTTCAAGTTCAATACAACGATGAATCACTAAACGTTGTAGTCTTGGGAAGTTATCCCTTGAACAATCCCATTGCTTTATCTCCAGATCATGCAACTTCAAGACCTTGAGTCGCCGAAACTCCGCGTCCCCTGTCTCCCATATTTCCCCAATGCATGCTTGAAATTTTAAATTTAGAACCTCCAGGCTAGGCAACCATGCAAAGGTCCACATCTCTTTCCAATCAATCCCAGTATTTGACAGAGTCAATTTCTTAAGCTTTTCAGGAAACATAATAGGATTGCATGATCTCGTTGCTTCAACGTGTGGTAATGTATTAAGCAACTTCAATTTTTGAAGGTGAACCAAAGTGCCTAGATTAGGAAATTCCAAATCGCCTACCCTTGATACTAAGGGTCCACAAAACCCGAGTTTCCTAAGATTGGGGGTCCTCGAAAAGATATTGTGACACGATCGAGGACTTACTTGGGATAAAGTCTGAAAGCTAGCCAACGCATTGGGATGATGATAATAACCATCATTCTCTGCCACTTGCTCAAAAATAGGCTCCTCGATAAGGTTTTCCCCGGATTTGATATATAGGTGCCTTAGATTAACCATATTCCATAGAGTGTTTGGTACAACAATATTCTTCCTTGAGGAAATTATGAGCATTTGTAGGTTGACAAGGTTTGATATTAACGCATGGGGACTTCCATCATGTGCTTGAATGGCTAGATATCTTAGATTAACCATATGTACTGCAGCTAAAGGGAATACCGAGATAAGAATAGATTCTAGATCCAAAATCTTAAGGAAATTGTATGTGTCGATGTGATTTGATCCACCCTTTTGTAGTGATTTTCCTAGCTCCAATGGAAAGCAGGGCATTGATGAGAGCATCCCATACCTGCAAATTTTGGTTAGTAATTCTTATTATAAAATGTTTATACACAGAAACGTGCGCATACCTAAAATTGTTTGACAGAAAATTTTCTTCCTCGGCTTTTGTAAAGCAAAAATGACGCAATAAGTCATGGATGCGACATGTTTTAACTTGACTGTCAGACTTTATTCTTGACGTCATCAGCAGGCTTCTCTTGATTAAATCCATCACAAAACCCTCTGCAACATCCTCCAACATTAGGCTTCCGGTTTCATGTATTAATCCTTGAGAAATCCATAGCCAAATCAGCTTTGTCACTGGAACTTCATAGTCCTCAGGAAATGCTCCAAGAAAGAGAAAACACGGTTTTAAGTGAGGAGGCAAATGGTCATAGCTTAAAGCCAACGAGTGCATATACTGGTTTGGATCACTAACCATAAATGAACATACACTTGCAGCAATTTGCCCCCACCATGTTATAGAAAGATTACTTTTTAGTAAACCTGAAGCTATAACAATTGCAAGAGGCAAACCTTCACACTTTCTATTTATCACTCTTCCTGTTTCCTCCAATCCACCAGGGCATATTCCCATTCTAAACACCTTCTTCTCAAATATGTTCCAACTTTCAACTTCAGTACGAAAACGTAAAACATGAGCAGGTCTAGCTGACTCTACATGTAAACTCACATCTATTTCACGGCTAGTAATTATTACTCGGCTTCCAGTATTATCATCTGGAAAGTACACTTTGAGATTGTTACATACCCTATAATCCCATATATCATCCAAGACCACCAAATACTTTCGACCCTTTAATTTTCTATATAACTTTTCCCCCAACTCTTGGTCACTCATTTCGCAATATTCATCTGTATAATCATCGATAAAAGAGCTTAATATGTTGAGTAACAAACCCTTAATTTGATACACTGGAGAAACAGTAGTCCACAATCGAAAGTCGAACATGTTCTTAACTAAGTCATGGCTGTATAATGTTCTAGCCAAAGTCGTCTTTCCAAGCCCAGCCATTCCCGTGATTGAGATAATCTGAAGCTGCTTAATAGAAGTACTTCCAGTAAGTTGATCAAGTAGTATTTCTACTTCTTCATCAAATCCCACCACGGCTTCTTCTTTCTCGACATCTGAATTATATCTGATGTTACATAGTTGTTCGCAAGCAACAAGCATCTTATCCGATCTTGTTTTCAAATCACTACTCCATGCTTCATTAACATGCTTTATACGTAAAGCCTGCCTGTCTCCGATATGCGCATACCAAGCTTCGCTAGCCACCAGGCCTTCCATTTCTTTCAGTAAACCTAGCACATCCTCATTTTCATACCCTGCCATCATGTCTCTGAGGTGATTCATGAGGCCATCAAAAGCTTCAGTCATCATTCTCTTGGAATCTAGTGCTTTTTGGCCACATGAGAGATTAAATGTCACATAGTGTTGAATTGCTTGCTTTATGTATAGACCAAGAGCATCAGCCATGGTTCTTATTTCCTGATCTGAGGAATATGCAAAGTTAATTATTTTGTCTAGCTGTTGTGATTAGATCTTGGACTTGTTCAAACTATCTTGGACTTGTTCAAACTACTCATATATATTTTTTTTGTTTTCTTAATACTATAGTCAAAGGTCTAGGAAGATTAAGATTGATGTTCTTATTGATTTAATTATCATAAAAGTTTTATAGAAGCATATCTTACTAAAATCATACTTTATATATCTCACTTATAAAAGCATATAGTATTAAAATCATATCACTTGTTTTGCATGATTTTTCTCCTAGTTCAAGAAAATATGACGAACCTTGATTTTGGAATTGTAAAATCTAACATGCATAGATAATGGTGCTTAAAACCTTAGATTTGCAACAGCATCTGTGATTGAAGTACTCACCTCCAATGAAGCTGGAATCTGATCGTTGCTGTGGATGTGGATGAAAGTCAAGACGAAATAATTGCTTACTACCATGTACGGAGGACTTCTGTCTGGCCACATATAATATTATCTCTATTTTCACAAACATGATGTGATGTTTATTTATGTATTTATCTTTTTAATGTTTTTTTTACTTAATATATCATTTTGTTTTTTTATAAAATAGTAATATATAATATTTAATATAGAGCAAGTACCTACGTGTTGCGGCGGAATTTTTACATCGATAGAGAACCATAAACGAATACTGATACCATATCTGACTATCTGATAATACCAACACCAATGTCTTTTAAACTTTAAATATAATTATAATGAATCGGTGAAAAAATTAGTTAAGAGTGAAACTTTAAGATTTTCATGATTCGGGTTTCCAATAATGATTTTCTCCGTGTTCCTGAGTCTCATTTAAGAGAAGAAAGGAAAAGAAAAGAAAGAAAATAAAAAGAAGAGTTGTTTTCCTGAGTTTTTGTTGAAAAGAAAGGAAATAAAAATCGTAATTTGTTTTGTTCCAAAGATTCATTTAAAAGAAGAAAGGAAAAGAAAATATGTAAAGGGAAAATGAAAATTGAAGGAAAAATTTTCCTTCCAAATTAAAAAGGAAAGTGAGAAGAAAGAAAAGTAAGAGAGAGAGAGAAAATAAAATAAAAGAAAGAAGAAAAACTTTCCATCCCATCCTTTTTTTTTTAATTGAACTGAACTCGGGAACACTTTCAAATGAGTCTTCTTAAATTTGTATATATAATAAAGAAGAAAAGCCTGGCTTAAATTAATCAGCTAGGAAGTTTTACATTTCGTCAATAGATATCTAATCTTAAGTATGAACATCCCCATGAGGGGCCAAAGAGAAAAAAAGAAAAAAAAAAGAAAAGAAATCTTTCAACTTTGGTGGACACGTGTAAACAAAACAATAAAAACTATACACAAAACATCAAAATATGTACCAAAGTAATAGTACTATGGTCATGAATGCATAGGTAACGTGGCTTCATGATTTTTATATATATCTTTATTTATATTTATATTAATGTAGAGCATACATATACCTTCTCTTGTTTCTAAACAAGTTTTATTCTAATAGGCCTTCATGTGACGTGTTTTTCACATAATAGAAGATGGCGCGCTTAGTCTACCCAACGTTATCTATATTCGCGGACGTATTATGTCATTTTTAATCATTGGGTTACTCCGGGTAATGAGAATTCATTCAATAATAGTTAAAAGTAAAGAATTTGAGAAAGTTAATACAAAAGTTAGTGGAGAATGAGAGGCATATAATAATAGTAGATAAGGTGGTGGGTGATGTGATGGCTGACAAGTCAAAAAGTTAAAGAGTGAGGAGTGGGAGTTTACTTTGATCAAGAAAGAACAAACAACTGAAAATAAACCATTACATGATCATATTGAAGGCTTCAAGCCCCAATTGTGAGAAACATACGGTACGTGTATTTAATTGATCTCCTGAGAACTGATTCTGTTAATTTGTTTGTAAAATTAAACTCCCCTAAATGCTTTCTTAGTTAAAGCGGATTGAGTATTTCTGCTTTGTATTCAGATCGGAGATTTTGTCAAATTTATGCTTTTATATGACCCCTGCAAATTTGTTATTGTTTAATTTGGAATTTATGAGAGTAAATGAGTGATTTTTGTATGCATATGAGTAGTTAGAAGAATTTGTGCATTGGATTCGGCATGGTCTCGGCTCGTTTACTGTTTTTTAGTTAACTTCTACATGTTCATAATTATATATATATATAGATAAAAGATCCAATACAATAATCCCTAATCGTACATTACGTACGCGAGTTCCTACACTGTTGATTTCAAAATCACGCGATGGCAATATTGTAAATTTCATCAACTATGATCCACTGCTCCCATCGATTCCGTCCGCCTTCACTATCACCGTTCATCAATTCGTCACCGTCCAACGATTGTATTCTCCGTCGCGACCATCGACGTTACCATTGTGAACACCATCTTCCTCCGTCACGAGTTGTTCACAGGTTAGTTTATCAAATTGATCAATTGAAATTGAAATTGAAATTGATGAACTAATTGATCAATTAAACTTTGAAATTGATCCAATTAGTCATCAATTTGAAGTTTCAGTTATCAATTTTGAGTTTGAGTTCTGGGTTTTAACATTGAACGTATTAATATTAATCTAAAACGTATAAACAGAACGTATAAACTTTTTGTACTGAACTTTTAAAGTTTAATTGATTTTTGTTCTGAACGTTTAAATAGAACGTATAATACGTTTAAACAGAATGTATAAAGTTTTCGTATTGAACTTCTAAAGTTTTTTGTATAGAACTTCTAAACCTTTTGTTAGAACTTCTAAAGTTTTGGTACAGAACATCTAAACTTGAACGTTTAAAGGTGTTCGTTTTGGTCAGAACGTTTAAATTTGTAGTTTTGATCAGAACGTATTAGTTAAACGTTTAAACTTTTTGTTCATTTTTGGTCAGAACGTTTAAACTTTTTCTTCATTTTGGTCTAAACTTTTTTACTTTAGAAGTTCTAGACAAAAATTTTAGAAGTTCTGTACAAAAAGTCCAGAATATTTAAAGTTTTTGTGCAGAACGTTTAAACATGAACCCTAATCATAGCTCAATTAAGTGTATTATTATGCAATTTCATAATCAATTGATAATTCTAAAGCCTCCTACACATCAATTCTATTGATTAAATCAACAATTTTTGATCAATTTGAAGATTATTAAACTATAGCGATAATGGGTTTATCGATTTTGATTATGCTTTAGTTTTGTGGATGATTTGATTATGGTTGAAGGCTTGCAGCAAATGACGATCTGTTGTGCGAGAAGTATTTTTTGATTTAATTACAATTATGCCACTGCGTAGTTTTAATTGTAATTAGGATCTGGTGGTGCAGGGTCTCGTGTACCTAATGTACGATAACCTATTATTGTACGTATATATATATATATATAGATAGATATATTAATTATATTTGATTTTCTATAAAAACATAATATATATTATTTTATTTAGTTATAATTATCATTATTTTATATATAATAATTGTTATTAAATAAATACGTATCAAATATATTAAATAAAAAAAATTTAAGCAATAGGCTCGTTTATGCTCGCTAGCTGACTTGAGCTCGATATGTGAGGCTCAGGCTTGAGCTTATTTAAAATAGGCTCGATTTGAGGTTTTTTGTGAGCTGATCTCTAGTAGCTCATGAACGGATTGGCCTGTTTATACCCCTAGGATTCTCTAATCACCTTCATTGACAATCAATTAATCAATTAACCTTAAATGCTTGGTCTGTGTTCATGACAGTTGGAGAAACTGGAGTTTCAGTGCTGATCAAGATCACTACCAAGGTTTTAAACTACCATATCAGAAGAGAACCATGGAAGATGCTCTAGGTCATCGCGTAAAGCAGTTAATCGAACATTATGAGTCATTTGACCTCTCAAATGAGGAAGAAGGACCAGATTTCATGAGAACTGTGACCACAAATTTTGATGGTCTCATGAGTCACCTCAGAGACATGATGGTAGGGTATGAAAGTGAGAAAGTGTTGGCTGTACTGAAAGATATGGAAGGCGTGGTGGCTAGTCAGGAAGAAACAATGTCGGGTTTGGTACGAAGTGGTAAGATTCGCTCAAGAAAAATGAGAGTTTATGATGATAAGAATATAACAAGAAGAACTGATCAGATGATACGTATATGTGAACAACTATGTAATATCAGATATAACTTATATGTGGAGGAAGATCAAGAAGTGGTCGGTTTTGATGGCGAAATAGAAACACTGCTTGATCAACTTACCGGAAATACTTCCACAAAGCAGCTTCAGATTATTTCAATTACAGGAATGGCTGGGCTTGGAAAGACGACTTTGGCTAGAACATTATACAGCCAAGAATTAGTTAAGAATGTGTTCGACTTTCGATCGTGGACTACTGTTTCTCCAGTATATAAGAACAAGGGTTTGTTACTCAACATATTAGGCTATTTTATCGATGAATTTACAGACGTATATTACGAAATGAGAGACCACGAGTTAGGGGAGAGATTATATAGAAAATTAAAGGGTCGAAAGTACTTGGTGGTCTTGGATGATATCTGGGATTGTAGGGTATGGAACGATCTCAAAGTGTATTTTCCAGATGATAAAACCGGAAGCCGAGTAATAATTACTAGCCGGGACGTAGATGTGAGTTTACATGAACAGTCAGCAATACCTGCTCATGTTTTACGTCCTCGTACTGAAGTTGAAAGTTGGGACATATTAAAGAAGAAGGTATTTAGAATGGGAATATGCCCACGTGGATTGGTGGATTTGGGACGAGCGATAATCAGAAAGTGTGAAGGTTTGCCTCTTGCAATTGTTATAGCTTCTGGTCTACTGAAAAATAATCTTTCTATTACACGGTGGGAGAAAATTGCTGCAACTTATTCATTTGAGGCTAGTGATCCAAAACAGTATATGCACTCGTTGGCTTTAAGCTATGACCATTTGCCTGATCCGATAAGACCGTGTTTTCTCTTTCTTGGAGCGTTTCCTGAGGACTATGAAGTCCCAGTGACAAAGCTAACTTGGCTATGGATTGCTCAAGGATTAATACATGAAACCGGAAGCCGAATGTTGGAGGATGTTGCAGAGGGTTTCTTGATGGATTTAATCAAGAGAAGCTTGCTGATGCCATCTAGCACAAAGTCTGACAGACAAGTAAAACGTGTTGCATTCATGACTTATTGCATTATTTTTGTTTAAAAAAAGCCGAGGAAGAAATTTTTTTGTCAAACAAATATAGGTATGTACATGATTCCGCACATAAACATTCTAACTTAAGAATTACTAACCAAAATTTGCAGGTATGGCATGCTCTCATCAACACCCTGCTATCCATTGGAGCTAGGAAATTCTCTAATAAAGGGTGGATCGATTCACGTCGAGCATACAAGTTCCTTAAGATTTTGGATCTAGAGTCTATCCTTATCTCGGTATTCCCTTTGGATGTTGTGCAGATGGTTAACCTGAGATACCTGGCCATTCAAGCACATGACGGAAGCCCCCATGCATTAATATCAAACCTTGTCAACCTACAAATGCTCATAATTTCCTCAAGGAAGAATATTGTTGTACCAAACACCATATGGAATATGGTTAATCTAAGGCACCTATATATCAAATCCGGGGAAAACCTTATCGAGGAGCCTAGTTTTGAACAAGTGGCAGGGAATGATGGTTATTATCATCATCCCAATGCGTTGGCTAGCTTTCAGACTTTATCCCAAGTAAGTCCTCGATCTTGTCACAATATCTTTTCGAGGACTCCCAATCTTAGGAAGCTTGGATTTTGTGGACCCTTAATATCAACGTCAGGCGATCTGGAATTTCCTAATATAGGCGATTTGGCACACCTTCAAAAACTGAAGTTACTTAATACATTTCCACACGCTGAAGCAGCGAGATCATGCAATCCTATTATGTTTCCTGAAAAGCTTAAGAAGTTGACTTTGTCAAATACTGGGATTGATTGGAAAGAGATGTGGACCTTTGCATGGTTGCCTAACCTCGAGGTTCTAAAACTAAAATTTAATTCATGCATCGGAGAAAGATGGGAGACAGGGGATGCTGAGTTTCGGAAACTTAAGGTCTTGAAGTTGCATGATTTGGACATAAAGCAATGGCTTTGTTCAAGTGATAATTTCCCAAGACTACAACGTTTAGTGGTTCATCGTTGTTTAAAACTCGACATTGTCCCAACAGCTCTTGGAAGGATTTTAACATTGGAGGGGATTGAGGTAAATGGATGCAGCTTTTCGGCTTATAAATCTGCATTGGGAATTCAGAAAGAGCAAGAGTGTGTGGGAAACTTTCTATTGAAAGTCCAGGGGAACCAAAATTATTAAGGCACTTATCTTAAGATTATGTGATTGAAATCTTCTCATGTAAAACTTTTTTTGTGTATTGAGTTTTTAGGCCGTAGAAGCGTGTTTGGTATTCGTCTCAATGCTTTATATATCAAACAAAAGCAATTCGTAAACTCCATATAAATATGAAACATTAGTTTTGTACTACGTTTGATCAGCTCTGGGTGAGGCCGAGGCTTGTTGGTCAAGCCCGGATGGTTAAAAGGATAAAAGACACCAAGCATTCGAATCTGAAAAACTTACTGTCATGTTTGGAATCAAATGTATAATATATGAACCAACACATCATCTGGTGGCAAATCTCTTCACAGGAATCTTGCCTCAAACAAATCGCCGAAAAATTGACAGTATATGGACCAAAATCCGGACCTCGGCCGTTTTAGCATATTATTACTAAACATTTAAATGAATACAACTATTTTTATTTGATAAAAACATCTTACAATACACAATCAATACAGTTTCATAGCTAAACATTTTAGCTTCTCAAAAATGAAGTTCTACAAGTTTTCTTATTGAGTTTGGATCTAAATAGGCAATCAATATAGTTCCATAGAAAAAAATACCCAATAACCCATATATACAATTTTCCTTGAGTAAAGTCAAAGGTTGACCACTCGTTGACCGTTGACTTACAAGCCATTTCATAATATTGTCTGCCAGTTGTTAAACACAAAAAAATATCAGTATTTCAAATATTATTCCTGAAAAACCAAGATTTGTTAAGGTTTATCACTTAAGTTTACATCGAGAGAATCGTATTAGCAAGATCCTCGTTTAGTGAAACGGGCAGTGGTGGCTCAAGGCATGAATCTCATGATGCAAGAATTGAAATGGAATTCATATACATTAGCAAAATTTTAATATATATATATAAGGATTATTGGATTTAAATAATCTCATCTTTAATGTGTTGGCCAATAATAATCTCACCTCAGTTATTTTCCTATGGCAGTCCCACCTTTTCCATGTTTTTTGTTTTATGATCCCCCATTAAAAAAAATTAACGGGGTTAAGTTTTTGCTGATGTGGCTAATGACTTGTCATTTTTATTTTCCTACATGGCTTTTACCTATATTTTTATTTTCCTACATGCTTTTACCCACTTTCCAATTTTAATCTTTCTTTCTCCTTCATCAATCAAACCCAGATTCAGATTCCAATTCCAATCACACCATGAACGACCTACTGACTAAATCCTTCACTAGCTACATCTATCTCAAGAAAGCCCTCTACGGTGTATGAAGGTTGAATCCACTGCCGATCGGAATCCTTTGCCGGAGACTTCAACGCCGCCGCGTCGGAATTCCGAGTTTAGATCGAGTGACCAGTACCGGTTTCCATCGTCGGAGAAACTTCCGGCGAGAATAACCGACGGTGAGATTGAGGTGACTAGAGAGAAACTCATGAGTTCATTATACATCTAGCAAGGCGGATTCGAGTTGGGCTAGGGTTTGACGGATGTAGTTCATCTCCTGTTTGACTAGCTCGGCTTCATGGAGGAAGTCGGTGAGGCGGTGATCGGGTTGCTGATGGGTTGCATCTGGAGGTGGGGGTCAGGTCCGATGGTCAGCAGATCGTTCATGGTGGCTTTCTTGAATATGGGTTTGATTGATGAAGGAGAAAGAAAGATTAAAATTGGAAAGTGGGTAAAAGTCATGTAGGAAAAAAAGATAGGTAAAAGCCATGTAGGAAAATAATTTAATAAATTGTTTTTCACATCTAAACCAGTTAATAAATAATTTAGAAAAATTACCAACATAAAACTTTAATAATTAAATCACTCCAAATGTTTTAATTTTTTAAGATAATTAGTTATAGATTTCATATTTAGAACCTACACCCGCTCTCTCATTCAAACTATTTAATCTCAAACTCGACCAATACATACTCAATCTCAAATATTGGTGTAGGGTATTCGTTTGAAATAGTACGCCCTTCAAATTTGTCACCTCCTTGTGTTGAACTCCAAACAATATGCGAAAAAAATATTAAAAATTTTTAGAAGTTGTAATAACTTTTAAAAACCTAAAAATATTTTTAAATCAATATTAAATTAGTTAAACAAATTAATAAATATTAAAAAACATAGCTTATCAAATCATTAAAAATTAATAATAATACTTAATTTAATCAATAAAAATTATAAAAAAAAAGTTGTTAAACCAATTAATAAACATTTAACAATTATATAACATTAAGATTGGCAAGATTTTAGGGGCCACGGAAATTATAAAATATAAAGTATTATAATAAAATAAAATAAAATAAAAAGGAGAAAATTCTATGTTCATATTTTTTTGAATGTGCTTGGTCAAACGTTCATTTAAGTGAGTTTCCCATTTGAAAAACTATATTATTAGGCAATCATCAAAAGACTTGGGTCTTCATTGACTGACTTCAGTCCTGGTGCATGCCTAGTACGTTTCTTCTTCTACTTCCGTTCATCATCATCATTATCACCGGAGGTAAGTTCTATGAATTCAAACAATATACTGCATTTTACTATCAATGTGATTTTGTAAAATGTATGAAATGCAATTGCCTAATTCTCTAATTATGAATTCAATTAAATATACTGTATCTTTTCTATTGCACTAGAATGTAACTTTGATTATAATGCAATTAAAGCAATAATCTTAATCTTCATAGACTTTAAATCATTTAGGGATAAATTAAATGAGTATTTAATTTATGATAGCTAATTATAGGCATGCAAACAAACTGAACAAGCTGAACAAACATGAACACGAACAATTAACCGGACAAACATTAATTAGTTCATTTTCGTTCCTTTAAAAAATGAACATGTTCATGCTCATTCATGTTCGTTCATTTAATCTAAACGAACATATTTGAGCATAAACTTAAATGAACATATACGAACAAACATAAACGAACACAAACAAACGAATAATATTTAATTAGATATTAGGTATTAGGGAGAAGATATAATTTGTAAAATACAAAAATAATTTATAATTATTTTCTTTTAATATGTAAACCAACGTTCATGAGCATAAATGAACGAGCGAAACATGTGTTCATGTTCAAGCATTTACTAAATAAACAAACATAAATGAACTTTCCACCCAACGTACGGTTCATGAGCAGTTCACTTATGTTCGGTTTGTTTACAAGCATAGTTAATTAAATTAGTAGATAAGCATGTAGGTTTTATTTGTTATTTGATTAGGAGTTCAAGTCCATCTCTAATTGTACAAGTCATGGTCTATATAACCTAGTCAAACTTGTGATTACGGTTGAGTTTGTAATCAGTTTTGGAGTTATACTTTTCTCGATATTATATACTTAGAGTTATTAGTTTGAAGTATTTGTACATTGGATAAGCTAATAATATTCCATTGACTATCAACTAACTTTGAATGCTTGACAGATCTGTGTGTTCCTCCAAACCTGATATAGTTATTATATCAGGAGAGGAGCATGGCTGACGCTCTCGGTCTTCGCATAAAGAAGTTAATCAAATCATATGCGACATTTGACATTTCAGAAGAAGAAAAAGCACCAGATGCCAAGAGAACGAAGACCGAACCCTTTGATGGTCTCATGAGTTACCTTAGAGATATGATGGTAGGGTATGAAAATGAGCAAGTGGTGGCTTTGCTGAAACAAATGGAAGACGCGGTGGAGACATTGGCGAGTCATGTGATAGGAGATGGTGATTTGTTAAATTATTTTGATATGCTCAACAATGATGGACAGAGTTTCAAGACAGAAATGAGGGTTTACGATCCGGATATACGGAGAAAAAGAGGGTTTGATAATATGATAGTTATTTGTGAACAACTCTGTAATATCAGATATAACTCAAATGTAGAGGAAGAAAACGATGTCGTGGGATTTGATAAAGAAATAGAAACACTACTTGATCAACTTACCGCAACTTGTACAAAGAAGCTTCAGATTATCGCAATTACAGGAATGGCTGGGCTTGGAAAGACGACTTTGGCTAGAACACTATATAACCATGAATTAGTCAAGTATAAGTTCGACTTTCGTTTGTGGACTACTGTTTCTCAAGTGCATATGAAGAAAAATCTGTTACTTGGAATATTAAGCTCTCTTAGCGATATTCTTACAGATGAATTATACGAAATGAGCGAGCACCAGTTGGGGGAAAAGTTATACAGAATTTTAAAGGGTCGTAAGTACTTGGTGGTCTTCGATGATATCTGGGATCGTAGGGTTTGGGACGATTTCAAAATGTATTTTCCAGATGACAAAACCGGAAGCCGAGTTATATTTACTAGCCGTGACATTGACGTGAGTTTACATGTACAGTCAGCAAGACTTGGTCATCTTTTACGTCTTCGTACTGAAGTTGAAAGTTGGGGCATATTTCTGAAGAATGCGTTTCGAATGGGAATATGCCCTCGTGGATTGGAGGAATCCGGACGGGTGATTATTGGAAAATGTGAAGGATTGCCTCTTGCAATTGTTATAGCTGCTGGTCTTGTGAAAAACAACCTTTCAGTCACATGGTGGGAGCAGATTGCCACAAGTTTACGCTCGTTTATGGTTAGTGATCCGAGACAATGCATAGACTCACTGGCTTTAAGCTATAACCATATGCCTCCTCACTTAAGACCGTGTTTTCTCTTTCTTGGAGCGTTTCCTAAGGACTATGAAGTCCCAGTGACAAAGATGACTTGGCTATGGATTGCTCAGGGATTCATACATGAAACCGGAAGCAGAATGTTGGAGGATGTTGCCGAGGATTTCTTGATGGATTTAATCAAGAGAAGTCTGTTGATGACTCAAAGAATAAAATCTGATGGCCAAGTTAAAACATGCAGTATCCATGACTTGTTGCATGATTTTTGTTTGAGAAAAGCGGAGGAGGAAAATTTTCTATCAAACAATCATAGGTACGGCACGCTGTCATCGATGCTATGCTTTCCATTGGAGCTAGGAAAATCTCTAAAGGCGGGTCGGTTAATTCATATCGACACGTACAAATTCCTTAAGATTTTGGATCTAGAGTCTCTTGTTATCTCCTTATTCCCCTTCGACGTTTTACAGATGGTTAATCTTAGATACTTGGCCATTCAAGCACATGATGGAAGTCCACACGCGTCGATATCTAAACTTATCAACCTACAAATGCTCATAATATCCTCAAGGAAGAATATTGTTGTACCAAAAACCATATGGAATATGGTTAATCTAAGGCACCTATATATCAAATCTGGGAAAAACATTACGGAGGATGGTTGTCCTAGTCCCGGTGCGTTGGCTAGTCTTCAAACCTTATCCCAAGTAAGTCCACGATCTTGCCACGATATATTTTCAAGGACTCCCAATCTTAGGAAGCTCGGGTTTTGTGGTTCCTTAATATCATCGCTAGGCGATCTGGAATTTCCAAATTTAGGTGCTTTGGTGCGTCTTCAAAAGTTGAAGTTACTTAATACATTTTCATACGCTGAATCAACGAGATCATCCGATCCTATTATGTTTCCTGAAAAGCTTAAGAAATTGACTTTGTCAAACACTGGGATTGACTGGAAAGAGATGTGGACCTTTGCACGGTTGCCTAACCTCGAGGTTCTAAAACTGAAACTTCAAGCATGCGCCGGAGAAAGATGGGAGACCGGTGATGCTGAGTTTCGGAAACTCAAGGTCTTGAAGTTGCATGATTTGGGCATAAAGCAATGGGTTTGTTCAAGGGATAACTTCCCAAGACTACAACGTTTGGTGGTTCATGGTTGTTTAGAACTCGACAGCATCCCAAAGGCTCTCGGGAAGGTTTCAACGTTGGAGGTGATTGAGGTAAAGGGGTCAGCCTTTACGCACAAAGATCTGCCGTCGAAATTCAGGAAGAGCAACAGAGTGAAGGAAACTATTTCTTGAAAGTGCAAACATGGATCTTCCCTACACATCTTGAGGGGGTGGGAATGGAAGAATGGAATGGAATCCTTACATTATCCGTCAATGAAGATAAAGAACCGTCGGTGAAATTGTGTGGAAAAACCGGCATCGGTAAAGATTTTACCGATGGATAAAATTAGACGTTACCATCGGCAATTTGATCGTTTGACACTAGTCGGGCAGTGGGGTAGGGATCAGGGATTAATTGGATTGGAATTGATATGTAATTTTGCAAAAAAATATATATATACATGTGTATACCAAATTTTATATATAAAATTTTCTATTTTGACCGATTTTGACCAAATTTTATACCAAATTTTATATATAAAATTTTCTAAACATGTAATTTAAAAAATGAATAGTTGAACACAGAGTTTTATTTGATAAAAACATCTTATAATACACAATCAATACAGTTTCATAGCTAAATATTCTAGTTTTTCAAAAATGAAGTTCTACAAGCTTTCTTATTGCGGGTTTGGATTCAAATAGGCAATCAATACAGTTATACAAAAAAACCCAATAACCCCTATAAACAATTTTTCTTGATGAGTAAAGTCAAAGGTTGACCAGTTGTTGACCAATGACGTTACAGCCGGTTTACTTCTGTACTTAGAGAAAACTATAACCGAAGGAACCAACCCTCACCAAAACCTCGGTTCTTGTTTCATATTCATCCCGCCTGATGACGCGAACATCATTGCCTGCCAGTTATAAAACACAAAACAATATCAGTATTTCATATATAATAATTATTCCTGAAAAACCAAGAATAATTTAAAGGTTAATCACCTGAGCTTTAATCGAGAGAATCGTATTAGCAAGATCCTCGTTTACTGATATGGGCAGTGGTGGCCCGGGTATGAATCTCATGCTGCAAGAATTAAAGTAGAATTCATATAAATTAGCATAAATAAAATAAATATAATTTAATCTAACATACTCGTTTAAGATGGCGTTAACATTGTTCTTCATCTGTCTAATAAGATCAACATTGTCCAGCAGCTGTTAATTGATGTTGAAAAGCATCAGCAAGACTAGTCAACCATACAGAATAGAATTGGAAAAATTACAGACCTTTAGCG
The DNA here is from genome assembly GCF_021521415.1 of Bidens hawaiensis. Taxonomy (NCBI): domain Eukaryota; kingdom Viridiplantae; phylum Streptophyta; class Magnoliopsida; order Asterales; family Asteraceae; genus Bidens; species Bidens hawaiensis. The sequence continues at coordinate 86,673 of NW_027493109.1, forward strand.
CAGAGATATTAAGCGAGATCTGATCAAGAAGTTGTCGGTTCTGCTCCACCAGATGCCTTATTGAGCCTCGTAATGCTGCTTCAACGAATAAAATATCATTATGTTAATAAAAGTATAAAATCATCATAAACTTAAAAAATATATATACGCGTATTAGCAAGACTAATTTCATAAATGCAACTATTTCCCGTCATATGAACTAAGATAGGACTGTTAACGAGCCAAGCCAGGGTGGGCTCAGGCTCGACTCGTTTATCTTAATGAGTTGAACTGTTGAGCTTGAGATCGGCTCATCAAAAGCTAGGGCTAGTTCATGGCTTGTCATAAAATTGTTTTTTATACTATTTTACAATAAATAAAAAAACTCAAAATAATATTTATAACATACACGTAACACAAAATTTTGTAAACTACATAATTCATCATTTCTATATACTAAACTTTGGGCTATACGAGCCAATCGAGAATTTTCAATATTTAAATTTTTTTATAAGTTATTTTTATTAAAAATTTCATACTGTTTCGAGTTATATATATAATTTTGGGCTTTAATTTAAATGAGGTAACAAACAACCCAACAAGCGAGTTAATTTTGAGCAAGTTTATTTCGAGCTAACTGCAAAGGAGTCACGAGATTTTTGAACCACTCTAAACTAAAACTGACCTTCAACGTGAATACCATCACCTCTAACTCGATTCATCAAAACTGAAAGCGGGGCCACATTGACACTTGGAATTGATGGTACACTCGAGTTTGAGGATGATTCCATCAATTTATCCTGAATTAATATGAGATGTTCGATGATGAGTGTTGCGTTAATAATACGCTGCAAATGTAGAACGAAAGAGAGTATTTAATCGCAATGTACACAGAGTATTAGACAATAGACATCAGTTCTTACAAGCAAGTTCTTAATTATTATCTTGAAATCTTGAAAAAAAATCATCTCATGTAAATGTGGCCGAGTACCTATAAAATGCTAATGTTTAACAACCATTTATGCGTGTCTTAGATAACGACATTATTCTAATTCAAGCAGGATACAACAAGAGTTTCCATATATTCACATTTAATGCAATTACTAATAACTAGTTGCTACTTAAATTAATTCAAATAATAAAAAAAAAACATCAGCCTCAGATATTTCAAACATACTTTAATATTCTACCTTAATATCTTTTGACTTTTTCCACACACTCCGTTCCTCGTGTTTCCTTCGTTTAGTCTGCAAAATATCTCATATCAGCAAACATTCAAACGAGTAATTATAATGTTTAAAACTGAAGATATAATATTCTCACCGCCATCCACCTACACCTGATTGCAACATCGCGAACGGTTTTATTACGCAGCGTGGAAGCAATCTTGACATACTTTATCATACCAGATTTATCCGCGTATCTACATGTAATGTACAAGATCAATGAATATATAATTAACAATAATATTAGGGGTGTGCATGAAACCGAAAACACCAAACCGAAACAAAAACTTGCGGGTTGGTTTTATGAATCTGTAAAAACCGAACTTACGGTTCACTTTTGGTTTTGCATGTAATAAGAACAATTTAGATTTTCACTTTTATTGGAAAATTGGATTTTTATTATCCCAACTATCTGTTATTAGCCGATAATAATCCCAACTTAGTTTATTCCCAACAGTGGTCCCAAATTTAAAAAATTTTGCTCTCAATGATCCCTCGTTAAAAAAACCTAACGGCGTTAAGTTTTTTTCCGAATTTCAAACTGATTTTTTAGGGCTTTTGATTGGAAGGAGGATACGAGTCGATTAATGTAAAACTTAACTCGAAACGATACTCCAAACAGCTTAATTTTTGTTAATTTGAAGTTAAATTACACGATTTGAAGCACTAATCAAGCCGTTTGGAGAATCTTTCGAGCTAAGTTTTACATCAATCGACTCGTATCCTCCTTCCGATCAAAAGCCCCTAAAATTCAGTTTGAGATTCAGAAAAAACTTAACGTCGTTAGGTTTTTTTAATGGGGGACCATTGAGAGCGAACTTTCTTAAATTTGGGACCACTGGTGGGAATAAACTAAGTTGGGATTATTATCGGCCAATAACAGATATTTGGGATTATTAAAATCCAATTTGCTTTTTTTATTTTAAGTGATTTATAAGAATTTATGTAACTCGTATATTTAGCCCATTTATATAATAATCACTAGATATTAATTAACAAAATGATTTAGGCTTATATTCATTATTTTGGGTCACACTTTTTTTGGGCCCAAAAGTTTCAAGCTCAAACCGCAAAACTGGAAAAAACCGAAACCAAACCGAACGGTTTTCAAAAACTTGAAAAACCGAAATTTTGATTTTAACCCAACACCAACCCAAACCGAACCCTGCACACCCCTAAATAATATTGTTTATAACTTCAAAGGATACAATTATATAAAAATGCATACTTGACAAGTGCTTGTTCTAGCTTATACTGTTCTTCAACCGACCACTCGCCATCCAAACCCGGTCGGTGCTTCGTCTCGGGCACCGACTCAACCGAAGAACTACCCGAACTCCCCGAAAAATTCAAGCTTTTAGTTCTGTTCAATCTCTGCAAATCCTCCATCGTATTCATCTCAGATTGACCATCCGTTTGACCAAATTGGAACGATACACCTCGTGGGTCCATACCAGAACCGTCCATTATATGCCCACAAGTACAATTATTAATTACAAACCCAATTGCAAAATTACGCACATTTCGAAACCCTAGAGTCTGAAATTGGATCGAATTGATGAACAATTGAACAATTTGTTGGTATCATTGGTACCAGAATCAGCTTAATTGAAGAATTAGCCGATTTTAGTGAATTGTGGGTGGAATTGAAATCGCCTAATTTGGAATTGAAACCCTAGAATGGAATAATAATATTAATTGAGTGGTGGGTTGATATGAATGAATCCACTTGATAAATGAGAAGGTGTGATTGGTTGGGTATTGTTGGCGCCTTGTTGATATTCAGTTTGTGTATTTATTGTATGATTTGTGTTTAGCTTTTTGTGAAAATGCAGGACTTGTGTATCATGGGATTTAGCAAAAAGTGACACATTATTGTCACCATTCTACCAACCACCATAAATTAAAAGGTATTTTTTTATAAATTAAAAGCAAGAAGTTGAAACAAAGGTGTGTTAGGAAATGTGTAATGGGCGGGGAGATGGGCGAGAAAGGGCGAGAAGGAGGGAGAACATCGCCCCCCGGCAATTTGTGGGTGAAATGGGGCGAGGGCGGGGTTCTTTTGTCGCCGGCGTGTGTTTAAAAATATTATTATTTTATTATTATGACCGTTTTCAAACGGTCAAAAATAAAAAATTAACAATATATATATCTAAATAAACATACACATTCTTCTCCATTTCATACACAATTCATACACAAATTCTTCAAAAAATCTAGCAAAATGAATCCTACAAACAACCCGAACCAACCGAAACCCGTGGAACTCACCGCTATCATGACATAAATGATCAAAAAACACGAAAAGTTTGTTGAGTAACTCAACGATACCATGAGAGAAACCAACAAACAACACGAAAAGATTGCCGCTATGATGGAGTTGTGGGAAATGAGTAAAAAATACGAATCCCTCAAAGCGGCCGAGTCACACGAAGAGGCCGCATTGTTGCAACGACGACGAGTCGAAAAAATACGCGAATATTATGGATATTAGTATTTTTTTTTAGTTATGTATTTTTTTGTATTTTTTTAAATTTTAATGCGTTTTTATTTAATTATTTAAATAAATTGGTTTTTATTTGATTAGTTTAATTATAAAAAGAAAATTAAAAAAAAAAGATATTGTGAGCTAGTTTGTAGCCCCTACACCATTACACGCAAAAACAAATTCTCACTCCTTGCTGACTGGGCGCCACGTGTCGCAATTCGTCCCTATTTGTAGCCCCTCCACTACGCATAGCCTTAGTGTGTCAAAGTGGGTAAGGTTTGGGGTATTTAGGCTATCTGTTGTGGAAGGGGGCAAATGTTGTCTTTTTACAGTGTCATGTCACCGTCATGTATGGTGAAGTGCTATAAAATAGGGTGAATTGTGTCATGTGGCGCACAATCAGCAAATGATGAGTTTTTATTTTTGGGGTGTAATTGTGCTGTAGCCATATATATATATATATATATATATATATAGGGGAAGGTTAACGTACAAATGAAATTAACGTGCTAAACGTAAGAATCAAGTAAAGTAATTACATATACAAGTAGAGTAACTATATAATTACTCTACTTGAAGCTCACGTTTAGCACTTTAATTTTATTTGTATTTGATCCAAACGACCAAACCCTATACACCCTATACACACACAGACACACCCACCATATTATAATAATAATAATATGTCCCAAACACAATCAGGCATGAAATAATCCTCGGCTCCCCTTTCCTGCCCCAAAAAACGCCCCCGGGGGGGGGGGGGCGATGTTGGCGTCGGATTTCACCCCTATTCGTCCAAACAAGTCGAGCCTTATGGTTTGTTGTCTCATTATATATACATATATATATATATATATGTACGTGCGTGAGAGAGAGAGAGAGAGAGAGAGATTTGTCGGATGGTCCCACCTCATGACTCCCACGTCACCCTTCTTCACAATACCCCCCCCCCCCCCCACACACACACAGAGACAACGCCCACAGCGGAATGTCTTATAGTCAAACGTTGTGTTCCCGAATCTCATTAAAGAAAATGAATTGAAAGGAAATAAAATATTTGTTATGTTCTCAATCTTCGATAAAGGAAAGAAGGGAAGGGGAAAGAGGAGAAAGAAAGAAGAAAAGAAGGAAAATTTGCTTTTTAAATTGGAAGGAAATGAGAAAAAATAATGAGAAAGAAAAAATGAGAAGAAGGGAAAAGAACGCAATACGAATGAAAAGAATTTTTTTTCTTTCCTTTCTCTTCATAAGTGAACTCGAAAACACAACGTTAGGATTTGGAACATGATTTAATGGGAATTTTTATAGTTGTGAGTTTCCTTCTTGATGGTGTTCCTGGGTTATTCTGGGTCAAACCTAAAGCGTTAAAATTAGTATCGGCGGTTGACACCCGTCTCAGGGGAACTCGTTCGAGTATTGGGGGTAGTTCCAAATGTAAGTTGTTAAAAAAAGAACAAAAGCAAAAAAAGCTTAAAACAAAGGTGTGCCACACTGCCATGTCTATTTTAAGGCTTTGATGTGTACCTAGGAGTGTGACTATAAATTGTGTTTGGTACAAAGGCGTCAATGTGTAACAAATGTGTCTCTTATCGTACTCATGGAAATGAGCATACTTGGATGAGTGTGAGTGAGTGTGAGTGGATTTTTTTAATGAAATATTATAATATCAAATAAAAAAACTATTGGTTGATAATTCTATGCTCGTGGTCACACTCACAAAAAAGTTGCCCACTCACTCACACAGTGACATCACATTTACTAACTTTGGTTGACATCACCATGATCTTAATATGACTTTGTAAAAAAAAATAAATAATAAGGATTCAAGAAAAATGCTCACTTAAATATACCATAAGAAACTATCATGCTGATACTTCATTTGGTGAACTAAAATCTCCTTTGTAAAACATTTAGCAAGTACATTCCTATTAATCTGATTTTTGTCTAAAAGATATTTATGTGTTTTCCTTCTCTTATTTTTTAATGTCAAATCTCATCTTGTTTGTGTTCATACTCGGATCTTTGCATTATGTTCATGAGTCTTATTTAACGAGGGAAAGCAAGGATTCGGAAGGATGTCTAGAAAAAAAAGTGTCTTTTACAGGCTTTTTTTAAGAAAGAAAATGGAAAAGTTTATTTCTTTCATTACAAATCCTTTCTAATTGGAGAGATTTAGAAGGAAATGAATAACACATAAAACCCTTCATTTTCTTTCTGTTTCCCTCGACCTCAAAAACACGATAGTTAATTAAATATTTTCCATATTCCTTTTTTTTGTCTCCTTAATTATTTTTTCATTTGCTCATTCTATTCTTTGGCTTATTAAACTCTGAAGGCAAAGCATGTGGGAGTATTACATGGGGCATGTTCCTTTCAATAAACCAAAAAACTATTATTTTGTTCCTATATTATTCTATATTGAAATATTGAAAAAGTAGTGGAGAGGCATGACCTCCCCAATTATTTATTGAAAGGAAATCCCACCTAACCCACCCCCTCGCCAATTATCAGTTATCACTTTCTGCATGCATGTATTTTTACTCTTCAGGAAGAAGTTATTTCTTTTATATTTGAACTTTGTACTTTGAAATATGATAGGTTCACCATATCAATAAATGAACCTCACCCCTTGCTTTGCTATCTTGATATTTGAAATTATTTCTATGATAAAAGTGCAAGAAAATAAAAAGCTCCATCTAACTAATCTATAATTTCAAAACAACATAGTGTGGTAGTAAGGTGTCTCATTTCTATCTTAGAGGTGAGCTGGGTTTAAATCCTTCAAGGTGTACATATAGATGGTATACATTTATTGTTAGTTTGTCGTTAGAAAGAAAGAAAACAATAATCTATAATGAAGTTATGTTTTCCAAGAGTATTATAAGAGTGAAAATTAAGGACAAAGATGCGATAGGAAGATAGAAAATAAAAGTTCCATACAGATAATCTGTAATCTTGAAGGGACATGATGTGGTAGTAAGGTGTTTCTTCTCTATATCTTAGAGGTAGAGGGTTCAAATTCTTCAAGGTGATATAGATGGTCTATATATGTAGAAAATAATGGACGAAATGAAATTATTTCTAAAATTTTTATAATTAAAAGAAATGAAATGATTTATAAAAAGTTTCCCATAAGTATACTAACACTATAGATTTCCAAATTAAGATGCTCAAATTATCACATGTCACAATGTCACATCCAATTTGGATGGAAGCAAAAAGCCGACAATAGAAAATAATGGACGAAAAAGAAAGAAAAGAAAGGTAATAAATTCTTTTGTCTTGTTTTCGATTTAAAAGTTAGGAAGATATTTTCTTTTCATAGTCATTTTTAAAAAGAATAATTATTGCAACATTTCTATAAAGGAATGAGCATTATCGGTTACAAAATGGTTAACAAACCAAATACAGGTCAAAAGTTTTAATATAAACCAGCTTTAAATCCGGATAAAGGTGAGGATTAAGGATTATAAGAATGAAATTTGTATTAAGTGCCCTTGACTATTTTTTTCCGCGTTTTAGGCTTCTAAGATGGTTGAGCCACCCCTACTCTTAAGGTCCTAACAAAATGACATTTGACGAATTAGTCTCCGCCACAACATGCGGTAGTTTAAATAATGTTTGGACAAGTTATGTTAACTGGTTGAAGGTTAAGGGACTATTTTGGAACTTTTATATAGTTTATATAAGTATTGACTGGGTTTGGTGTAAGTTTGACAAGAAAACTAAAGTAGAGGGGTGATTTGTGTCAAGTCAGAAACTTTGTTTGGTAGTTACCTTATGGTTTGTACAAATTGAGGAATCACTTTAGAATTTTTTTTTTCAATTTGTGTCAGGGACCGTGGGTTTGTTGTGGGTCAGGCTGCGTTGAAGGCTGAATCGGGCAAAGTTGTTAAACACGAGAAAGCTTGTTTAGATAATCAACATATCTTTCTACCATTTGCCTTTGATACATTTGGTTTTCTGGCTCCAGAGGCTGTGAAATTTTTTAGTAGGGTTCAGCGCGTCGTACACGGAACCTCTTCAGCTTCTAGGTCCCAAAGCTTCGTTTTTAGCAGGATTGGCTTTGTTGTTCAAAAGGGGGTTGCGGCGCAGCTTGTTGCCCGTTTGCCTGCCACTTTATTGTAATCGTTTTATAGTAAATTATATAAAACTTCGATTGTGAAAATTTTAAACTAAAAAAAAAAATTTCTTATTGTATTGTTTCGGTTATCAATTCTTGTTAATATGATTAAAGTTTTTTTGATTCTCGTCCTTAATTTTGATACGTTTAATTTCATAACAGTATGCATCTTTTCGGGTGTTCAGGTTTTAACATAGCGAGTTAACTACTACAACAAAATACCAAGATACTAGATGTATATTGAAATCATAATAATGGGATTGTCAACAAGAAACAATGCAATATTTCAATACTTAGTTGTTGTCGATATCTATGACAATTTGTTTTCGTTGCAGTAACTAAAAGTTAATAAAATAAAGGAAACCGAGAACTCAAGTAAACAAAGACAAATGTTAAAAATCTGTGATTCAAAATATTTTTGCATATGGTTAAATTCCCCTTAACATAACCAAACCTAAAAGGGTCATAAACCTTTGTTGATTCAAACAAAAGATAAATCGGGTTAATTGGTTACACTGCTCGATACATTCTTTTTTAACCATCAAGATCTTCGATAGCAACTATTTTCAAAACCCATACTAAGCTCTACCAACTATCGATATCAATGATTGTTTGATTAAGTAAATAATAAAAGTGTTTAATCGATGAGTTCTCACTTATCGAATTCATAAATTAATGGAAAGCTAGTTAGAGTTATCTCTCGCTAGGCTTTACTTAATTTTAAAGTTAATTATGTTGTTAATTAAGGCGTTACAGATTACCTTGATGATCTAATAAATATTATTCGTTATTAACAACCTAGGAGATGCGGGGTTGCAGACTCATTTGATAATATTATTGCGTATTTTGTCTGTTGAGCTATATTTTTTAATTAGTTGGATTTAGTTATTAATTCAGTTCAAGATATGGGCTTGGGATTTATGCAATGGGTTTGGATAATCTTTGTTATAATTAAACTTGGAGTAAGCCTTGGGCTCTACTCGGATTAAACCTATTGGGCTTGAAATGATCTAGTTGCTTGAGCTTGAAATTGATCTAGCAATCCCTAAAATTTTTATTACGAAACAAAAAACGTTTACATCAAACAGAAGGCAAAATGGAAATAAGCTGCGTCGCAAACCCTTTTTAAATTGTTAAACCCAACATCGATTAGACATCCAGTTATATGGCCTTTTAAGTGATTTTGAATTTTATAACTTCTTCATAATCGATGTCAAAAATCGATTAGTACAGTTTTCATATCACGACATACAACAAAGTTAATGGATAGCAAATGAAAAAGGGCGGTGATAGCCCACCTATATATATTAAAAAGGCAACCTGTGAAGTTGTCTTTTTTTAAAATTTTACATTCAAAGTTTCACAACTTTATAAGTTGATTCCTCAACTTAATAAATAAAGTTTAGCCTATAAACTTTTGCCATTTATATGTTGGACCTCAACTTAGTAATTACACTTTAGCCTATTTAAACTTTTGTTATATACATGTTAGCCCCTCAACTTTTGTAAATAAACTTTGACCTTCTTTGAACTTTTTACACCTAAATTTCATGCATTTACCAGTTAGCCCCTAAAATTTGGTAACATAAACTTTTGTCACAAAACTTTAGGGGGTGTTTGTTTTTTCTTCAAACATCTTCAAGGGAGCTTATGTCTGCAGGCGCGCAGACGTCACCCTTGAAGACTGTTTGTTTTTTTTTTTAAACAGATCTAAACACATCTTATTTCCTCTTCAAAAATAAGACACAGATCTCTTTCTTATAACATCTTCACAAAACCCTACTCCCTCTTCTCCTCCGACCAGGTACGCACACAACATCAGTCACCCAACCAACCCACGCCCAACTTTAAATCTGATCTAAACCCGTCACGATTCATTTCATGTCATTTCAACAAAATAATAATATCATTATCAATCATCATGTCTTTGAGATCATCGATCTGTTTGACACTAGCAGCAACCCTAGCTCTCGTCTTCTTATTCTCACCGGCCGTTGCCGACCTCGTCGTCGTTTTAACCGAAGATAACTTCGAGAAGGAAGTCGGTCAAGATCGCGGCGTTCTCGTTGAGTTCTACGCGCCTTGGTAATTCAACTCAACTCATCTCATATTATTATTATTATTATTATTAACTGTTTCTTATATTGATCTAATTAGTTTATTTTGTTAATGATTAATTAGGTTTGTGATTCAGCTTCTAGTGTTTATGCAGCTATTTGAAGTGTGTTTGATGATTAAATTAGCTTATAGTGTCTAGTTTTGGATCCTGTTAACTGTATTTTAGTCGATCTGATTATTAGTTGATTTGATTATCGCCAATGAAAGTTAGATGTCACTGATTATTAATTTTGTTTCTGGTAAATTAGGCTTCTAGTGTTTATTCAGCTATTTGAGGTGTGTATTTGCTGATGAAATTTGCTTTTAGTGTCTATTTTCGATTCTGTTAACTGTATTGTTAGTTGATATGATTGGTCGAGTTGTTTATTGTCGTTTAAATTTAGGTGTCGCCGATTACTGGTTTTTTTTAAACAGATCTGAATAAATGACTTCTATCTTGTGAGATAAGTTTGACAGTTATGCAGACAGTATCAGCTTATAAAAACAAACAGTCTTATATTTTCAGCTTGCAGATCTTCAGACCACATCTTCAGTTGCAGACATGAAAACAGATGAAATCAGCTTGCAGACAGTTTATGTCTGCAAAAACAAACAGCACCTTAACCAGTCATATAAGATTTTACACTTTTACAATAAAACTTTTTGACTTTCCATTTCAGCCACAAAACTTTTGAAACTTTTAGATTTTAAACTTTTGCCATCAACTATTTACCATAATGCACCGAACCAATACCGGCCAAGTTTCTGCTGTGTCCCCACCGCAAGGTGTGGTAGCTATTAAACATGTGTTGCATTTAACGCCCTCCGCTGTAACACACGGTTAGAAATACGTGTTCATGTTAAAATATACAGTATAATTGGCTTTTTTGGCTAGGCATGAAACGTCAAGTAAACATGCTATTTGGGGTGTGTTTGGGATTCCATATTTTCCCCTCCTTATGACTTATGAATGTTTAAGAAGTTCTTTATATGTTTATAAAGTGTTTGGGAACACATAAGGACTTTTACTTTTCTCCTTATCAACAAAGCTAAAAAAGGGGGTTTCAATAAGTTGAGATTTGGTAACTTATCAACTTATAGGTTTGGAATTTCCATTCCACCCTTTCATTCCACCCATCTCTCTTTAACCACTACACCCTTACATCAATAAGCTAAACCAAACACTTTTTAAAAAACAACTTATTAACTTATTGGCTTTTAAGTTAATCCAAACATTTTTTTGAAAACTCCTTCTTAGAAAGTCATAAGTCCTTTGCAACTTATCACAAAAAGGCCTTTTCAACTTAAATAAGGAATCCCAAACACACCCTTGGTATGGTTTTTAAAATCAAATGATCTAAGATATTTCTTTGTGATTTACAAAAAAAGATCGATGGATATGCATGGGAGAGACAGCAACTTCTAAGGTCAGATATCTTGCCTTTTGTATATATACTATTTATCATTTCTCTTGCCAAAGAGAACGTGTTATTTTTCCCACCATTAATTTTTGCATATCTTTCAGTTTGTGGGTCGATATCCCTATCGTTAGACAAAATAAGCCAGCTCACGAATATTCTTGGTTAGCCTAAAGTGACCCACTCTTGCTACTCCGGTCACTTTCGAGACCATAAGATTTCTATTTGATAACTAGCGAAACATAGCCCGTGCGTTGTGGTGTTCAGTTTTTGAAAATCGAAACGTAGATTAAAAAAAACACCCTGTGACAATATATTAGTTTTGATCAGAATACGCAACACTCCAACTTAATTAGAATATAATTCTAAACCCAACAATCTAAAATTAAAAAAAAATACTAAAAATTCTTCACTTTTCTTTTGCATTTTCACTAGTCTATATATGAGTGTGCTATTCGAGTTATCGCCCCATAAATATCGTAACGAAAAGAACTCATTCTATGACCTTACCGGTGATAAAAGAAATAATATGGATGTGGACATGAGCGATTCTAGGTCAAATCCAACATTGGATGTGGACATAGCGATTCTTGGTTCATAAAAAATGCCCGGTCTCTTAAAGTAACAATGCGTTTTGGGCTTAACACTAGTGGGCGAGATGAGATTTCCACAACTAAGCGTGCTCAGGTTTGAATAGTATCAGAATGAGTGACCTCTTGGGAAGTCTTCACTTGGGCAACCAAAAACAAATTCGCAAGCCCTTCGTGGTCAAGGCGGACAATATTCGCAGTTGGAGAGGTCGGATGTTACAGGACCCCAGTCCATCGCCCACTCAACCCTTCCAAGCATGCATCAGCTCCATGGGCAAACACCTCCAACCTAGCCCTTTCAACAGACGGGCCCATGTAACTGGGTCCATGTTGGAGATATCTATGTCCTCAGGGTCGAAGCATAGTGAGGGCTAGCCCCCCCCCCCCCCCACCCTTGTTTCGTGCAGTGGTGTAAATTTAGTCATTTATAAATTTTTATACGTACGTAGTGTAAATCTACCCGTTTTCAACCAAAAATTTGAGCCCATCCCCCCTCGTTTATGATTTTTTTAAATGCATTTTGAGTTCGCTCCCGGCGTTCTTGTCCAAGCTTCACCACTGAATATCCTCATATTCCTTAACAAGAATAAGCCAAAAATGAAAGACCTCGTCAATTGTCTATCGTCCAAGTTGCAGTTTCCGGACAATTGCTAGGTAGTTTCTCCGAACAATAATAAGGAGCCAAGCCATATAACATGGTCTTATAAGATCTCTACTATTCCAATATTCAATCACCCAAAATCATCAAGAAAAAAAGAGAGTGATCATGAATATTTTACAAAAAGTACTAGCACTAGTTGTAATTTCAAATTTAGTGCTTGCAAGTGCTCAAAAGGGGTCACATTGTGTACGTTCATGTGGCAAGATGACCATTCTTTTCCCATTTGGCTCAGAATAAGGGTGCTACTACAGCCCACAGTTCAATGTAACATGTGACCTATCACTTGATCCGCCTACGCCTTTCTATGGCGATAATATTGCTATTACAGATATATCACTGAGCACGGGTGAGATGGAGATTATGATGTTTGTAGCCCATGATTGCTACAATAGCTCCGGACAAGATAAAGATAACAACCCATCTTAAAGATTAAAGACTTTCCGAATCTCTACCAAGAACAAATTTGTTGCAATAGGGTGTGACACGTACGCCTATATTAACGGGTCAAGGGGGAATGAGTCTGATGGTACGGGATGCATTTCTATATGTGATAACAACCGCAGAGTCACAAACGGATCTTGCTCTGGAGTCGGGTGTTGCGAAGTAGCAATCCCCGAAGGAATGACTTCTTTTGGGTTGGGCTTGATTAGCTACGATAACCATAGCAAAATATTAGACTTCAATCCTTGTAGCCATGCTTTCGTTGTTAACAAAGAGAAGTACAGCTTCTCTTCAAGCAATCTGCTTGATTTTAAAAATGTGGAGAAGATGCCTATGTTAATTGATTGAGCAGTTGGAAACTCTGTGATGTAGCAAGAAAGGACACTAAAAAATTCCAATGCAAGGGAAATAGCAAATGTGTAGATCAGAATTATACCGATGCTGGATATCGTTGTAGTTGCCTTGACGGTTATGATGGCAATCCTTATATTAAAGGTGGCTGCCAGGGTAAGTGTTTGTTCCTATGTTTTGCAAATCCATATTGCACAAGTTTTTCCCCTAATGAAGTGATTGAAACTTTGCTATGATACAGATATTAATGAGTGTGATTATCCAGAACATGACTGTCTACATATGTGTATTAATAATGAAGGAGGATACAAGTGTGACTGTCGAAAAGGTTACTCCGGGGATGGCAAGAAAGATGGATCAGGTTGCACTTTAGATCAATCACTCGTTACAACAATTACCATATGTAAGTAGACTACACGTCTATATACTATTATAAGAGTTTTACAAGTTTTTATTCATGCATACAACACTTGATGCATTCGGTTTATAATTAATAATACATTTTTAAAGGGTAGAATTGTCTTTTGTAACCATTAAAAATTAGTATAGTTTATTTAATAATGCATATTTAATTCACTACATTAAGTAATGCATGTTTAATTCACTGCATTTTTAATGTACCACTAATACTTTAATTTGATTATTATATAGATAATAATACCTATATATAATCTGTGTTTAAGACAAGTCGGGTTAGATTTAATCATTTAACTATTAATAGAAACCCCGCCACGAAGTCATTAGTATATTCTATTACAAACCAACATTGTTTTAGATATACATTAATTTATACTTCTAATTGTAGGTACATTAGCCGCTATAATATTTCTGTTTATGCTTGTTACTTGGGTGTATTTGGGAGTCCAGAAGCACAAGAGTATGAAACTTAGAGAAAAATTCTTTAGGCAAAATGGTGGAATAATGCTGCAACAACGAAATAATAGGGATAGGGGTTCTCATAACCAGGCAAAAGTCTTCACCGTAGAAGAGCTTACGAGGGCAACCAACAACTATGATGACGGCAGGATTATAGGCAAGGGTGGCTATGGCACTGTCAATAAAGGAGTTCTATCTGATGAAAGACTATTGAGTTGGCCACGGTAGTGCAAGGAACGCTAGGTTATTTTGATCCTGAATACTTGCAAACAAGTAAGCTAACTGATAAGAGTGACGTTTATAGTTTCGGGGTAGTGCTAGTGGAACTATTAACCGGAAAGAAGGTTCTTAACTTTGATAAGCCAGAGAAAGAAAGGAATTCAACCATGCATTTTATATGTTCGCTAAAAGAGGGGGGACTATTGCAAGTTCTTGATGAACGTTTGCATTTAAGCGAAGTTCCTAATGAAATCATCCAAGTTTCGAGGCTTGCTGAAAGATGCCTACGCCTTAACGGAGACGAAAGGCCTACCATGAAGGAAGTGGCAATAGAGGAATAATGGCATCAATGACACACAAGCATCCATGGGTCAAGAGTACTTCAAACGAAGAGGAAACCGAGCATTTGCTTAGGGAACCAATGGAAGACTACGAATACAAAGATGGGGAAAACACAAGCTCAAATACTTTTGATAGCATGAGTAAGCATACTATATTACCAATTGCTAGTGGTAGGTAAGGTAGAGAATTGTATGTTTGGTTTGTGTAGCATTCAGTAAAGACCAGAGGTAGCATGTTTTGCTTATCTCCTTGTAAACTCTTTGGAATTTGATGTATGTAATTTTTATTATGTTAATTGTCTATAAATTTCTGATTTCCGACGGGTAATTAACTTGTTCGCCCAGATGATTCTAATATATAATAGAAACTCAGGATCTCACAAGGTCAATTTGGTTCATTAATAAAGTCAACGAGCAAGTTAGTTAAAGTATGCGTTTCTAATTGTATGTTGGCCGGCTAAAATATGACTGACCATAGTTGTTAGAAAATAGTTTGTTAATCGTTGACAGCATAGAGATTAGTACAATTATAATGATGCATGGCTGTATCCGCTGTTATAACGCAAAGATGAATGCAAGCGCAACTGAGCAATTGGCTCAACATGGTATTGTTAGTGAAAACATTTGTTAATTAGCTTATTTGGTTTCATATTTATAGTGGTACTATATATGGAACTTGCCTATAATAATAAAAATCAATAAACCTCTAATTTGAGCAAGATGAAGCAAAAAGGTTGTTTTTGTTGTGAATTTGTAACATTAATATTGGCTTTAGATTCTTATAACATCTGCAATGGAGCCTTCATGGATATTCGTGTGTTAAGGTGGAAGCAAAGAGCGGACGATGTGGTGAGAACCCAAGGACGTTGTGTGATGTTATCCCAAGACAAAAGTCCGTCCCCACGGACCATAGAAGAGGTAGAATTTGATTCTTGACTCTTGAGGACATGTGTTGAAATATGTCAAACTTCAATTCAATAGCAAACAATATTAAATATTAAGGATATGATTAGTGCTAATTGTTGTTTGTTTGTTTGTTTTTTGTTGGTTGATTGTATGTCAAGATAAAATTGTGGGGCTTATTATGTGAGTCTTGGAAAGTAAGGGGTTTGCTAAGCAGAGCTACTGGAATCTTTGAAGACTAAAGTTTAATTCGTCTGTTTCATTCGTCTCTTTTATATTTGGTCTGGTAAAATAATTAGGGTTGAATTATTAGTTTTTATTCAGATCGAGTCTTAAGATCAACTTGTATTTTTCTGATCTTAAGTGTTCTTTGTATGTTTGTATTGTTCTCTAACATTTTGATGAGAGAATAGATGTATATGTATAAACAATTTGGGATTTAATAAAATTGGTTTGGGTATTTCGTGTGTAAATCTATGGTTCATGACAACGTGCCAACGTGGAGGGCAGATTAGGGGTGAGCAAGATAAGGGTCAGACCCTTGAAACCCGGTTACCCTACTCTTAAAACCCTTAATTAGACCCGAATAAATAATATGGTGTTTTGGACAAAAATTTGCTAAGGATCAAGTATCCAAATTTGTAAATGTGAGGTAAGGTGCTAACACAATAATAACTAATGTATGAGCGTGATATTGATGAACACGATGATTTGATCACGAGGGAAAAAACCCTTAACCAAGATAGTCTTACTTTGGTCAAAACTTATCGAGGTAATCGTTGGTAAAATAACTCCGGTCAAGGATTAATAGGATAATCTTTGGTCGAAGTATCTTAGTCAATAATCAACAAGATAAACTTTGGTCTACGAGTATATGGTTATCTCGGTCTCCGGCACAAAAAACCCCGGACGGTGAAAACTATCACCGTCAAGTTTATTAGTCAACGAAAAGTGGTTACAAATGTTTGTGGAGTATATGATCGAAATTACAATGTAAGCTAGTGTATAGAGAGAATTATTGAATCTGCTCTAGTGTGTGTGAGAATACAAGTGTCCTTCCTATTCGATCATTACCCGTTTAAATAATATAACAATAATAACAATATCTCCTAATTACACGGAAGTTCTCCACTAGCCGCTCCATGACTTTGACCACGTGCGTATAGTCGTTCAGTAGCGAGATAAGCGGAAGAACGAGTCACACAGCCGTTAGTGATATTTAAACTTCGATCTTCTAGAGAGTTCGTCCATAACCAGCTGTGTTGAATTAGGATCCTATATCCATGTTCCAGCTATAGGGTGTTCCATGTGGATAATTGATGCAAATGCGTCTCCAAGTTGATACACATGTCTAACACATCACTATACTAAATGCAATCATTAGTAAACAAACAATACCGAGGATCGTCGATCCTTTATATCCTGACATATATTTCAAGGATAAACTATCCATAAGACAGTTAAGGATAAAGGATCCTCAGTATAAAAATCGTGGCCTAACAATTGCCCCCAAAATGGCGGGTGACAGTGGAACACAGCTGTCATTTTGAAATTCAAAATCCTGCAAAATAGTAGATGATTAGACGTGTGTCAGGCGGTTGATATTCACAAACCATAGTTACAAGCCGCCTATATATGTGATCATTGTAATTCTTTTATAATCACACACTTTAATCGTCTCTCAGGTATCCTTTCATCTTCTTATTTATTTTTATTCGATATGTCTACTGCTTCTACATCTTCTTCTTCTTCTTCTTCTTCTTCTTCTTCTTCTTCCTTTTTTCTTCACGACGAACTGTATTCGCAAAACATTCTTCAATCACCTTCTGCCGAAGTCTGTAAATTCACAGATTCAGAAATCGATGAAATTCGATCATGCTTTCCAATCAACAAGGTCTTTCGACCCTTCGATTCCACAGCCCGTAGTGATAGCATCTCGAAAACCTAGGTTTGCTTTCCGGCACAACCATTCCTCATAGGTTATAAGTATCCATTCCCCAACTTCACTCAAAAGTTCTTCAATTTGGCGGGAATTTTTTATATTCAGACCATGCCAATGTTGTGGAGAGTCCTTCATACCATAGAAAGGATTACCGTGGAGGAGGGAATCGAGTTTGACCTAGCGGAATTAGCATACCTGTACAACCTTGTTACACATGGTTCCAAACGGTTCATTTTTAAATCGAAGCCTAATCAAAAGAACCCCATCTTTAAAGTCACCCTTAAGAATACCCTCTGGAAAAATCAATTCTTCTTCGTGAGACGAGATTCTATCCCAGGCGGAACTAATCTTCCCAAAAAGTTGATACCAAAAGGTAGGATCCGGGATCCTTAGATAACATAAGTAGGATATTTTATTCTTTCGCTAACCACTTCCATTATTTGTGCAGTTGAAAACTTCGATCTGCTGATCGATCTTCCAGGAGTTGAAGATAGAGTAAAGAGGTTTTTATCCTTGGATCCTGCAATTAGGACTTTTCATGCAAAATCTGTTGAAGCTTTTCAAAGACCAAGGCCAGAATCAATCATGTCAAGTAAGGATGATAATGTTTAGTAAAAAGCGTTAAAAGTTGAAAACTTATCTGCTATCTGCTATTTATAGGTACCCAAAGTCTGGAAAATCTGCTTCCAAGTTCTCCCTCAAGGATATTGATTGCATGCTTAACAAGAAAAGGACTTCGAACCAGACTCCAACATCCGAACCTCATCCAATTACAACCCGAACAAAGTCTGGATCTAAGAGGAAGAAAAGCTCAGAGACAGAGAACCCATTTGACGCCGAAAAACAGATCTTGGATATGCTTTCTTCTGTAAGGATCCTTTATCTTCACCAACTTCCATTATCTCAAACTTTTTCCTTGACTTCTTTGCTTTCATTTATAGGCCATTGACTCTGCCCGACATCATTATGAGAAGACTGTTGCAGAACATGATAAGACCCTCGCTAAGATGACCAAAGAGAAAAGGGAAATAGAGGCGCATGCTGCTGCCCTGGCCGTTCAGATGCAGGATGAAATCAACCGGGTAGCCGAAGAGGCGAAGGTATGGGCAGCCAAGTCAATCTTAGAGGCCAAAATCAAGCTAGTTACCGAAGCCAACGATCCGTCCTTTGATAAGTCTTCATGGGAAATCAAAGAATGGAAGCAGGCCTTGATTGACTTAGGTGGAGGCGAGGAGGAGACTGAGGTTGTGATGGTTGACGTGGGTGAAGCAGGAACTAGCGGGGTGAAGGGTTTGGATGGAGCTGAAGGTAGAAACGAGGCAACGACAGGCGATGAAGGATACAAAAGATAAGGCCCGAGCCTGTTTTATTTTGCTTTTTTGATGTTTTTATTAACAAGTACTGCGGTCTGTATTAAACAATAGTTATATAGGGTAAAGGATCTATGATCCTTATGACAATATGCGGGGGTGACAAAGGTGGAGGTATCCTCTGTTTGTGGGGATGAAGCCTTTGTTGCCCCTGCTTTTTTTTTATTTTCCTGCACTTTATGAACTATTAGTAACTCTTATTTAACCCAGATGGATGGACCATCTTTTCGTATGGTGAAGTCCGGGTTAAGAAATTTTGGATAAGTCCTTGTGGCTTATTTACTTTAATTAACATAAATCTTTTGACTATTTGCTTGTTACTTATTTTCAAAAACTTGTTGTATATAAGTTTAAGTATTGTTTAGAGTTTGGTAAATAATCTTCGAATATTAGATTTTTAGGATATAAGATCTTTAAAATTTTTTTAGAATAGAATATCCTTAAGTAATCAATAAATTTATATAAGGAAAATTTTAGGATAAAATATCCGGAAATTAGTTAAAGACTTCAGTAATTAAATAACTATTTTTAGAAGATTAGCCTTTCTAGCCGGAATATCCAAAGTTATAATAAATATCAAACTTAAGTTAATCAATAAAGATCATACCAGAAGGTCCAAATAGACTTAGGTTACCAGAAGTATCGAACTCCTAATGTTCCTTACAAGAGTAGCTCTAGGATCCGGTATCCTTAGTTTCTTGATCTTTAGTAAGAACTTAGAAAATTCACTGCAAACAATTCATGTTATTAATTGGGGTTAAACCCGTTAAACTGGGGACAAGCCCAACAAATATTCTGGGGACAAGCCCGTGCAACTGGGGACAAGCCCGTGTAATCTGGGGACAAGCCCGTGTAACTGGGGACAAGCCCATAAAATAAACTGGGGACAATCCCAAAAAACTGGGGACAAGCCCAAACTGGGGACTGGCCCAAAGATACGGATGTTAACCGGGGTCTCGCCCAAACCGGGATTTAGCCCAAACGTGAGATAACGTGAAAACGTTATAAACCGGAGGTATGGTACGTCTACCATAATTCGCAGGATCCTCCATATAGCCGGAGACAACGAAATTGTCAACCACTAAGCGTGTACTGGTCCCGCTGCCCCGAACTATATGTTGGATAGCGTGCGCAACTGGCGATCGTAAGAAAGGTGAAAACCTTTAAAGCTTAGGGGATATGACCATCGGGGGTCATATCCTAACGTGGGCAAGGCCAAGGGAAATAATAAAGTACCTTAAATGCAACGAGAGGTGGCCAACCTCATGAACATCAAATGTCCCGTTACAATCCTGCATGGTTATTCAAGACTTGGAAAAGATAAAAGGTTAAGAATATATTATCTTTAAATTAATAATATAATTCGAATAGAATAATAGATTAGAAAGATGTTACCACTTTAAGGATCCTTGATCCTTTTACTGGATAATATATCTTCTCAGGATAACGGATCCTGATCAGAAAAAATATTTCTTGAGGTGAATGGCATTCCAAGCTCTTGGTAACCTGTTGCCTTCCATTGTGAGCAAATAATATGCCCACTTTCCTGCTTCAGACTCAATCTGATAAGTTCTTCCCATTTGGGTGCTAACTTTCCATCAGCCAGATTTGTGGTGTTTTGGAAGGCTTTTCTTAGTACTAGATCTCCTTCTTGAAATCTTCTGATTCTGATGCTTTTGTTATATGCCCCAGCTACCCTTTGTTGATACGCTGCCATTCTGATTTTTGCTAGGTCTCTGAGTTCTTCTATAGTATCCAAGTCTTCAAGGAGAACTTCTCTATTAGCTTCAGGATCACGGATACTGGTTCTAGCAGTAGGGACCATCATTTCTGTAGGAATTACTGCTTCTGCTCCGAACACCAAGAAGAAGGGTGTCTAGCCTGTCGCATTTTTGGGTGTAGTTCTATCTGCCCAAAGAACATAAGGCAGTTCTTCAGCCCATTTTCCCTTCTTGGATCCTAGCTTCTTCTTTAGATTGTTGATGATAATCTTGTTGCTAGACTCTGCTTGGCCATTGGATTGAGGGTGAATTGGAGTCGAAGTAATCATTTTGATGCCCCAACTGTCACAAAAGTTAGTAGTTCTCTTCCCAATAAACTGGGAACCATTGTCACAAACAATTTCAGCGGGAATACCAAATCTAGTTATAATATTTCGTTTAATAAAATATATTACTTCCCTTTCTTGGACTTGTACAAATGCCTCTGCCTCAATCCATTTGTAGAAGTAGGCAGTCATGGCAAGCATAAAGACTTTTCCACCTGGTAATTTTGGTAGTTTGCCTACAATATCCATACCCCATTTCAAGGCCATGAGGAGGATATAGGATATAGAGGTTCCGCTGGTTGATGAAGGATGTTTGCGTGTCTTTGGCAAGCATCACACTTCTTTGAATACTCCACTGCATCTTTTTTCATTGTTGGCCAGAAGTATCTGGTTCTGAGTATCCTGGAAAATAACGCTCATCCACATGTGTGATTGCCGCAATCTCCTTCGTGAAAATCCTTAAGTACCTCTTGGATCTCAGGATCCTCGATGCATCTCAGATATGGACCTGCAAGAGATTTTCTATATACCATATCATCTAATAAAATATATTGGGATACCTTGAGCTTGAAGGACTTGGGATTTTCTGTGGTTGGAATTTCTCCAGTCTGAATATAGTTCTTGATAGGATGGATCCATGATCCTTTATTATTGGAGGATAAAGGATCCCAGAGCACGATTCCTTTATCTTTTGTTATCTCCCCAATTTCCTGTTCTCCTATTTCTGGCGTGAGAATGTGGATTATTGGGATTTTCAAATCCTCAGGAATCTTCAAAGATGAGGCTAAGTTTGCTAAGGCATTTGCCCCAGCGTTTTCTGTCACACCCCGACCAAAGGCGGCGGAACATGCCGAGGTGTAACGATTGCCCATAAGCGCATGACACTATTTAAAGCGAAAAAATTTAACAAACTCATTTCATTTCACAACATCGAAAATGTCACATAACCAAATATTCATAAGTCAAATACAACAAAATATAGCAAATCAAATATTGTTCATTTTTGCTAATATCCTAACGGTATTTGTGTCATTTTCTTCACCGAACTCCATAATCAACCTAGATGCAAACCTATAACATTTCATAAAATAAAGTTGTCAACACAAAGGTTGGTGAGCAATTCATAAGTTTGAACAATAGATATATAGTATGAAAAGCCACAAAACTAGCATACAAAACCATAAATAATAGCTATAAACTTAGATAAATTGACAATCGCTAATAGAATTACGTTAGCGCCACCTATCTACAAGGGATTGCCAAGTAGTCTAGGATTTAATAGATTATCGTTAATTGCATTACGTTAACGACACCTTGCTACAAGGGGATGCCAAGTAGTCTAGGATTTATAGATTCCACCAACCGAAAGCGATAAACACATAGGCATATAAGCATAAAACACCAAATCGAGCAATTATTCAAGTAAAGTATACAACAACGTTTGTGGTTTAAGACTCAAGTATAAAGCATTTGATTTGAATAAGTATGAAATGTCACCCCAAAACAAAAGATAGAAAACGGGGTATGAAGTTACTAACGTTCAAGTATAAAACTTGATCGGTAAAAGATGAATAACCAGATGGATGAAGTTTAACAAGCAAGGCCTAAATGACAATAAAATCTTGGATTTAGAATGGTTGTCTTGAAGATCTTTAAACAAAATAATTGTTGCAAAAAGTAAACAATTAAAGTTCAAGGTTTAAAATGTAACTATTTAAGAATTTATAATAACAATCCTTTAAAAATGTAAGTTTGCTCGAAACCAGGTTAAAGTATCTAACCTTAATATTTACTTAACCAATGTTAAGTAATAAGGTGGGAAAAATTCTAAAATGCAAGTTCCTTTGGGACAAAGATACTAAAACGGGTTTTTAACGAGTGTTCGGGTTGTCGATTCGGGTCTTGACAAATGGTCAAACCCAAAGTTAACTTTCCAACATATTAATTGTTATGAGATAACTCATTAAAATATACTAACACTTAACCAAGTATGTAGATCTATTGTTTAGAACTAACGACGCACGTTAAGCGAGTGTTCGGTTTTGTCGGTCCAAACTATGTGATGAGATCAAGTTGGATCCAACAATTCCAAGTACTTAAGAAAATAATTAAAATCAGTTTGTAAACTATTTTTAAAGAAATTACAAGTCTTGATAGCTAAAAACACACTTGTGTGTCTTAAGCGAGTAAAATTCGGTATAGTTCGGTTTGGTTCGGTCTCCATCTCACAAATAGTTCATAGATGGTTTCTACATGCCCAAATATCATAGAACTTGTATATTGGTTTATAAATGAAGAAAACTTAAATTTTACAACTAAAAAGTTAACTACAAGTCTTTTAAGCAAAAGTTTCGGTTTAGTTCGGTTTCCATCCCCCAACGAGTTCATAGATGGATTCCATATGCTTAATATCAAAGAACTTGTAAAAATGATTTTTGAAACTGAAATCTAGCAATAAACATGTTTAAACAACTATTTTAACAAAACTAGTAAACAAAAGTTCGGTTTCTGGTTTGGACTAGTTTCGGTTAAACCGAGGTTAGTCTTATACAAACCCGCACCATGGAACTTGTAAATAAGATGAACAAACTAAAAGGGTTAGAATTTAGTCAAAAGTGATATGTATAATAAGTTCTGTGTGTGTATATATATATCAAGAACACGAAGTCCTCCATGAAGCCTTGCCTTATGACATTCGAAACTTAACCAACCGGAGTCGGTGAAGTAACAAATAAAGAAAACAAGGGGTGTGTATTATATATATGTTGTACCACCATATTCAAGTGTTAGTAATATTATATGAACAAGTTAAAATGAAAGACTATAGTTAGTTGACCTTAAGAAATCAAAATAACAAAATGTTAAAGATGAATACTTGGATTTGAGAGAGATTTTGGAGAAGATGAACAACCAAAATGGCGTATGGAGCCTTGCTTTTATAATGGTAAGAGTATGGTTCATACAAATAGGTTAAAGATGCATGTGATGGTTGAAATGGTCAAACAAGTTTTTGTTAAATGGCAATAATAGTCCCCAAAGTTTGGTTTAAGTCATTTTAAGGAGTTTTAAGGATCAAAAAGAATGTTTTCAAGACCCAACAAGTGTAAAACAATATTGTAACATAAAATCCATCATTTTGATTATATCATAAGCTTTGGTTTACAAAATGGGTCGGTTTACATGATAAACAAATACAAACGAGACACGAAATTGACGAATGTCACATTTTCTTCCCTCGGTACCTGTGTAATACTAAATATTTCGAAGGATTTCGACAATTCCTTCACACATCTAAATATTTCATTAGTTTCTCACCTTTAACAGCGTAGGAGCCGTTAAAGTGGTTAGTTATCAATAAAGAATCTACATAAACTTGAAGATACCTGATCCTCATGTTTTTGGCTAATTGCAAACCTGCGATTGAAGCTTCGTACTCTGCTTCATTGTTTGTGGCCTGGAACTCACAAGCTATAGACTGGGGTAATATGTCCCCCTGTGGCGATTTCAGTAGGATCCCCAATCCTGTTCCACTCACGTTAGATGCTCCACCAGTGAAGAGTATCCAAGGATCCTTGGTCTTTTCTAGTTGTTGCACTTCCAAGTCAGCTTCTTTTTGTAGATCACTAGTGAAATCAGCCACAAAGTCCGCTAATTCTTGAGACTTGATCGCCGTTCTTGGCTCGTATTGTATATCATATGCACTTAACTTTACAGCCCACTTAGCCATTCTACCTGATAACTCTGGTTTTCTAAGAACATTCTTTACAGGATAGTTAGTTCTCAAAATAATAGGGTGAGTTTCAAAATAATGTCTCAGTTTAGTAGAAGCCATAGTAAGTGCAAGAATTAGCTTTTCTTAATGAGAATACATGGACTCCGCATCTAAAAGACTTTTACTTACATAGTATACGGGATGTTGTTCACCTTCATGATCCTTTATCAAGACCGCACTCACTGCATTTCCTAAAACAGCAAGATATAGATACAAGGATTCTCCATCCACAGGCTTCATCAGAGCCGGAGCTGAGGATAAGTAATCCTTCAAGGCTGTGAGAGCAGCTTCATGTTTTTCAGTCCACTCAAACTTCTTGTTCTTTCTAAGGATATCATAGAAGTCTTTACACTTCTCGGAGGATCTTGAGATGAACCTATTCAAGGCTGCTATTCTTCCGGTAAGTCTCTGGACGTCCTTGGCATTTGCAGGAGATTTGAGATTGACGATAGCTTCGATCTGTTCCGGGCTTGCTTCAATTCCTCTTTTTGTGACCATATATCCCAGAAACTTTCCAGCCTTAACACCGAAGTGGAATTTGGACGGATTTAGATTCATGTTATATTGGTCAAGGATATTGAATGCTTCCTCGAGGTCTTTAAGGTGGTCCTCTGCCTTCTTCGACTTTACCACCATATCATCTATGTATACCTCCATAGTCTTGCCCAATTGGTCTTTGAACATCATGTTTACTAGTCTTTGGTACGTCGCTCCTGCATTTCTGAGGTCTTCAGGATCTTGGGTTTTTGATTTCTTCCTTCCCAAGAGTTCTTTAAAGTGGCCCTTGCTCAGGAGGTACCCAATTTCTTTCCTCAAGCCAATGCACTCGTATGTCGCATGGCCAAAGTCTTCATGGAAGGCACACCACTTAGACTTGTCCTTGAAGCCGACGACCTTCTCATTCTTCCGGGGCCACCTTGCTTTTTCTCCCAGATCCTTCATGGCACAAATCAAGCCATGAGTATCTACAGAGAAACAATAGTCAGAGATGCAAGGGTAATCTTCATCGTCATCTCCTTCTTCAACTGCCCGCACGTTCTGATTGTTGAACTTGGCGTATGGCTTTGTATTGTTGTTCCTATTCCAGGATCCTTTATTCTTCTCGGGTGTTTCTTGTTTTGTTTGTCTCCCGAGACGATCCTGGATCTTTTTATCTTCTTCCAAGCGGATGTACCTTAATGCCCTGTTTCTGACTTCATATAATGTTCTGCATGGAGTCATCACTAAATCATCATTAAAAGGGGAGCTCTTTTGAATTCCCATCTTGAATGCTTCAACAGCAGTAGTCATATCAAGGTTTGGGATTTGTAGAGCTTCCTTACCGAACCTTGTAACGAAATCCCTAAGGGATTCATTACTAGGCTGGATAACGCGATATAAATCACTAGTTAACCTCTCAAATTTCCGACTACAGGAAAATTGAGTGTTAAACAAATTGACTAAATGAGAGAAAGATGTAACCGAAAAAGGTGGAAGACTTAGTAGCCATTTCAGTGCAGCTCCTGTTAGCGTGGCTCCAAATCCTTTACAAAGGCAAGCCTCCTTGAGTCTTTCAGGAATTGGATTAATTTCCATCATTTCCCTATATTGGGCAACATGTTCCTCAAGGTCGATGCTCCCATCATATGTCTTCATGTTGGGGGTTTGGAATCGCTTCGGAATTTCAGCATCACATATGGGCGGAGTGAATCTGGATAACTTGACTCCCCTCCGGTATCTCAGGAATTGGACATATCACTCCCGGGACACTGGATATCATATCCTTTAGCTTTTGTAATTCCCTAGCCATGGCCTGGTTAATACCTGAATCCTGCATGGGAACATGGTTAGTATCTAAAGATATAGGATCGTACCAGTTACCTCTCTGCTGGGTGGTGTTTGGTACTCCAGACGAGTATCTTGGAAAAGAGGAGTCGACAATAGGAGTGGGTCCTCCTGAAGCTATGGTTTGCATGGGAATTATGTCTCCAACATGGACTTCGGAAGACTGTATATGCTGCATTCTTGAAGATCCTTGATCCTGAACAAAGGATCCTTGAGGTTGGTAACCATAGGAGCCTTGAGCATACCACCCAGATGATCCCGGCGGTATCATTGATGACCCCTGCTGAGATTGCGAGGATCCTTAAGCATGTAGACCCACGGAGCCTTGTTGAAGGATATGTGATCCTGACTGAAAGAGTGAGGATCCTTGAGCCTGCTGATCCATGGACCCTGGTTGCAGGATAGAGGATCCTAGCTGAAACATTGAGGATCTCTGAGCCGGTTGACCCATGGACCCTGGTTGCAGGATAGAGGATCCTGGATGAAACATTGAGGATCCCTGAGCCGGTTGACCCATGGACCCTGGTTGCAGGATAGAGGATCCTGGCTGAAACAGTGACGATCCTTGCGATGGCTGAACCAAGGATCCCGGACTGGTGAAATCCAGCATCCTGGGCACTAGGGGAGTGAGATCTTCTGCTGGCCTCTTGTTCTTCCTGAGATCTTCTATCTCACGAAGGATCCTCTGGTTAGTCTTGTTCTGTTGCTCCATATATGCTTTAACCTGCGAAAACATAGACGAAACATCACTATTAGTATTAACCGCCGGGGTAGCAGCAGTGGTTTTCGAGCTCTGGAAGATTGGTAGTTGCATTCTGCTTCCAGTAGTAGTAGCTCGTTGTGCTGCCGTGATTGGCGGAGACATTGGTGGCAAGGTCCTCGATGAGAGAGGAATTGATGAGGGCATGGTTGACGAAGCAGAGGTAAATTGAGAGGCCATTGTGAGTGTTCAGGGTATGGAAAAATGAAGCTTGATGAGAATAATATGGATTATAGCACCAATTGCCCCACGGTGGGCGCCAAATTGTTTTGGACAAAAATCTGCTAAGGATCAAGTATCCAAATTTGTAAATGTGAGGTAAGGTGCTAACACAATAATGACTAATGTATGAGCGTGATATTGATGAACACGATGATTTGATCACGAGGGAAAAAGCCCTTAACCAAGATAGTCTTACTTTGGTCAAAACTTATCGAGGTAATCGTTGGTAAAATAGCTCAGGTCAAGGATTAATAGGATAATCTTTGGTCGAAGTATCTTAGTCAATAATCAACAAGATAACCTTTGGTCTACGAGTATATGGTTATCTCGGTCTCCGGCACAAAAAACCTCCGGACGGTGAAAAATATCATCGTCAAGTTTATTAATCAATGAAAAGTGGTTACAAATGTTTGTGGAGTATATGATCGAAATTACAATGTAAGCTAGTGTATAGAGAGAATTATTGAATCTGCTCTAGTATGTGTGTGAATACAAGTGTCCTTCCTATTCGATCATTACCCGTTTAAATAATATAACAATAATAACAATATCTCCTAATTACACGGAAGTTCTCCACTAGCCGCTCTATGACTTTGACCACGTGCGTATAGTCGTTCAGTAGCGAGATAAGCAGAAGAACGAGTCACACAGCCGTTGGTGATATTTAAACTTCGATCTTTTAGAGAGTTCGTCCATAACCAGCTGTGTTGAATTAGGATCCTATATCCATGTTCCAGCTATAGGGTGTTCCATATGGATAATTGATGCAAATGCGTCTCCAAGTTGATACACATGTCTAACACATCACTATACTAAATGCAATCATTAGTAAACAAACAATACCGAGGATCGTCGATCCTTTATATCCTGACATATATTTCAAGGATAAACTATCCATAAGACAGTTAAGGATAAAAGATCCTCAGTATAAAAATCGTGGCCTAACATATGGGTAGGGTAAAGGGTATTTAAATTTCAACTTAAAGGGTAAAAGGGTTTCAAGGGTCCGACCCTTTTTCAAACCCTTGACCCTTTTACTAGATAGATATACTTCAGATTCACGATTAATATAAAATTTATGAGAGGTTTGTATTTCATATATGATTCATCAGAAATTTCCAACTACTAAGAAAAAAAAATAAAGGGTTATACTACTGAATGGAAACATATATATGGAAATCACTGAATTGTTCTCTACAAGTAATTTGTGAATATGAATATTGCTTGCATCAGTTCAAATGATTGATAAACATTCGAAGTTAAGCTTTACTATGTTATTAAATGAAAGTATAATTGTTTTATGATTCACATATTAAAGTCATTTATGAGATATGCAACTTGTAAATGCAGAAAAAGGAGATTTGATTACTGTCTTAAAGGGTAAAGGGTTGGACCCTTAAAACCCTTATTTATACCCGACCCTTTTATTAGTTAGAGGGTAGGGTCTCGGGTCCAAGTTTCTTCCTAAAAGGGTAAAAGGTCCGGGTAGGGTATTCGGTAAAAGGGTCGGGTCTTACCCTTTGAACAGTTCGAGGGCAGATGACAACTTGAGCACCCGCTATTATAATTTAATATGTTACTAGAATTAGAAAATAGGTTTGGGCGTACGTCTTGGAATAGGTATACTTATTATTCTACTTATGAAATTATGGTGGTTCTAATTTGTAAATATTCCACTTGTCCTAAACAAATTATACCTTTTCTTGCTTAAATTAAGACGAAAACAAATGAATATTTTACAATTTTATTATGCAATAATTAGTACTGGAGCATGAAAAGTCAAGTAAGCCTGCTGCTATGTATCTGGTAAGTTTTTTAAAATCAAACGATCAAACCTATTGATTTGAGATTGACAACAATGTTCGATGATTAATTAAAAAATATGTTTATAATATTTTCAAGTTTGTGGGTCAGACCAAGCTAGCTTTTGACAAAATAAGCTAATATTCAAAGCCCAAAGTCTACTCCAGTCAACATTAACGCGTTTTATTTTGTAACTGTTAAAATATAGCCTACATGTTGCGGTAGGTGGTATTCGAAAATCGAAACGTAGATAAATAACACAAGGATATGTTTTGAAAAAAAGAAGAAAAAAAGGGTCATAACTACGTTTAAATGGTAACCTAGAAAAAGTCATGCTTAAAGTACTTGTATCAAGTGCTTTAAATACTTATACGTTTATGAACAGTATTTTTGCTCACATAGGCCAACCCTTTAACTTGTAATGTAGTACTCAACAAGGGTTTGCATGCACGAAATTACCTTGGAAAAGCAACTCTAAGAGTCATGCTTAATTCAGTTTTGTTTCCTAACATTCTTGGAAAGAATTCTTCACCATAATTTCATTAACGAACTAGATTCATCATAAATTAATACCAGGCTCAATATATATTACAGTATATATACATTTTATTAACTGTAAATATAACCATAATGTTGTAATATACATCCACACAAATATAAACAACACCTTATATATAATTATTGATATTGATAGTTAAATTACCTAAGGGGTCTTTGTGTCATTATTAGAAAGTATGTTTAAAGTCATATTATGTATTTGTAACGTTGTGTCGGTTGATTGGGTTTATAGCATTCATGTAAACGATAAGATTGATTCAATATATATCAAGAAAGTTTATTTCAATCTTTGTTCATCAATTCTTGTTCAGATCATATTGCATGCATGCATGCATGTGTGTTTGACTGCTTCTTGATTACCAACAACCAAAATAAAACAAGCTTCTATTTATACATTGTTCTAGTAACCTATTCATCAAGTCCAATATTCAAATGATCAATCACCGTGCATATGTTAGTAAACCTTATGTAAAATACAAAATATAACAGAAATGTTAATTTAGATCAGCAAACGCAACACTCCGACTCAATTAGAATAAATAAACCAGCAATCTAAAATAAAACTAAATTAATAAAAGATTAATCCTTAATAAGAATAAGGGTAAAATGAAAGACCTCGTCGTCGTCAACTGTCTATCGTCCAATTAACTTGCATGCAGTTTCTTTCTGGACTAGTTCTAGGTAGTTTATTCTAACACTAATAAGGGGCTAAGTCATATAACATGGTCTTATAAGAACTCTTACCATATATTCCAATCACTCAAAATTATCAAGAAAAAAAAGAGAAAGAGAGAGCATGGCCATGAATATTATTATACAAAAAATACTAGCACTAGTAGCGATTTCAAATTTAGTGCAAGCAAATGCTCAAAAAGGGTCACAATGTGAGCATTCATGTGGCAATATGATCATTCCTTACCCGTTCGGTTTAGTGGAAGAGTGTTGCTACAACTCACAGTTCCTTGTAACTTGTAACCAGTCATTTGATCAGCCTACGCCTTTCTACGGAGATAATATTGCCATTACAGATATATCACTGAGCACGGGTGAGATGGAAATTATGATGCTTGTAGTCCATGATTGCTAAGAAGATACATATTTCTTGCCATATTTGGAGTTGGCGACTTTCCAAATCTCGACCAAAAATAGATTTGTTGCAATAGGGTGTGACACGCACGCCTATATTAGTGGATCAATGAGGAATGAGTCTGAGGGTAGTACTGGATGCGTTTCTAGATGTGATAGCAACCGTGGAGTCACAAACGGATCTTGCTCTAGAGTCGGGTGTTGTGAAGTAGCAATCCCAGAAGGAAGCACAAGGGTATGAAACTTAGAGAAAAATTCTTTAGGCAAAATGGTGAATAATGCTGCAACAACGAAATAATCGGGATAGATGGTTTGAAACAAAGAGAAATTCAAAAATTTCTAATTTCCATTTTCGGGTTTCCAACGGGTAAGTTGTTTGCCCACATGGTTTGAGTAACACAAACTCACGATCTCAAAGTTGAAATAAAGTCAAAGTCATTATGGTTCATTGCTAAAGTCAAAATAATCAAATAGCAAGTTAGTTAAGAGTTTGTGGTGATAATTGTATGTTGGCTAAAAGCGAGGGACCATAGTTGCTAATTGTGAAAATAGTTTGTTTATTGTTTAATAGCATAGAGATTAGTACATAATTACATATAGAAGTGATACAATCCAGGTTGACAAGTAATCGGTTTCAGTCGGTATTCAATTTCCGCTTAAACCCTAACTCAAGATGATTCGAAGATAGCGGAGTAGCGAAAACAGTTTATCGGTTCTAGTAACTGTCCGTATTAGTATTAATATTTGTTTAAGATGTCGAAGTTTTATTTTACCAAATTATGGTTCTTACCTTTGTAATTGAACACCTAATCCTTCTCGAATTGGATTACAATCCGTCAATTCCATCTTTTATTTACTTTGATTCTAATAGGGTTCCATCATTTTTCAATTTAAAACAATCTCATTACCTTGAATCCTTGATCAACAACTTTTGTTCTTGATGATAAGCAACCACCTCACACTAGTGTTCCAAGTCTTTTCTTGATTTGTATTATTAGCCTCTTAAACAACACATTTATGTTATTCAAGGACTAACAACATGACACTTTATTTTTCAAAATTTTCTTTTCTTTATTCAATTTCAATATGTTCTTTACTTTTTCCTCTTGTTTGTTTCTTCACTTTTTTGGTTTCTTGGGCTCCTTTGATTATTCATAAAAGAGAAAAAAATTATATATATATATATATATTATTAAATTGTGTGTAATTCTTTTGATTGTCCTTTTTCAATATTGAAAGATTAACAAATTGGTAAATATCTACAGTTGATTTATAAATATATATATATATATATATATATATATATAATTAAGTTCTTGAAATTTTCAGCAAACAAAAACAGAGGCACGAGCTACGACTCTCACAGCCAACTTCGGTAGCAAAGGCCACAACCATGTCGAACAGACAGCAACGACAAATAAAAAATATAAATAAAATTTATAATCTATATGTATGACAATGTGTCTACAAGGTAGCATGAGAAAGTAAAAAAAATGAAAGATGATGTCATGTTAGGGGACGACCGAGTCGCAGAGAGACATGAAGAGATAGACAAAGAGAATGCTTGAACCCTAAAGGCTAAAGTTCATTAGGATAGTTACAAAGCAAATATATACAACCCAAACGATAATTACAATTGATCGTCAACGAATATATTTTATATATTTGAGCTAAAATGTTCTGTGTAATAGTTCCATAAATTCAGGTCCACTAAAGGAAAACTTAGATCCAAAGGAATCTGCCACCAACTCCAAAATCTTAGCTACAACGATTGATTGATCGATAAATAGCGATCGCATAGCTTGCACTCCTTATTTACCTCAAGTGCAAAGTCCATATCATAACCGAGTGCAAACCTGGACCCAAAACTAATGTTATCAAGTGAAATTGCTCATGTTATGTTTGAAGTTAAAGTTTAATATACCAACACCAAATCATTAATCTTTGGTTATAGATGTATATATAATAGCTTCTTCGAATAAATAAAGCGTTAGCATAATTTGAACATAATGTTTTGTAGTCATTTACAGTGGGTATTTACCTGCCTATCTACATTGTTTTCCTTCCATGTATTGCTCTAGGAATTTCGAAACAGATTCAGTCTGTTTCTGGAATCTTCTTTGCCTGCGAGTTAGCGCATTGAATAAGTATATTTTCACATCAACTATTCTACCAGCAACAAAATGAGGGGTCAAGCGCTTAAAACTACAAGAAAGTGCTGATGTCAGATACCCTACAAAAAGAAAATATGGCAGCCCGGAGAGTGCCCGCATCCCTGAGCCCACCTCTATGAGCCCCTACTTGATAGTAGAGTCAATAAACGAGTCGTGTTTGCATGTTCGCGGGTTTGCGGGGGCACAGGCCATTTGACTCAAAAAATTTAATTTCGCCTTTTTTACATGCTAATACTTTAAAATTATAAATTTACATATTGCTTTTTATTTTTTAAAAACAATTACGTTTAAACAATGCCGGTTTATTTCTAATATTGTAAGTTTTGACATAAAAAGTGCCCAAACAGTTTTAAGTTGTTATATATAATAACACATTTAAAATACTAGAAATTGAAAAAAAAATGATTTAAACAAGTCAACTCGCGAGCCTGCCATGTTGGCACAAGCACGAAACGTCCGTTTAGCTCCCCCCCCCCCCCCCCCTAAATGAAGTCATTATTATCTTTCATACCCTGTTTTTTTCCAACGAGCGCAAATGCATATGATTCAGATTTACTAGACAAAGCATAAGGCATCTAAGTCCATGGTATTAACTATTACAGAAACAAAATAGACATTGCTAACAAAAACATAATAAAAAAGAACTTTTCATTCTTTCGGGACAACCGAAAATAGCAAGACAATAACATGATAAAAGAATAAACTAATAAACTTTGAAACTAATCATCAGAAAGACAAATAGAAGAGCCTTTTACCTTCGAAATCTCCCGTCGCTTTGTCACCATACAAAAACATGTTTCATGTTGACGCCTCTTTGTCCTGAACCAAAGTATCATTCTTGAGTCAACGGTGAGCTAGTATAAAAAATATTAGACACTAAAGCACATATTATGTACATAAGAAGTCAAGTTTACCATGATTGTTAACGAACGCTCAATTAGCAAAGTGAACTGCTGATTTAAAATTCATATTTCACCTTCATTCAAACCAATAAAAAGCTACCTTAACGTTTAAATTTCATCCTCTTGGCCTTTATAGTTGCTAACGCTACCATTGTCCGCGCCTCCGGCTCGATCCCCTTAGATATCATCTCATCAACAAGCGTTTCAGCCTCCTGCTTACGTCCCATAGAGCAATAACCGCATACAAGAGCCGTATACGTCACAGTATTCGGTTGAAGACCTTTTTCAACCATTTCATCAAACAAGTTAACCGCATCCTTTAAATTTCCAATTTACAATGCTTATCAATCAAAACCGTGTAACAATACACATCACGAGCCAATCCCGCTTCTTCAATCTCACTCGAAAGTTTCAACACGTCATCGTGTCTCCTCGTTCCATGAAGCAAAACCGTATAGGTAACAATATCAAGTTCAACACCTCTATCTTTCATGTCATTGAATAGATCGTAAGCTTCGTTTAAACGATTCACCCTGCAATAACCGTTTAACATCATCGTGTACGTAACTGCGTCCGGTGTAAGTCCTTTCCGTATCATTTTATCGAAAACCCGTCTGCCCATTCGCATATCTCCAACATGTGAACACAACGATACGAGTTCACCGTACATTATTTTACAATTACCGTCATCTGACGCATCGAGTTCTTTATATAAAGCAAAGGCCTTTTTAGTATCGTCGTCTGCACAAAGACGAGTTAAAAGTTTCACGAACGAAGCCCGTTTGTTAACAAGTGTGCGTTCGTTAACGAAAAGATCCCAAGCTTTATTAATATTATTTGTTTCACAGTACCCGTTCATCATCGCAGCGTAAAGATCCAAACTTTTCGATTCTAAACTATCGAAATATAACTCGGCTTCTTCCACTTTACCGCCTTTACATAATCCCTCAATAACCAAACTACGCGTAAGATTCGTCGGTTCTAAACCACGCGCTTGCATGTGATCTAAAATCCCGAGTGTGTCTTCGTAAAGCCCGCATCTTGACAGCCCGCCCGCAAGCACGTTAAAAGTGATTAAATCCGGTTTTAATCCATTACTCGTCATCTCGTTAAAAAGATCGAAAGCGCTTAACGGATCTTGTTTACGACAATATCCGTTGATCAAAGTGGTGTAATGCATAACATCGGGAATCATTTTCTTACGTTTCATTTCGTGTAGCAAGAACATCGCGTCGATCGCGATATTAAACACGACTTCGTCAAGAAAGATTCCCGATTTCGTATACTCCATAAAATAGTATACAACTTCATCATGCATACCTAAATCACACAAACATTGTAATATCGCACTCACGATAACACAATTGGTTTTAATCCCGCTTGCTTCCATTTCCTCATGAAAAGCTAACGCCTTTCGTATGTCATTATTGTTGGGTTATGAAGGCCTTTGGGCCGGTTTTATTAGAAGGCCCGGTTTTGGCTCCTAATTATGTTTAACCCTAATCTTGTTTATTATATATATCCCATCATGTAATTGTAATCTTGGTTCTGAGCTAATAAGAAAACCTAGTTGCAGCCCGTGGACGTAGGTCCCCTCGCGGGGACCGAACCACGTTAAATTCTTGTGTCGTTTATATTTTCGTTTATGTGTGTTTATCGTTGTGCATGTGTGTGCTGTTTCGCTTCCGCGCGCCGCTTTGTTCCTAACAAGTGGCATCAGAGCTTTGGCTCGTTGTTTACACACGGTTTTGCACGGGTATCGATCGAAAAAAAAAAAAAAAAAGGTAGAAGAGGCTGGTTTGAGAAGGGCTGCTACAGTGCCGCCGCTACAGTGCCGCGGTGAACAGTATCCGCATGAACAGTGTTTCCGGCCGTGAACAGTGATTCCGGCGGTGAACAGTATTGTCAGAGATCTTCGTTTTTCTGGTTAACAGGGCTGTTCGGGGCTGTTTTTCAGGGCTGTTTGGGACGGTTTTCCGGGTGATTTTGCAATTAGAATTCCTGTTTTGGACTTCTTGGAGTTGCAGGTTTCACTCGGGCGTTGCAGGTGAAGCACCGGGTCGGGTGTTTCGGGTTTTAGGGTTTTTCTTTGGAGGTTGCTCGGCTTCAGGGAACCGGGTTTTGTGAAGACCATTTAGGTTCGGGTTCAGATTTGTTTGCAAGAGATTAGTCTGAGTACTGGTGATGGATAAACTTGGAGAAAATGGAACCAGCGGGTGTGCTGGTGACGGCATAAGTGAAAAAAAAAAAATGAGGTTAGTGGCAAGTCATGTTAACTATTGCTCGTTTGGATGATCTTTCGGTTAGGGTTTGAGTTAACTGATCGTGTGTACGGTCATAGAACCCTTGGTACCGCTTGATTTCATGAAAGTTCTACTGTTGTTATAACTGTTTGCCTGTTAGCTGGTTCGAAACTGTGATTATTACTTCTTGTTCGTTTGGAATTGTGAAGTTATATCTTGTTTGGTGGTGATCAGTGGTACACCATTTGAGAGGTTCATAATCTCGTGTTGGGTAAAGTTATTTGCCGGGATAGTACGAGTGGGGTTCATCTCATGGAGTGTTGGTGTGGCATGGGTTGGGATAACAGAAACAGTGGGAGCTGGGCATAGTCGACTTGGTAGGTTGCGTAAAGGTGAGACATTTTAAGGGTCGATGTCGAAAGGTTTGGAATTCTGCTTTTGAGAATGTATCTGGGGTTGATGCATTGGGACTCAGTGAAGGCGGTGACGACTCTTGGGTTCAAGATTATGGTATGCTTTATTTGTTACTCACTTCAATGAAGCATTGTTGAATCTTTTAATTAAAGACTTTTTGGAAGATACGAGTTTTTTTTGTATCGTCGGAAGAAGTGAACCAACTTCCGAGTTATAAGGTCTTGGCTCGCTGAATCGGGTAGAGCTAAGGGGTTTCAGTTTGCAGACATGAAGCCTGGAGCCACAGTGATGTTAGTTTGAGCGTATTCGGAGGAGGTCTGAACATGTTCGGGGTTTTGGTAACAGTGGGAGCACGCAGGTGTGTTCTAGGTTTGTTTCCAAAGGGACGTTGGGTTCGGAGGACCAGGAATCCGAATGTGAAAATCTCTCCTGGTATAGTCTGCTGATTTGGAGAGTGTTTATCCTCTGGAAGTCTTTGAAGCCGGTTGTGTGAGTAAGTGAGGGTCGGTTAAGATTGAGGATGAGTCATTGGCGAGTTTTGTCATGGCTGGGTCTGGGATGACCGGATTGGAGTTCTCGGGAGCTTCAATAGGCCTTTCAGGTAACTGATGAGAAGGGCGGATGCAACCAGGGTGTGGATTGGTAGAAATCTTAGTTTGTTCCTAGAGAACTGGAGGCTTGGAGAACTTCTTTTGTTGAAGTTTTAGCTTGTTCTTGGAACTGGAGGCTTGGTTGATTTCTATTACTGAAGATTACTAGAGTTACTGGATGAATGAGATTGTTATATTTACTTGGATGGCAGGCTGGAATTTATCGCAAGGCCTTCAAGTGGGAGATTGTTGGGTTATGAAGGCCTTTGGGCCGGTTTTATTAGAAGGCCCGGTTTTGGCTCCTAATTATGTTTAACCCTAATCTTGTTTATTATATATATCCCATCATGTAATTGTAATCTTGGTTCTGAGCTAATAAGAAAACCTAGTTGCAGCCCGTGGACGTAGGTCCCCTCGCGGGGACCGAACCACGTTAAATTCTTGTGTCGTTTATATTTTCGTTTATGTGTGTTTATCGTTGTGCATGTGTGTGATGTTTCGCTTCCGCGCGCCGCTTTGTTCCTAACAATTATTACTACAATACCCTTGAATTAACGCACAATAACATAACGCGTCAGGGGCAATATCGTAACTTTTCATATGAACCAACACATTTACAGCTTCTTCTACTTTCGAATCCTTAACAAAACGTCTAATAATCGAAGCGTAAGCGTAAACACTAACCTCGACGTTCGCCTCACGCAAACTTTTCACAACCTCGTACGCGTAATCCGCTTTCCCGTTCGAACAAAGCCCGTCTATATACGTCCCGTAAGTAAACAAATCACACTCTATTCCAACCTCTCGCATTTCTCGAAACACATCAAACGCTTCCTCCAAACAACCCTTTCGACAAAGCCCCTTAATCCGTATCCCGTACGTGTACACGTCCGGAACAAATCCTTTCCGCTTCAACTGCTTATAAACCGACTCAAACATATCCAACTTCTCCCAACTTATCAACTGGTTCAACAAATAATTACACCCTCGTGTCGATAACACCAATCCACCTCGTTTCATTCTATATAACACATCCATTGCCTCGTCAAATCTACCAATAATCGCATAAATCTTAACCAACACGTCAACCGCTTTCACCAAATTACTCGTCTTCGAACCGACGGGTTGCAACCGAATCTCTTCAACCAAGGCTTCGAACAAGTCGGATATCGAAAAGCTAAAAGACCCACTATTAACATCATTAATAACATCCATAAACATATAATACAACTTCATCTCTTTACCATACTCACATAACAATCTAATAACCGCAATGTAGGTAACGACATCGTGTTTGAAGCCGGATTGGTTTAACCGGGCGATAAACGAGAGTGCGCTTCTGGGTTGTTTTCTTAAGCTGTGTAATGTTTCGGTGACCGTAAATTTGTCGAAATTGGTGGCGGTGTGATCGGGTGATGTGAATTGGGGGAAAGATGAAATTGATCTAATTTGGAGGGTAAATGAGTGCAGAATTAGATTACGGAAATGGGTTAGTCTGATTAGTGGAGAACACATGTGGGTTTGGGTTGAATTGATGATTGGAACATGAAATTGATGGGTTTGAATTGGTGGTGTGATCATGAATTGGGTAAGAATATGATAATAATCAATCAAGCAAGCAACTTGTTTGGGTTTAGGGTTTGATTATTGGAATTGGGTTTCAACGGTGGAGGTGTGGTGGTGACGGCGGTGGAGTGCGGTGGTGACGGTGAGGGTTTAAGCGGTGGTCGGAGTGCAGGGTTTAAGGGGTTGCGGCGGTGGAGACTATTAATTATTAAACCTAAAGAAAATATTAAAAAATATATGAAAAAATAGAAGATTATATTTGAAATAGTCAGGGATAAGCTCGAGATGGTATCGGTATTAATTTTAAAAATCTTGATTCTGAAAATTGAAAATATTTGGTACCGATATTTCTGGCAAAATTCGGGTGATACTGGTTAACGAAAACTCAAAACTTGGTACTGATTCGGTATCGGTACCGAAAACGTTCATCCTAGATAAGGGCGATGTTTTAAAAACTGATTTTTGAATTTTACAAGGCATAAACCTGTATGATGGTATCAACTGGTGTTACTAGTAATACCGACGGTTTAGATTATCAATCGTTCACCCAATTTATCAGGCTAAAACGTAGTTGTCATCTGTCCAGCATCTGGCTTACTTGTGTTACTAGCCGGTATAAACCGGTTTTATAACATTGGATAAGAATATTTATGATGGGTTTTTGAAGATTGTCTCTTAGAGGCCTTTACTATTGAAGCTTATTCGTTTGAAAAAGCCACTATGTTAGGTGCCCTTATACAAGGGCATGGGTTTTCCTTGGTGCGTGCTATGAATTTAAGGAGGGTGAGGTGACGAGGTGGGTTAAATTTAAGGAGGGTAAAGATATTAGAGATGATATTTGGGTATTTAAGAATTTGTAAGAATATTATGACGTGACATCTAATGACAGCTAAATGCGCACAAAGCATTGAAAATAGTCTAAGTAGCAACTGACGTGGTAATTGCATGTGGATACCTTTAGTCCGTTAACTCAATTTTATCTCTTGTTGGATTTCATCCTTTAAGTTAGATACGTGCAATTCTAAACCTTTTTTATTAAGTAACTAGTTTCATCCCATTTTTTTAAAATTAAATGAGTCGTATATACGGCATTATTTTTTCCAAGTGTGATAAATTGTCTGAATAACGGTGTTGTTGAACCAATGCGCACATTGAATAATATGAAAATAAGGTGTAATCAGAATTACATTCTTCTTAATTTTCGATATAATTGAAACTTTATTAATATATAACACAAACCAAGCTACATCTGGATAATGGGTAAGACCATGTGTAGTGGCAACGTTGCCACCAACGTTTTGACCGAAAACGCGGGGGGTACACCGCCCCCCCCCCCCCCCCGCGTTATAGGATATGTTATTTTGGCTGCGTTGTATACAAAACGCAAGAAATGGCACACAAATCCAAAAAAATAGCTGTTGGGGCCATTTGGAGCCGTTGGATTATATTAAAATTGATAATGACTGGTCGCCACGTGGCGCATAACCCCTGGTAGTGGAGAGTTATGACTACAGCATGTTTTTGTACAAAACCATAACTCTGACTGGGCGCCACGTGGCGCATAACCCCTGGTAGTGGAGCTTTACAACTACACATGGTCTAAGCGAGCAACAAGCTGTGCCATTATCCCTTTTGGCAATTTGTCAAGTCTGGACGTTATGGCATAGTTTTAGCCGTTTATGGAACTTTTTAGTATGTTATAATTTGTCTTCAAGTTTAACAAAAGTAGCATGTGACTTTGAAAACATGGTTCTCAAAAAACAACAAACTTTCTTTCAACTTCCATTTAAAGTGATTTTAAACCAGACGATTTTAAAAATTATGAAAAGAATTATAACAATGATGTACTATTGATTTTTAATTGGTTTTATTTGTTTTAATGGAGAATCATCCAATTATTTAAAAAAAATGGTTTTATAGCATTACAATACATGTAATGATGTAAATGGTAATGCAACTTATTAACTAAGTAACGATGCTACCCAATTTGAGAAACAATTAAATAGGCCCATTGAGCCCATAAACCAAACCTAAGAGAGAGAACTATCCAAGTCATACAACCAACTAAACATTGACTTCACAAAACAAAACATTGACAATTTAATGTAGGTGCCTAGGTGACTTCGAATACAATAAGCTAAGACATAAAAACCAACTGAGAAACACTAGTCTACACATGAAATCAAACAAGAGAATCGTAAGCTAATTAAGCTACGTCTGATATCATTGCTATATAAAATTATAAAGACATGAAAGGTGATCCAGATATCCAAAAACCAAAAAGAACAAATAGTATCAATGACAATAGAGAAACATTAGAGCTGTAAATGAGCCAAGTCGTCTGTAAGCTACTTGAGATAACTCAAACTGAGTCGAGCATAAAGGAACTCAAGCAGTCAAGCTCGAGCCTAAAATAGAGTTTGTTTAATCAATGAGTCCTAGTCCAAGCTTTACTTGTCGAGCTCGAGCCAGCTTGCGAGTCTATAATATATTTAATATATATTTTTATAGTGATAATATTTATTATGTATAAAAATATGAAAAAAATGAAGTAATAATATGCATTACGTTATATACAAAAACTATTAACTAAAATATATAGAAATATAGGTATAACCGTATAAGAATAATAAATAATAAAAATGAGTTGAGCGAAGCCGAGCTCAAACTTGAAAACCTACTTACGAGTCAAGCTCGATCTTACACGATCTGAGGCTCGGGCTCGGCTCGGCTCATTTTCATCCCTAAAAAACATTGATAAATGATTAAACTAGCTGACGCCACAATAACAACACAAACTTTGATGGTGTTGTAAGTCTACCAAAAACCGACATGAAGTATGCTCTAAGAGATCGAAAGGAAATTGAGGCTTCTTAAATTGAACTCACAATATAAAAAAGTTTTAAGGAAGAAAATAAACAAATATATGTGTTGTTACGTTGCATCATATATTTTTTATATTTTTGCTTATCTATTTAATAATACAAACTTTGTCATAAATAAGATAAACGCTGTATATATGTTGTTTCTTATAGAAAAAATAAACTTTTAGAAAGTATAAAGTTTAGGTGCTGTTTGTTTTTGCAGACATAAACTGTCTGCAAGCTGATTTCATCTGTTTTCATGTCTGCAACTGAAGATGTGGTCTGAAGATCTGCAAGCTGAAAATATAAGACTGTTTGTTTTTATAAGCTGATACTGTCTGCATAACTGTCAAACTTATCTCACAAGATAGAAGTCATTTATTCAAGTTACATAGAAAATATAATAATAAAATTGTGGCGGCGGACGGTGGGTAGTGGCGATGGATGGTGGTGGTGGACAGTGGGTGGTGGTAATGGACGGTTTTGGTGGGTGGTGGACGGTGGTAGTTGACGGTGATGGCGTCCGACAGTGGGTGGTGGTGGTGATGAACGGTTGTGGTGGGTGGTGGACGGTGGTGATTGGTGGTGGCTGTGATGGATGGTGGTGGTGGTGGTGGTGGCGGACGATGGGTAGTGGTGGTGGATGCTGGTAGTGGCGGCGGACGGTGGGTAGTGGCGGTGGATGGTGGTGGACGGTGGCAGTGGGGGATGGTGGTGGTGGCGTACGGTGGGTGGTGGTGGCGGACGGTGGTGGGAGGAGTGGATGAGAGGGTGGCTTCAAAGGGATAAGAGTATGATTTTTTTGCGAAGATGTTTTAAGCAAGATTTCTTTGCTTTTCTTTTAAGATGAAAGAAGATAACTTAAGATCTGTTTTAAGAAAAAAAACAAACAGTCTTCAAGGGTAATGTCTGCGCGCGTGCAGACATTAGCTCCCTTGAAGATGTTTGAAGAAAAAACAAACACCCCCTAATCTAATTGAGGATAGAGGATATGGTTGTGGTTTGGTCAAGGGTACCTTTGACTTTTGCTTTAATCAAACCAGGGCTTCGTTGTACCAATCCGACCAATTCTTAACCACATAATTTCATTAACATTTATTCGTAATAGCATTTATATTATAACTAGTTTTTATTCCCAAGTATTACGGGTTATTTTATATTGTTCGTTTGTAATATTTATATATTTTTTAAATTTTATTTATTATAAGGAAATTAATAATAGATTTGATGATGGAAGAGTTTTATAAATAAATAAGATGTTATAACCCGGTTTAAAAGTTATTTGGGTTTGGTAAAACCGATGACCTGTTTATTTTTTATAATAAAATTGATTCTTAATTATAAATAATACAATTTTTTTTTTTAAAAAAAATCGGTT
Organism: Bidens hawaiensis; assembly: GCF_021521415.1. Classification (NCBI taxonomy): domain Eukaryota; kingdom Viridiplantae; phylum Streptophyta; class Magnoliopsida; order Asterales; family Asteraceae; genus Bidens; species Bidens hawaiensis. The sequence continues at coordinate 129,901 of NW_027493109.1, forward strand.
TAAAGGCTATCTGGGTTTGGTGACTCATATCCGTGAATTCGGGTAAAATGCAGGAGAAACTTTCATTTACAGATAAAACAATTTGATAACTTGAGAGAATTTAGAAATATTTCGTTTATACATATTAAGATTTAGTAAAATTATACTTATTTTCTCATTCATATTTTTAAAAATACTTACATATATCTAGTTTTCTAATTTCTGTTTCTATTCAATGAAATAATATTTTTTTATTACTTTTTATTTCTACATTCACAAATTACATAAAAGGCAATGAAAAATAATGTGTGTTTTTCAGTACAAAGCCAATTGTATTTTGTTACCCATCTGCATAAATATCGTTTAACAACACATAACACGCTTATATATTTGCATAATTGTCTCTCTGTCATTCTTCTACTATGTCTAACATGTACAACATACAAGAGCTTAACCATGTATTTACCAGTAAATAAATAATTCTTAATTAGATTACAAAGAATGTTTTTGGTTAATTGAAATTGTAACAGTTTTACATATATATGTTCTTTAGAAGGACTGAAGGAGGACATGATGATTGTCAATGTAACAAAAGTTACACATCAATGTTATTATTAAAAATTATTTTTATGATGATGATAAACCTTTTATATATATATATAATAACTCCATGCACAAATTCTTGTTAATTTTTAACTTTTTCAATAATGGTAAGAAAAGTCTACAATTAAGTTTTCATTTATAATGGAAACTAACATAATGGCATAACATTTAAAAACTAAAAAACTTAGAAAATAAACAACGTAAAAATTATGGTACTAGAAAAATTGAAGTTGAAAGTTGATGCATAACAAACTTAGTGTAGATCCTAAGGAAGAAATCAACTGAAACTAAAAGCAAATTATAATTTTTTTTTATTTACATTAATAAGTAAAATAAATACCATTATTGGTCTACCATCTTTCCAGAGTATATATCCACCAACCATGTTAAAAATGACACTAGAGCAAACACTCATGTATTTATAAGGTTTGTGTTTCATTTGCCTCAACAAAACAACACATAGCACTTGCAATTATCTAAGAGCACAAAATGGCGTCGACATGGTTGCAAGTGGCGGCGTTTATGGTGGTCTTGGTGGCTTGGACTTGCCCGACGCTAGTCGAGTGTCGCATTCGCAATTACAAATTTAATGTTTGTATTCTCTAAAAGATTAGTTTAGTTTGTTCAAAGAATAGTAATAGTCATATATAGTTATATATCTAGTATGATTATATAATAGTGTTAAGTTTAAACTATCAAAATTGTCCATGGTCACTTTTGCAACTTTTATCCAAAATTTTCTTTTTATGTGTCGTCTGATTTGCTAACGTCGTTAATTTTAATCGTTAACTCAAGGACGATTTTGGAAATAGTAACGATTTTGACAACACATGCAGGTGGTCATGACCAATACTACAAGACTATGTAAAAGTAAGCCAATAGTAACGGTTAACGGTCGTTTCCCGGGCCCCACAATAATTGCTAGAGAGGATGACACCGTGACGGTCAAAGTGGTCAACCATGTTAAATATAACGTTAGCATCCATTGGTTAGTACTAACTATTAAAACTTGTCATCCTTTTTATTGATGAGATTGAGACCATATTAACAAAATTTGTTAACATATACTTGATGTGTGATTTAAATTATAGGCACGGTGTACGACAACTGCGAACCGGATGGGCTGATGGTCCTGCATACATAACACAATGCCCGATTCAGCCAGGAGGAACCTACGTGTACAAGTTCACTTTAACGGGACAAAGGGGTACGCTTTGGTGGCATGCACACGTCTTGTGGTTAAGAGCCACGGTTCATGGCGCCATCGTCATCTTGCCTAAGGTTGGAGTCCCGTACCCGTTTCCTAAACCCAACAAAGAAGTTGTGGTTGTCCTAGGTAATGTTTTATAACTTTTTTAGCAGTGTGCATGAAACCGAAAGAAACACAAATGGTTTGGTGTTATGTTTTGTGAAAACCGAACTTATAGTTCAGTCATGGTTTTGCATGTTATAAAAACCGAACCGCATTCCTAGATTTTCATTATTTATTTATTATTAACTAATTTGTAAATTTAATAAATATGTAACACAAATACTTTAGCCTAAATGTATACTAATAAGTTAATTATCAAGTAACAAAAATGATTTAGGCCTATTTTTTTTTTCAACAAAAAAAATTCTAGCTTATATGGCAAAACTGAAAAAACCGAAACCAAAACGATAACCTAAAAACCAAAATCAAACGACTTCAAAAATCACCGAGCTTTCGGTTTTTGGTTCAGTTTTAGCTCAAAACCAACCTGAACCGAACCACGCACACAGTTATTTTGGATAATATAAAACATTATAGATGATGTATGACCATTAACTATGAAAAATACAGGTGAGTGGTGGAAGTCAGATACTGAAGCTGTAATTAACCAAGCACAAAAATTAGGACAAGCTCCTAATGTTTCAGATGCTCACACCATCAATGGGAATCCTGGGCCTGTTGGGAATTGCTTAGCAAATGGTTAATATATTACTTCCAGTTTTTTTAGTTTATTTCATTTCATTGAAACTATTTATTAGCTTATTATAAAGGAAAATGACCAAAATGTTTATATGAACCATCAAAGTCAAGAAAACGTCCAACACCTTATTCCCAAAATATCCGCCCCTAAATCTAGTCGAATTGATGACTTTTAATCATTACTCGACGAGATTTTTAGTCAACCAAATTCTGTCAGTTGTCCAAAAAATCTCGTCAGATGCCTAAAAAATCTTGTCAGCTCAAACGATTTTTTTATAGATAAAAAACTATCGACCCGACAGTCAGAGCCAGCTATGAGGGCCAGGTGGTCAACGGACCCCGGCCTAACACCCCGATGGGGCCAAATTTATTTATTTTTTAAATCATATATATTTTTTTGGAAAAAAAATATGTATTGTGAATGTTTAAACCCAATTACTTAGCTAACATAAGACCCAATTTTTTTTTCGCCTTCGGCCCAAAAATATTCACGATTCTCGGAGATGTCCCTGCCAACAGCTTTATGACATGTGGCAATTTTTGTTGGTTGAAAATCTCATCGGCAATGAATAAAAAGTGTGCAGGTCGACGATATTCGGAGATGTCCCTGCCAACAGCTTTATGACATGTGGCAATTTTTGTTGGTTGAAAATCTCATCGGGAATGAATAAAAAGTGTGCAGGTCGACGATATTCGGAGATGTCCCTGCCAACAGCTTTATGACATGTGGCAATTTTTGTTGGTTGAAAATCTCATCGGCAATGAATAAAAAGTGTGCAGGTCGACGATATTGAGAGTAAAAATTATGAGAAAGAAAACTGGTCAAATGAACATTTTGATCATTTTCCTGTATTATAATATTGTGACTTACTAATTAGTGGCTTATAAATTTGAATATACAAAACCAGGAGGGTACAAATTACAAGTGGATCAAGAGAAAACATACATGTTAAGAATAATCAATGCTGCACTCAATGAAGAGCTTTTTTTCAAGATTGCAAACCACAAACTCACAGTTGTTGAAGTTGATGCAGTTTATGTCAAACCATTCACAACTGACACCATTCTTATAGCACCAGGCCAAACCACCAATGCCATCATAACCACCACTCAAAAAGCCGGTAAGTACCTAGTCGCGGTCTCACCATTCATGGACGCACCAATCGCCGTCAACAATTTAACTGCAACCGCTTCTGTACATTACTCGGGTGCCCTCACATCCACGGCCACCAAACTCGTTACCCCACCGCCTCAAAACGCAACTTTGGTGGCCAATAGTTTTGTAAACGCGCTAAAAAGTTTGAATTCGGTAATGTATCCGGCTAAAGTCCCGTTAACCATTGACCATTCGTTGTTTTTCACAATCGGGCTAGGTGTTAATCCTTGCAAGACTTGTGTTAATGGTAGTAGAGTGGTGGCGGATATTAATAATGTCACATTTGTCATGCCAACGACTGCGCTTTTACAAGCGCATTATTTTAATATAAGCGGTGTGTTTACTGACGATTTTCCTAGTAAACCGTTGATGCCTTATAACTATACGGGCACACAACCGAAGAACTTTGCGACAAATAAAGGTACAAAGGTGTATCGGCTTCCTTATAACGCTACGGTGCAACTAGTGTTGCAAGACACTGGGATGATAGCAGCCGAAAGTCATCCGGTTCATTTACATGGGTTCAATTTTTTTGTTGTGGGAAGGGGTTTAGGAAACTTTAATCCGAATAAAGATCCGAAAGGGTATAATCTTGTTGAAAGGAATACTGTCGGTGTTCCAACGGGTGGTTGGACTGCTATAAGATTCAGGGCTGATAATCCAGGTATAAAATCTTATAAAGCATCTTCTTTATGTTTATACACGTAATCATTCATGTAAGACTCTTTATTATTTTTTCAGGCGTCTGGTTCATGCATTGTCATCTCGAAGTGCATACGACATGGGGGCTAAAAATGGCATTTGTTGTTGACAATGGACAAGGGCCACTTGAATCTGTAATACCACCTCCAAGTGATCTCCCCAAGTGTTAGTTCATATTATAAAGATTTTAGAATATTATTGTTCTTTTGGTAGCCTATTCCCTTAAGTTGAATAAATCAAGCTGTTTTTTTTTTCCTTTTTTATTGTTTTTTTTTGGGTTGGTATAAGTTGATTTGTGGTGTTGTGATTGTTTATAAATATGAAAGTACATCTATCCTTATATACTTATTCAAGTATGCAATTTCAATATATACTATTTTTTTTTACTTTTATATTTATACATGATTTGGACATAAGAGATTTATCTAAGATTGCGCTAAACAAAGTCAGTGTGAATTTACATATAGATTTATAGTAGTTCATATGTTTCATATGTGAAGTTACACCAAGTCATAAATCCACCTATGTATATAAAAAAATTCTAGTGAAATTCAGAGCGTAAAATAAGGGTGTGCAAGAAACCGAAAAAACCAATCCATAACCGAAAAATCCAAATCGAAAAAACCGAACCAAAACAACAACCGATGGTTTGATTTTATGTTTATTGTAAAAACCCGGTTTTGGTTTTGCATATAATACAAACCGAAAAAACCGAACCGAATACCTAAATTTTTGTTATTTTATATTATATATTAAGTAATTTATAAGAATTTAATAAACATGTAACTCATATATTTTTGGTAAAATGTTTAATAGTCTATTATTTTACAATTAACAAAAAATTTTATACCTAAATTAATTATTTTTTGAAAACTTTCTTTTGACCTAAAATTTTCAAGATCAAATGGCAAAAACCAAATACCGAACCGAAACCGAACGGCTTCAAATACTCCAAAAACCGAAGTTTTGGTTTTCGGTTCGGTTTTAACCAAAAACCGCACCGAACTGCACCACGCACACCCCTAGCGTAAATGTACACGTGAATCAACACTGGTACATGTATAACGTTTATCCACATACGTCAATGATACGTGAAGAGTGAATTTAGAGAAATAAACGGCAGAAAGATATGTTACAAACTAATCGATAGTCTCATTCATCGTTCCATCAGGTAGTTATGTACACAGTTCATAGTTACTAACCAACAGTCGATATATTTTATAACCTTAGCGGAATGTGTACAAACCATAATAAAATGCGAAATCCGAAAACATCACTCCAAATGTACCTTCACATATCTTTTTCTTACCCAAATTTGTTTATCGATATCTCAAATCAGATTGCATAAACCCGACCCACTGTCATCGCTACCTTAACTTAATTACGCCCCAAGGAAGGTTATTTGATCGCAACATCCTGCTTTAAAGCAAACATTCAAGACTAACCTTCTCTACAAACATAAAAAAGTAACTACAACTATTTACATGGCTTTGCACATAATCTAAACAAAAATAAGCCCAAACTAACCACCTAAATAACTAACTAATTATTAAAGTCTCAATGTGCCCCCATGAATAAATATCTTAGATCTTCAGCGGTTAAACGAGCGGTTGAAGTTCCACTTTGATCTTCACCGAAAGCCGAAGCAACCATTTTCCTCTTCTCTTCCTGCATTCACCAAATAATAATAATAATAACAACAACAACAACAACAACAAAGCAAGGTAACAAAATGAAAAATAATAATAATAACTATAATAATAATATAATAATAACAAAGCAAGGTAACAAGACGAAAAATAAAAATAATAATAATAATAATAACAACAATAATAACAATAACAAAGCAAGGTAACAAGACGAAAAATAAAAATAATAATAAAATAATAAGAATAAGAATAATAACAATAACAAAGCAAGGTAACAAGACGAAAAATAATAATAATAATAATAATAATAATAATAATAATAATAATAATAATAAGCAAGTAACAAGGTGGAAAATACTAAACTGCGGACATGGCATAATAGTAAAATTACAAGTACAAACCTGGAGAGCAAGAATTCTGTCCTCAACTGTGTCCTTAATGGTGAGTCTTGACACAGTAACAGGACGAGTTTGACCAATTCGATGAGCCCGGTCAATGGCTTGATCTTCAGTAGTTGGATTCCACCAAAGATCCAAAAGAATAACATGAGATGCAGCCACCATGTTCAGACCAAGATTCCCAGCTTTTAGAGACATTATCATAACAATCACCTGCAGCATAGTTCATTTCTTGATTATAAAGTGGATGCACTAAGTTTTTCTTGGATATTTGTCTTAAGCACTTAATAGTTAGGGTCAAGTTATTCTACAAAGGGAAACAAAAATCAGAAGGATGAGAAGAATTTTGAGCCACACAAAAAAACCCCTAAAAAATTAATAAAAAAATCATAACTTAAATAAAAAAAACGATAAAAGTAAAAACACAGTTATGTTTCCACCGTCTTTCTCGTTCTACCCAAAAAAAGTGAGTTAAAAAAGTCGTGTTTTTTTGTTTATCATTGTGTTTTGGGTTTAGTTTCGTCATTAATTGTGTCTTTTTTCCTTTGACATTGTGTCATTTTTTTCTTTATATTGTGTTATATTACTCAACATTGTGCTATTTTTTGTTCGACATTGTGTTATATTTTGCGATCTATTGTCTCTTTTTTTAGTTATACTTGTGTCCTTTGTTCATTTACGTCATTGTGTCTTTGATCTTGGCATTGTGTCTTTTCGTCAATTCTTTTTATTTTTTTTTAACGGGAATGATGGCAGAAACATTTTAGTTTTTAAAATTTTTTTGTTTTTCATATATATTTTGAATTATGACTTTTTTATTTTTTCTTTTGAATTTATTTTTAAGGGATTTTTTGTGTGGTCACAAATCCTTCTCACACTTATCATTTTTGTCTCCCTATGTATTTTAACTTTACCGTAATAGCTAATATAACCACAAAGAACAGAAAGTCAAACCTCAGGGTCCGTGTTGAATTCTTTGACCGCACGGTCCCTTGATGCTAACGACATCGACCCATCAAGCCGCCTGTATTGAATACAATACTGATTAAGCGACATTTCAAAAAGATCCAACATCCGTGTCCACTGAGAAAACACAATCGCTTTAATCGGTCCATCAACAACGGAGCTAGAAGACGCATCGCCATTGGAACCGTTTGAATACGAACTCTTTGCTACGCAATTGGACAGAATAATCTCGATCGCAGATTTAATCTTGGAAGAACTGTAATCTTGCTGAAGAACGATGGATTTTTCATCGATTCTTGATGAACTCGACCCGTTATCGTCGGAAATTGAGTTTGTTAATGTGGATTTGTTGAATACCACGTCAGCGCCAATTGAGGCTTTGCAGTTTGGTGATGGGCAGGTGTTATCATCCCCGGTTAGGTATTCGGATACACATTGATAACAGAATACGTGTCCACAAAGGGTAACCACTGCGTCTTCTGGTGGGTCCTGTAATATCAAGAAGTTAATAATCAGTTTTTAAGGTTTGGATATATTGAATTTGATTATTCAGAAAAAAACAGTTTTGGATGATCGGTTTCATACCAGTTACAAATATATATATATATATATATATATATATAGAGAGAGAGAGAGAGAGAGGATGGATCTTGCGAGAAGTGATATTACAGCGAGAAGTGCGATGAGTGAAGGTATAACTCCATTAATCCCTAATTTCACTCCCTTTCATATGATGTTACATACATATATGTAGGTTGGTCGTATTTATGTCTTAATTACACATTCAAACCTACCTACAAACATATAAATGTACCGAGCCACATTCAAACCTATGTATCTACACATATACAAACATACGTACACATATACAAACATACGTACACATATACAAACATACGTACCTACACACATACATATGCACCTACACATAAGAAAGGGAGTGAAATTAGGGATTAATGGAGTTACATCTTCACTTCTCGCACTTCTCGCTGTAAAAAAACTTCTGAAATGATCCAATACCTATATATATATATATATAGGATTGGGATCATGTGATAACTATTTTGAAATTGAGAACTTTGAGAACCATTTTGGACCACAAAAAACCCAAAAATAAAAAAAAATTCATAAAAAAACGCAAAAATAAAAAAAGTAAAAAAGCCAAAATTCTTATTTATCATCCCGATTTCATAAAAAAAAGTCTCGGTTTAGCTAAATTATACATATATGTATACTATCTACATATATGTACATACATGTTTTTTGTACACATATGTACAATTTAAGGTAAATGATAATGTACATATGTGTACATTACGTAACTAGAGATTAAATGAAATTATACACATGTCTATAATACGAAGTTTTTTTTTTATGAAATCGGAATGAAATATAAGAATTTTGGTTCTTTTACTTTTTTAAAATTTTTGTTTTTTTTTTGTTTTATAATTTTTTTAAATATTTTTTAGAGGTTTTCTTAGTGGTCCAAAATGGTTCTCAAAGTTCTCAATTTTCAAAGGGTTCTCTTAGGCTCCTTACCCTATAAATTGTTATAGCTTAACAATATGATTGTTGTAGTTTACAAAATATAAAATGGCTACTTAACCAGTTTATGGATTTAGTCCCTTAAACCATACGGCCTAGAAATGTGCACGAAACCGAAATAACCGAACCGTAACCAAAAAACTGACGTAACCGAACCCAAACTAAAACGACAAGTAGACGGTTTGGTTTATGTTTATTCAAAAACCGATTTTTCTTTTCTGTTTCGATTTTGCAATCAACCAAAAACCGGAAAAAAAAAAACAAACCTAACTGAATTTTCAATTTTTTGTTCAGTTTGAGCCCAGACCGACCCATGTACGCCCCTAAAAAATTGGGTGACTTTTAATAAGACAGACAAATTTATAAGATTGGATCAATATATCAATCTAAGATTCTAAATTATAATATTGGAGGGAAATGAAACTCACACTACACAAGCAACATATGCTGAGATCTTCCAAAATATTCAACAAATTCACACGCATATCTTGTGGAAGATTTTTGGCCATTTTTGAAGAAAATCTACTGACAGATTCAGAGCTAAATCCCTTAACAAGCAACGGGTGGTCACACGCTTGCCGAAGCCGCAAAAGCATCAAAAGGATATTTGCGTAATTTTGACTCACGGTACCTGCAGCTGCCCACGCCTGCACAAAAGTATTTATTAAATTGATATTTAAAATAAATCACAAATAAACCAAGATTCATAACAAATAGTACAATCAAATTGTCATATAATTTGTCTAATAATTAATATGAACAGGAAAAAAAGGTACCTTAAATCGTGACCGTGATTCAGTTTCAAGCTTGACATAGAAATCTCGTTCTTCGGGTGAGAAGTCAACCGTTTTCAACTCTATTGTTTTAGGAGGTAAGTTAATAATAGGCTTGCCATCAATCAAAGTGCCTGCCCAGAAAAACAAAAGCTGATCAAGATACAAAAAATACATTTATTAACGTTGTGTACATGTAAGAATGCGTAAGGTACAATAAGTACCTTTTGTTCGACGAAGCATTATAGCCTTAAAAACAGCTTGAAGTTTCCTATAACCCTGAATCGAGTTTCTTGAAATCGGGATCTTTATTTGATTACAAAAATTTTTATAATTCGCATACGGGTCACATTTCAAAAACCTAAAATAACTGAAAATTTCATCAATACTATTCTGTATAGGCGTTCCCGATAAGCACCATCTTTTTTTAGCCCTAAGCCCACAACACGATTTAGACATTCGTGTTCTGCTATTTTTAATCGTTTGAGCTTCATCCAATATCACTCTATACCAATTCACCTTCGCGAGAGTCCCGCTAAACTCAAGACCAGAACCGTCAATTCCGTTTTTGCCCTTCTTTTTCTTTCCAGAAATAGCCTTTCGTTTCTTGTTAGCGAATTCAGAACTTAATCCATATCGATCCCCGTTTTTAACATCGTCTTCATCTTCCTCGTCAAGACATTTATTCGGGACTTCTTTTGCCACGATGGCGTATGTTGTAAGGACCACATCGTATCGTGCCAGCTCAGCAGGGTCTTTGGTCCGGTTGCCACCGTGATAGATTAGAACTTCAAGCTTAGCTTCTTCTGCGACTTTTTCTTCGAGCTCACGGGCCCACTGTCTTACCACGCTTGCGGGACAAACAACTAATGATCCGGCTAAGGGTCTTCGGTTACTGAATGTTTGTGTTGAGCTGCCCGGTTCAGTTATTACCTTTAACTCATTATTTTGGTCTTCGTTTACAACTACTGTGGGTTTGATATCATCGTCATCGTCGTCGTCATCTAAGTTTAAAGCTTCGGTTTTTGAATCGTTAGATTGATCGGTTTTAGGCTTTGATGAAAATCTTTGATTTTGGATGAGTGCAATTGTCGATATGGTTTTCCCAAGGCCCTGTCGATGTAAGATTGGAGATGCAACAAAAGTCAAAACAGGTAAATGTTCAGTACGGGTTGAGATGGGTTGATTTAGACCGACCCATAAACACATTTTTATAATTTTAGTAACTTTATATATAGTTATAGTAAATCATCTACTAATGTGTAAAAGATGACTACAAAACTTGATTGTGACACTAATAATCTAACCTTTTGTCATAAAGCAATTAAGAAGGTTCTATGTAGTTGAATACAATGGGCCCTGTTTGACCCATTAGGTATCAAACATAGCCCAAAACACCCCACTTATGTATAGGACTGTAAACGAGCCGAGTCGAGCTCGGCTCATTTTCTTTATCGAGCTGAAAAATCGAGCTCGAGCTCGAATCGTTTAAGGCTCGAGCTTTTCGAGCAGGGCTCCTTTAATTTTTTAAAATTTTTTTTGTTTTTATTGATTATTTTTTTTATTTTATATTTTACATATTTTGATATATAAAAGACTAAAATTATAATTTTAACATACATATTATATAAAATTTATAAACTAGAGAATTTATAACTTTATATGTTTTATTTTAGTTATTCTTTTATAAGGTTTTAGGTATCGAGTGACATGATATATGTATAATTTTTATTTATTTATTTCTTGGTATGCTATTATTATATATAGATATTAAAATTTAGTGTTTAATCTAAACGAGCCGAGCTAACAAGTCGAGCCACGAGCCGAGCTGACCTTGGCTCGAGCTCAGCTCGTTTAGAAATCCAGCTGAGTCAAGTCGAGCTCATTTCGAGCCGAGCTATTTTCGAGCGAGCTTCGAGCCGCAGGCTTTTTGAACAGCCCTACTTATGTATGGGTCGAAATTGTTACACCAATAATCTAACTTCCTTGTCATAAAGTGATCAAGTAGGTTTTATGTACTAACACATTCCGGATGACTTTTAACCCATTCAACCATTGGGCCTTGTTTGACCCGTCAAAGGTAAAACATAACCCAAATTGACCCATTTATACATAAACAGGTCGAAACTGCCAATACGAATTTACACTTCACAAACTACTGACCTGATCGTCAGCTAAAATTCCACCCGAACAAGCAACACTCTTCTCCTTTTGAACCATCCACGCCAACGCAATTTTCTAAAAAAACAAAATAACCACAAAGCATATGGAACCATAAATATGTAAACGAAATATACACATTCACTAAAAAACAACTTTGTAATTGAGCGAATACATAAGTATATAACCTGGTGCCTTAAAAGAGAAACCGACAAAAGCCCATCAGGCAATTCTGCTTCAGTCAACGGTTGATTAAGATCCTAAAGTTATCATTTCACAAATTCAATATCAACAATTTATTTCCTCATTCGTAACATATTTTGATAACACAAAAAACCAATACCTGTAATGCCACTTGATAAATAAGCCTCTCATCACCAACCGGTTCAGGTGTAGGCGCAGCGCGGTAAAGATCGGGAGGAACAGCATATTGTGAAGTAGGAACAGGCACGTGGAGTTTCAACGATGGCGGTAGAACCCTATTTCCATGATGGTTGTTATTCATCAAATCATTACCAACTCTACCAAAACCGTCTTCCAAATGAGCCTTTCCACGGCTTTGCAACACGTTTGCATACTGTTGACCGTAATTTTCTCGGATTTGACTTTTTACCGGGGCACTTGGCCGAGAACTAGATGATGATAATAATGGCTGAAGGGATGATGGAAGCACTCGTTTAGGATCTGTCCGAAATAACTATATATCAAAATTTGTTAAAAATTACAAGTCTTTAATTAAAGATAGTTTGGTGCACTTACTTCCGAAACCACTACTAGACCCGGGTAGAATCTGAACCTCATCATCCACATAATTATTAGAATGAGACGAGTGCCCGTTTATAGCCGGTTTTCTTGTAGGAGGATGAACCCGTTGACTTCCATGTTGTCCTATAATTTGGATAAAACCTTCTAAGTTCAATAATGTAGAAGTGGCTTGAAACTAGGGGTGGCAAATGTGACCCATGGGTTGAATGGGTTGTATTCAAATGTATATAATGGGTCAGAATGGGTCAAACTAAAAAAAGAAAATGATTGAAACGGGTCAAAACGGGTTGAAATTTCTCGAGTTTTTTTTTTTAATTGGAACGAGAAAAACGGATGAAACTTTTTAGTATTTTTACTTTTTTAGTTTTTGATTTATATTTCGAGTTATGATTTTTTTATTATTTTTTTAAAATTTTTTAGTGAGGGGTTTTTGAAATCTCAACCCATTTTGACCCATTTCAAAAACCCCTCATTAAAAAATTCAAAAAAATAATTAAAAAATCATAACTCGAAATATAAATCAAAAACTAAAAAAGTAAAAATATTAAAAAGTTTCCTTCATTTTTCTCGTTCCAATTAAAAAAAAAACTTGAGAAATTTCAACCCGTTTTGACCCGTTTCAATCATTTTCTTTTTTTAGTTTGACCCATGTTGACCCATTATATACATTTGAATACAACCCATTCAACCCAATGGGTCACATTTGCCGCCCCTACTTGAAACCTAGAAAAACCTAACTTGGGTATGTAGGCTAAATAGCAGGGTGAGCGAAAACCGAATTAACCAAAAATCGGTTATCCGTTTGATTGTAACCTCGTTTATCCAAAAATAACCGAACCGTTCATATTTTCATATACTTCTAGCTTTTATACCTCCATTTCAAGTATTTCATGTTTTATACATCCATTTCATGTTTTTAAGCAAAAATATTAGTTCTGGTTATTAACCAAACCAAACAGAAAACTGACAAACTAACCAAATAACCGATCAGATTAACCGAAAAGTGACCAGTTAATAGAATAGATTAACCAATGACTTCGGTTTCGGTTGACGCTAATAACCAAAGTACCAAACTGAACAAAACCGTGCACACCCCTACTGAATACATAAAAACCTTAAAAAAATACAATTTTAATACCTTAAATTTAACAAATAACAACAAAGTAGTAATCTTTATTATGTAGAGACTGAACAATAAAGATTTTCTTTACCTGAATAACTTGTCCCAGATGAAGATGCAAATGCAGGAAGAACCCTAGAATTAGGTTTTGAAGAAGCTGAATCATTATAATCTTTATACTGTTCAATATCCCAATCACTCGATTCACTATCCGTTGAACTTATATCTATAGGCTGATTAGACCCCATTAATTAAAGTCCCTACAAAATCAAAACTTTGCATCAGAAAACCCTAACCCTAAAAAAAGCCCTAATTTAGAATACTCTGCATTTCACAAAAAATAAGCAACAAGAACACTTTTTTTTTCAAAAAATGTAAACAGTTGTAAATGAATTAGATTAAGAACCAAAACAATTTCAATAAATCAAGTACTTCTAGCTTTTATACCTCCATTTCAAGTATTTCATTTTTTATACCTCGATTTCATGTATTTTAAGCAAACAAAAATTGGTTTTGGTTATCAACCGAACCAAACCGACAAACTATCGAATAAACCGAAAACCGATTGATTAATAAAATAGATTAATAATTACCAAACTGAACCGAACCGAGCACACCCCTACTAAATGCATATAAACACTAAAAAATCAAAATTTTGCATCATAACCATAAAAAACCCTAATTTCGAATACTCCACAATAAACAAAAATTAACCAACATGAACACGTTTTTTTTACAAAAATGTAAACAATTGTTTTAAGAATAAACACAATTTCACCAAAATCAAGTATTTCTAGCTTTTACACCTCCATTTCAAGTATTTCATATTTTATACCTCCATTTCATGTATTCTAGTTATTAACCGAACCAAACCGAAAACCGACAAACTAACCGAATAAACCGAACCTCTGGTTCAGTTTCAGCCGAGGTTAATTACCAAACTGAACCGAACCATGCACACCCCTACTAAATACATATAAACCCTAACCCTAAAAAACCCTAATTTAGAATACTCTGCAACCCACATAAATTAATCAACAAGATCACAACTTTATCAAAAAATATAAACAATTGTTCACAAATTAGCTTATAAATCAACACAATTTCACCAAATTAACACATATACATTGTCAATTTCGAAAATTGATGACGTATGTAATAGGCAAACCTCGTGATCGTCGATTGTATGAAATTAGAGGCAATTAGGTTTTAGAATCGTCGCAGGGCTTCGATATGTGTGTGGTTAATTGAATCAATTAGAAACCCTAACCCCAATTGCTCTGTTAATTGGAATCAATTAGGGGATTTTAGGGTTTAATGGGTCATGGTTTTCGCCCATTTTTAGGTGATGAAATTGAAATGGTGAAATGGGTATTTGTTGATCGGAAATGGGTCGGGAGGGGTTTTGATTAAGGTGACATTATTGTTGAATCTTGAAGTGGTCTTGTGATGTTAACACAGTTATATGTTGTGTACTATTTTAACATGATGACATGTGTAGTTCAATGTTTTAGTTTCAATAATAGTGTTTGGATTTAATTTATTCATCTTTATATGGGATGTTAATTAAATTAGATTGTGTTTTTTTTTGGTTGTTGAATAGGAATTTGATTCGTTGAAGTATGTTATTGATCTTGTGTTGTCAGTCTGGGGGGTTTTGATATTTAGTTACAAACTAATTTAATTGAAAATCAAACTGAAATAAAAGTGTTTAAAATTGAACTAAATGACTAATTCAGTTGTTGTTTATAAGGAATTCAATCCGGTTAAATTAAAGAATCAGTTTTATATGTATTGTGTTATTAATTTCTTAGTTTATTACAAGACCAAGAAAATAGTAAACATCTACATTCTCAACCACCTATCCTTCTCATTATTAATGGAAACCTCATCCGTTTTTCGGTTGGTGATTTTTGTAGGATCAAGGCATTTTGATTAGTTGGCATTTGCATATAAAACCAGAGTGAAATTATAAAGTAAGTGCCCATAATAAAACCCGCAAACAATTATAGTCTTTCACAAATAGTACCCTATGCAGGGCCGCCCCGGGAGGGGGTGCGAGCCGCACCTCCGGTAGGGCACGTAATTTTCGGGGGCCAAAACTTCTATACATGTGTATATATTTTTCAGTTAAAAATCCTAAGTCAATCGACGTCGTTAATCGGTTGATTCGATCATTAATTATGGTGTTTAAAACACGCCGGAAAATGCACTCATCGGAAAATCTTTGCCAGAAATCAAGCGACGTTAATGTGGAGCTGATAACTCAAGTTTTCAAGAATGACAGAAATAGCCCCTGCTCTTTATTTAAAACTAAACATATAATTTACATATTCACTCTTTTTAGTTTTTTTAGTTACACTTCACTCTGAATTTAATAAATTTTATTTCAACAACATACCAAATCTTTTATACAAAGTTAAAAAATTAAGTTTATATTAAAATAACTATATTAATTCTCATAAATTTTGTATTAATAAATCGTATAAGTATTTACTTTTAGGGTTTCGAAAATTAGGGTATTACATCAATACTATATATTTTCTATGTTTATTATTATAACATTAATAGTCGTTTATAAAAATTATCTTGTATATTTCGTTATTCATTAAGGCTTGCGGGCCTTTCTATTATAGCTCGACCTAGGTACTAAAAATCTCAAAGACAGCCCTGATCATATGTATAAATAATGTATTAGGTCTAATTATAGTATACTATTATCAAACCTACATATACATTCTTGTATCCTTTATGAATTATTCTATTGAACTTTCTATAAATACCATTAAAATATTTGCAAGGACCATCAATAGAGCCATAATGGACTCAAATTCGAACTTCCATTTGTTTTCTCATTCATCTTGTTGATTAAAAACATACAATCAAGACAAATGCAGCATACATTTTCCTTTATTTTTATACATCACATAAACAAACAAACAAAAAACCAAAAAAAAAACTTATAAAACTATTGCAAAATCAATAAAAACCACATGAAGTACAAAACCATAAATTTAAATTTAATTAACCCTTGAGCTATTAAACCTCCCCCACCAATTCCTTTTAACCTTTCACCACCATTACTACTCCCTTCACTACTCAGTTTATTCAAAATTACCTTTGTCTCCCTCAATCTGGCGCCAAAATCCTTCTTCCACCCTTCAAAACTCTGTTTCAACCTTGCTAGTTCTTCCGGGTTCAAACTCGCCTCCGCCTGACCCGACTTAACCTCCACAAGAAACTGCGCATCGTCTCCGAATACATGACTCCTCTGCTCAAACTCCTCTGCTAACCGGCTGATCAAACTTAATCCAGCAGTCATTTCGTTATTACTTGATGTCGCACCGCTTGAGTTTCTTCGATCGTTGAAGCTCTCGGTGGTTGGGTTAACCGTCATATCAAAACAGTCGTCGATGGTGAGGGTTTGTTTAGCTAAAGATAGACTTGATTGAAGTGAGTTCATCTGTTTCTGCCATAATTCTTCCAAGGATTTCATTTTTTGCTCGTATTCGGCCCAACGATCTTCGTATTGTTGGATGCGTTGGGAGATTATTTCCTTTTCTTCTTCTTTCTCTCGTATACCAATCTCGGCTTTGAGAACTCGTCGTTGTAGATCTGCTAGATATGATTTGTTCACCACCACACTGTCCTTGATAATCTGTTCAATTGTTGCAGTAATGATTATTATTTATAACAATTTAGTTTTAACAAATGTGTCAGATTCAAGTTGCCATAGATAGATGAAGAAGTGGACCTTTGAATTACCAAATTGATGCAGTCCAGCGTCATCATTACCTCTTCGGACTAGCCATCCGCGAATAACTGGGAAGAGATTTAATATTCAGTTTTTCATAATAAGTCTCGGTTTATGACTGGTTAATCCGTTAACAACAATTGTTTATAACTTGATATCAACTCATTTACAACCCATTTGGTTTGTTTAGATAATGGGTTAAACATGTTGAGTTCGGGTTACATGATTCTTTGACATGAATACACATGGGTTGTGTTAGGGTTCATCATTTCAACCCGACACGATTGCCTAAAATATGTCAAACAGACTATATTATTTATAGTAATATTAAACACAAACGGTATGACTTTTGTCAGTGATCAAGTTAACCATTTCTTTGTAGTAAAAAAAATAATACGACCCGTATGACTTTTTTTGCCATATTATATGGACCCTTATGTCTATTAAAATGATCCTTTTGACAACTTTTCACCCTAACAAACGGCTCATTCCGTGTAACATGTCATTGGTGTACGGATAGCACATTGGTGGTGTTTATTACCTGCTTGTATGGCATCTGCTGCATCATATAGTTTTTTGAAGTCTTTCCTGACTTTAATTCCCTTAATCCGCTTTTGTATACGCACTGCTGCTCTATGTCTGTGTAGCAAGACTGCAAATATCTTTCTATCTTTATGCGCTCGACAAACTGTAAAAAAATGTAACCACCAAAATGCAGTTAATTTGTAGATTAATGATATTATCAGATACAGTTTTTGGAATAAATCTAGAAGGCATACATGATTGAAGAGTGTGAATTCTTCGTTTCATTTCTCGCAGAATCTTACGAGCTTTGTGACCTCTAAAGCAGCTTTGTACACGCAATATACCATTCAAAGTACGGTTTCGTGTATCCTCAAGCTTACCAATCTGATATATGTCCAAAGTAAAAACTCATTTAATTATGTTTTTAAATTACATTATTTTGTTAAAAGATTTACTAACCTGTCCAGTTCTAAAGAACAACTTTGTATAGCCGACTTGATACATTTCGGGAAGAATATTGAATTGTCGAAGGATGGAAACAGATGCACTTAGAGGATCTTTTGATGCAACATGGTCCAGAAGAAAACCATACCTAATGCAAGAATATTTAAATATATATATATTAAACTTTAATGACTAAATGAAGGCATCAGGACTTATTAAAGAATTTTTTTAAATTAGTTTTAAAAAAACTAGTAGTAAAAGTGGTTTTTTTTCCAAAAAAACACTAAAATGTTTAATTTCTACCTTCTTGCGAATTTTTGATGGGTCATTCTTGTTGGATATCCAGATCTTGATATTCGAACGACTTCTAAAACACCACAACATTTTAGCTGCTGGAGTACAAGTTGTTGATTGTATATTCCAGGCGAGTGTGAGTCATTGGGCTTAATGCAACGTATGAAATGTGACCTTGTGTTCCCCAAACGTTGTATTAGTTGAAATAATTGGCCCTAAAGCACAATGAAAACAATAAACCTCTAAGTTAACATACCCGCTAATAAAAGTGAACCCTTTTGACACCTTTCTTTTGTAAAAAGTCAAATTTTGATTTTACTTGTTTGAACAGTTAGAGATTTAGGTTTAGGATGTACCTTAAACTTTAACATGACACTAATCTTATGTGGATCCGATCCACCTATTTTTTTTGGTGAACCAACTGCAGGCTTCTCAGTCACAGAAAGCATATTTGAAGCAAAAATCTGAGGAAGTTCACATGTGCAAGAAGACAGAAGTTGGATGGAAACCATATGCAGTAAATCACGGTTTTTCTCCAAAAATCCAGTTGTGTCATATGTAACCTGAGAGGTGCAGATTAAAACTTTTCACTTGTATATAGCAAAAAACACACATAAAGACTTTAAATATAAGTCAGAAAGACTGCATACTTCGCCAGCATAATGAAGAACTGTAAATGCTTTGCCTCGTTCTCCTCTAAAACACGGATTAGAGCTCAAATGTTCCTTTAGCTTGTTCGCGAATGACATATCTGTTGCATTTGGAAATTTGTTTCTTCAACTAATAGGGATAGTAATCCTAATGGTCTCTGTAAAGAGCAAAAATTAGGGTTCAACTAAGTGCATAAACATAGAATAATGTCCAACAAACAAGTTTGGATGTCCTCAAAGTCAACCTTCTCAAAAAGACTGAGACAATCTTGGTTGTCCTCAAAGTCAACCTTTGCCCAGTCAATGCCATCTTGAATATATTCCTAAGAAGTCAACACTAGATTTTATTAGAGATTATTAGCACTTATATAAAGAATATTGATAATATGTGTTTTAAATAGGATTACCTCCTGTTGTAGCTTGAATAAATGATGATTAAAGTGTTGCTGCAATCTCTCATTTGCATAATTAATGCAGAACTGCTCTAAACTATTTACCTACAAATGTCAAAAGAAGAAAGATCAATTGTTTATAATTATATACATATATAAGAAGTAATGAACATGAAATAAGAATCAAAGGACCAACATCAAATGATTCAAATCCATAAATATCAAGAATGCTGATAGATCTTCCAGACTGACGTTTCCCTGCAGAAAGTGATTTGTTGATTTGTTCCACCAGCCAATCAAACAAACAAGAATATATTGATTTTGCCAATGCGTCTCGTGAGTCCATTGCCTGAAACATGAAAGTTTTTCAGTGAAAAAATACTATATGTTATTATATCTGATAGTTATCTTACCTGAGTTAGATTTAGCCTTTTAACTATAGTTTCATTCCTAACAGTCATTTTCCGAGTGGATAAAGCGATCTGTAGTTTCTCGGCCTCACACCCAAGCAATTTAGCAACAGTTAGAAGAGCTGTAAACCAAAATTTTATTCATGACATCAAATTATATGGCATGAATAGTTGACAAGAAAGTCAAAAGCTTTTGTATCATCATCATCATCATCATCATCATCATCATCATCATCATCGTACTCAGTATATCCCACCAATAGCAAAGCTATAGTAGGGTCTGAGGAGGGTAAGATGTAGACAGCCTTACCTCTACCCCATAGGGATAGAGAGGCTGCTTCCGGTGAGACCCTCGGCTCGATAGTAGTTTTGCATCAAGCCTTGGACATAAGACACATAACACTCAACCATCGGGACACCGACCGATTGGTGCATGTACCCTTGTCTTTCGGCTATCAACGCCACCACATGATGCCTGATTAACCTTCCGCCACTTTTAACGTTATTTTCACGATATTGGTAAAATAACGTCAAAATTAGTGCAATTTCGCTTTTGTCCACCTGAGGGTTCACACATATATACATTATATGCCCACCTGAGGGTTCACACAAAGTCAAAAGCTTTTGTATGATAGAAGCAATTACCCTCATCAATCACAGGTACCACATCAGCTGAAAATGTTACATTTCCCAGCCATAACACTGCTGCAAGCATTGCAAATACATTTTCTTGGTCCTCTTTGCTAACATGAACAATATCTAGAGCTTCCTGAAAAAAGTAGAATTAAAAGTTGAAAATGAAACCAAATGATCACCATATTTGGATCATATGAAGACAAAATATCATTACCACTACAATACGAAATTCGTCCGCATCGTTTATCCCGGGAATCGTATAGCAATTGCTTTGTTGCAAATATTTGTATTCTTGCACACTCTTCAAGTTTAGTTTCTCTGTTACAAAGTACACATAAATGTAAAGAGACTAACTAAAAAAGTGAATGCCATATTTAGATAAATAATCCATATTATGAACATTGTGTTGACAATTGAGCTTCTTTGGCTTGTGTATATATTAGTTCCCACAAGATAAACGGATCATGTGAAATATATAACGGGTCAAAATGGGTTCGGATAAACGAGCAACTTTTCAAAACAAATCGATTGGGTCCCACATTTCAAGGTTTTAATGTATAGATAATTTATGTATCATATGACACATAATTATGCCTTTGAAAATTTGAAATAACAGAACAACTTAAGAAACCTGTACTTATTTAATTTCATTTTGGCCTACTTTCAACCTAATTAACCCGTTAGAGATAAAATATGACCTAAATTAAGACATTTCTAAGTAAGTGCATCAAAATAGTCATCTCTAGTTTACGTATTCTTAATTTTACAAATATAAACAAAAAGATTAAAATGTTCATTAACTAATATACTTACAAAGTTAAGTAGTCGTGTAAACATACCTATAGACTTTTTAAATTACATGGATTAAAGATAGGAATGCTAAAATTATGAAATCGTTACCTCTAAGAGAAGGTGGAGCTCCTGCACAAAGCTGATAAAAAGAATGATATGACCTTTCGCCTTCTGTGCACTGAACAACTCTTGACTGATCAAAAAAGATCAGGTAAGTGGCTGGCTTGTAAATTCTAATATTAAGAATGAAGGGTCAACAGCTAAACAATCACAAGTTTACCTTTTCAAGAAGAACTGCAACAGATTAGAAGTAAAAAAAAAGCGATCAGTACTTTAATATTAGAAAAGTAGCAAATAGAATTTGTATTTTCTTGTGATGACACAACGGAAACGTGGCATCTTACATGTTTGTATACTGGCACCTGATATTCTTCCAATTTCACTGAAGGGAATTTCAATTAGCTTCCCCTGATATGCAAACCAATGTTTATCATGATAAATTACAGAAATATTATAAAGATTAAAGTTTCATGTTCCTATAAAGATCTTTTTTTTAATACATTTCAATTACTTACAAAACGACTTGAGTTGTCATTTCTTGATGTTTTTGCATTCCCAAAGCCCTCCAAAATTGGATTAGTTTTCAATATCTCATATTCTATTCCACTACCTCCTCTAACTGCAGCTAAATATTGCATTGCTATCTTCGCTGTTTCAGTTTTCCCAGCTCCACTTTCACCACTGGGTTCAATTCAGATGCAAAAACATGAATACAGTATGCATAACTAAAGCTGTTTATTAATACAGCATCTAGCATAAACACTAACCTTATCACGATAGCTTGGTTTACTTCATCTGCAAAATGGTAAAACATATATTAAAGAGAAAGACACACAAGAATAAAAAGCTATAGAGTAAAATCGAGTAATACAACTACACAAGAAATATCCAAACAACCTCTAATCATTTCCCGGATAGCTGTATCAGCAATTGCATATACATGAGGGTTATCAATCTTTCTCCTCTTATAGGCTTCAATGTAGTCATCCCCATACAATGGTATTGTCTTAAACGGGTTAATGGCAACTAAAACAGGTCCCGCTTTTGACTAGAACACCAAGAAATATGTCAGCAAAAGAGTAATACAAGTTTAAATGGGTTCATTATCAAACAGTTACATATTCTTACATAGATCATGTCTCGATCATATCTATACTGAAGATTGTACAAGACTGAAGGTTCGCTTAAATAACTTAATTGAATGAGATCATCTATACCATCAAGGATTTCTGGATTTGCAGGTAATAGACAATCAGATTGCACCTTTAATACCTAGATTAAAAAGCAAGCATCAAAATCATTACCTGAACTTCCATATAAAAGCAATTATGAAAGTTATATAGCGTTTAGCTTACTTTTGTTTCAGAAAATGCAATGAGTGATTCAGTGCCTGTTACAGATATAATCTTCGCCAGCTCCCAGTTTCCATCAGGGGCTTGAAACCAAGCATAATTCTTCTGAATTATCAGTAAAGCAACATATGTCAGAACATTATATACATAAACAAGTTCAGCTCAAAATGATTGTTGTTGCGCATATATACTCTAGTTCATCACACAAAAGACAATATGCAAAAGAACTTTGATCAAGGTTACCTTCTTGGCATTGTAGACAGAGGTATCGTCCCAGCCTGGTGAATCCTTACTATCTAAAGAAGATCGTTCAACCGTCAATGAATTAGGGCTACAATATGGTGAATCATCATCTACCTGAGCACTTTTGCCATGACTAACTACTCTACCATTATCAGGGATGTTACCGGATCCCTTACTACTCTGTCTATTGACACGTTTTTTAGCTGAATCCATAAACCTATAATCCACAGTCTGCAATCCTATTGATTCTGTACAAGAGCTTAATTCCTTAAATCCAAGCTCCTAACTAGATCAGTCTAACTCCTAATAATAATAATTATATAAAAAGTCAAGAAGAATTTGATAATCTCTAAACCTAGGTCCCACTAATTGGTATTTATGCCAAACTTAAAGCAGGGGACCAGGCATAAACAAACAACCAAACAATCCTGTCAATTCTCTTTATTCTTTCCTCTTGATCAAACTCTTCAAAATTCCATCATCAAACCTAATCCATACATGAAAATAATTCTCTCCGGTCAAATCGTACCGATTCCTTTCCACCTGTCCAATTCAACCTAATATCAAATTCAGCCTAAATTCAAATTTCACCAATCGAATTCAACCTAAAATCAAATTCACATAACAAGTGATATATCTTGAGGCGAGGAGGCACGACACGATATATATGTCGAATCAAATCCAACAAAAACATAAATCAAGCTTCAAAATGATTCTCTCCGTATGTAATTCGCGGATCTGAAACCTAATTTGACCGATCAAACTCAACCTGTAATCAAATTAACGCAACAACGAGCATATATCTATATATGAAATCAGAGCATAATATATGCCGAATGAATTCACCACCGATCAAACTCAACCTGTAATCAAATTCGCACAATAAACAGATTTCTGCATTCAACTCCGAAAATCCTCCACGATCTAGAACCTAAGGCGAAGATCGTAATCGGAAATGAAGAAAGGCGGGAGGAGTTTTCGAAATATGAACGAGAAACTTAAACCCTAGGTGGAGGTTTGATTGTGAGAAAGAATAATAATAATAATAATAATAATAATAATAATCCAAGAGATACGGTTGTTGCCGGCATGCTAAAGAATAAAATAATAATAAGATTTGATTTGATTGTCAAACACGTCCATCTGCAAGCCACCACACCTATTACTCCGCGCCATGTTCTTCAATCAAACAAAACTACCTTTCAAATATATTCTTTTTTTAATTTTAATTTAATATTATCTTTTATTTTTATTTTTATATTCATTTTTGAAACTACAAATTCATTTCTTGTGTATTAGGTTTACTGCACTCTTTAAATTTGGTAAGCCATGTTGCTCAACTCTAGCAAGAAGAAACCATACAGTCGGCTGTTACTTGGCAGTCCTTATGCCGCTACAAGAGCGCAACTCTCTGACATAACACACGGTCGGACGAAAACCCGGGTGAGTTGAGGATTTGAACTAACAACCTTGCAAGACTTGGCTGAAATCATTCTTTGTCATAATCCACTAAAAGTGACAGGAGTGGGAATCGAACTTGAGTTATCACTGAATAACCCAAACCTTCCAACGCTAGATCATATATTAGGATTAATAGAAACTTTGATTAAATATTTTTATTGATTTTTATTATGTTTTGTTTTTAATATAGAAATTTAATGATTTGTGGAAAAAAGAAGTAAGTTCAAAATATGTTTTTGACTTGTTTATATAATTTAACTAAATTTTTTTTGACTTAATCCGAGGTTAGTAAAAGGGAAATCCCCTGAATTTCTATTTTACTAAACAGTGGCGGATCCAGGAATTTTTTTTAGGTGGTTCTCTCTTAATTTATAAGGTGGTTCCTACGCGTCTTCTATATATCCGTACACTATTATTTCGAAACTCGGGTGGTTCCGGGGAACCACCCGTTTGTATGCTGGATCCGCCAATGTTACTAAATAAGGTCGAGATTGTTTGTTTGATTAAAAAGTTTTCAAAATGTTCATCTTTCATCATGTTTGTATGTTAGAGATTGTTTTTTTAACAAGTTATATCACATCATTTATCACATAAATCGTTGATTCGGTGGTATTTTTTTTTGTGAGACAATGTTATTATCTTGTGAGGTCTGGTGCTAATTATTATGAGACGACAATATTATTTTATGAGATCCAACAATATTATCTGTAAGATCTGATAATATTATATGTGACATCCTATGGTATTTAGTGAGATATGCCAGTATTTGGTGAGATCTAATGATAATTAGTAAGATACAATGAAAATAACTGGTTTAGAAAATCGTCGCATGTCATATTTATATGTCAGAGTCAACGATATTAAGATGGACATTTTGAGAACTTTAATATCAAATGAACAATCTCTTGATTTGAAGATGTAAACTATACATTTTAGGGATTTCCCTATAATAAATAGGTTGGCTAAATTGCTAAACAACAATAAATTTTAATTTTAACCACTCCTAAAAACATCACATAATTATTATTATTTTGAAAAAAAAGAATTTTTTTTAATGACGACATTATATTAACAAAGCCGAACTAGCAACTAGTGATCCCCCACAACAAAAACAAGAAGCTTACCATATCAAATTTACACTAATTGTTCCAATCGATTACATTTTTTTCAACTATTCCAATCAATTGTATTTCTTTATTTCATTTTGAAACTATCCATAACTAACTTTGTATTTTTATATTTTCCATAATTAATGCTAATGTGAAAAAATTTATGCTAAAAGATGAGAAGGAATGTAAGAGGATAACAATGGAATACAATACCCAAATTAAAATAGTTAGGTCGTGGTGACGAGACACATCTCTTCACGGTGTCTATTTTGCTTTTGCTTTGCTTGTCAAGTTTATTTGTATTCTTCCTTAATAGATAGATCATGATGTTTCATATGACTTTGATACCTTTTCTTGATCTTTTAACTTTTATTTGTATTTTTATTTACATTTTAAAACAAATTGTATGTTAAACCGTATTTAGTGTAAACTATAGTAATTATTTTGTAATATTTATCCATACTATAAAATATAAATGGAAGTATAATATTTGATATTTTGATATATTTTACAAATATTTTTACAACTAGATTTAGAGTAACTCCCTAAAATAACTATGTAATATGTCAAAACATGATCAAAATATAACACGTAATTTCAAGAAATAAATAGTTAAATGATAAAGTTAATGAATATTATTCTACATCAATTTAGTTTCTGTTATGATATTTTTAACATCTATTTTTTCTTTTTAATGAAACATTAAAAACCCCAAACCTACTTTATTTTCTAACAAAATCAATCAGCCTCAACTTATTAAATCTTTATTTTATATTAAAAACAAGTTAATTATCTATATTGCCATCTTATTTTTAATTCTTTTATGGCCATTGAATTGATAAAACGACCAGTATCTGATAAGTTTCTTAAAATAACATATTTTTCAATAATATACGAAAACAAACTTAAACATTATATAAAAAGAGAACGTTTACAATCGATGTCCACTTGGACTATCTCCAATGCATGCTTATAACGCATGTCCATGATTGTCCTTACAAACCCTTACAAATGAAGAATTATGCCCTTAAATGTTTAAAGTAATCAAGTCTTTTCAGAAGCGTCTTAATTTTAGTTGTTTTTTACATATGAAGTGGGCCCAATCAATTAAGTAAACGAAAATGTTTTATTTAAATACTATGCTAAAAATATTTGTAAAGGTTGAAGATGAATTGAAGATTTTTAAGGATATGACGTGACAGGTGACGTGACACTTAAAGGTGTTTAAGGACGCCTATAGTGGATAGACACATATATTTTGTTTTAAAGATATAAACAATGCATCTATTTTTGAACTGATTACATTTATTTTTATACATAAATTACAAATATTATATTTTACAAAGAAGAAAAAATGCAAAAATAAAATCATAAGACACTTTTATTTTGTGTACAAAAACAAAGATGCTTAACGATCGTACATTAATATTTCAAGATTTCATTACCAATTCAACATCCATTTGGCATCATATTTTTGGTTCGAATCATATGTCTTTTCAAACATCAACTCAACATTCGTGCATTGGTGTATATGAACTCTATAAATTCCATCCATGCAACACTTGTGTACGCCCTACAATTTATTTTTACTTTTTCATGGAGAAGACGAAGAAGAAACAGGTTCTTCTCTTCTACTGCGTTGAAGCCGAAGAACTTGCTCGCAAAATAGCCACTCAATCGGACCATGTTCAGCTACAGTCCGTCAACTGGAGGTCGTGTTCATTACTTTGTTCTTAACTTTATCTTTCTTATATGGAATTTAGCCCGCCAAAATATTTGTTATAATTGTATTGATAAAACTTTTGTGCCTAACCTCTAACTGGTAATTTTGAAAAATGACAAAACAAACCGGTTGAATTGGTATTGGTTTAGTTTGGTTCGGTTTTTTTCAAAACTGTCAGTTCGTATTAATTGTTTTAAATAACCCCTTTAATAAGAGTGTTGTGGTAAACTAAATATTAAAAAAGTTAAAAATATATGATTGGTTAAAATGGGGTGGAACCCATCTCTTTGAGCCTTTTAGGCGTTATCCGGTTGACAAGAGGAGGTTGAATAATTATTATTATAGGTTGCATGATTATTTTGTGGCGAACTTTTTTGTTGAGTAACTATTCGTAACGCTGACACCTTATTCTTCCTACAAACATGTCCGTTAGATGTCATATCGGATTTTACCCATATCCCACTCATTTTAACACCCCACCCCCCAACACACACGATATCATACTCATTCTTCCCACAAACACCACATTATATCCACACAATTTTTATTTATTAAATGGGCCCACCATCCCGCATGCAAGGCACCCTTACTGACGTGCACCTCAAACATGCGAGTGAAGCCCGAAGTCCCGACGCACGACATTTGCTTTGTCCCACAAACAAGTGGCACATATGAACGTGCAACCCCGTCGTGGGTGATCTAATTAGATAACTTTGACGTATAATATATTTACCTCATACGATGTTACTTATATATGTTGCGTAATTATAATATTGAAGGGCTTTGTACACTTTCTACGATAAACGTACTTTGCACAATGATATATATAATTTTACCCTCACATTTACCAAATGATAGTATGATACTCACATATATATCACATGCTACATAATATTATGTTTCAGGAGTTTTGATGATGGATTTCCTAACCTATTCATAAACAATGCACAAGATATTAGTGGCCAGCATGTTTCTTTTCTTGCATCTTTCAGCTCACCAGCAGTCATATTTGAGCAGCTCTCTGTTATATTTGCACTTCCAAGGCTCTTTGTTGCTTCATTCACATTGGTATTGCCTTTCTTTCCAACTGGCTCCTTTGAAAGAATGGAAGAAGAAGAAGGTGATGTAGCTACTGCTTTCACCATGGCTAGAATACTATCAAATATTCCTATATCTAGAGGTGGTCCCACAAGCTTAGTCATATATGATATACATGCTTTGCAGGTCAGATTTTTTATATAGAAGGCTTCAAGTTTCTAAATAACATACGGGATATGCTACATACACCGTCTTACATCTAATCTCACACTGTTTCAAACGGTTGTTTTGACCAAGAATTTTCAAAGTTTGACCCCCATATATTTTGAACGACCATCGGGGTAGTTGCAAAACGATAGTTTCGACCAATAATCTCAAATTTTGACCCCGTAGCTACTTTCTGAACAGTCGTTGAGGTATTTGCCAAACGACCATTTTGACTAATAATTTTCGAAGTTTGATTTTCTACTTTGAAACTATTATTTTAAGTGTTTTGTGGGACTGTGGTTTAAAGGTGTGAAATCAGATGGAGGTGGTGTAGCTATAGTACGAGCAGTAAAATATCTACTTAAACTATTTAAATGTTTATAGGATTGACACCTAAACGCTTGGAGTGCCTTGCATTATCGATTTTGTCATTCAAAAGGGAGTGTCGGAGCAGCTTTTTGCCCGCTTACCTACCTCTCTATTGTAATTGGATCATTTTGTTCGGTATATAAAATCCATATTATAATTAAAACAAATTTAAAAAAAATTAAAAAATCAAACATAATGTTAATTGTATTGTTAAGCAAATATTAACATATTCTATGCTGCAATGTATCTCTTCACAGGAAAGATTTTACTTTGGGGACAATGTTTTGCCTTGTTTTGAAACTGGCATTCCTCTCTTGAAACGACGTCTTCGTCAGCTTCCAGATGCGGATAATGTATCCTCTTTTGTTTCCTTTTCAGCATAAAAGTTCTCCTTTCATGAATATTATGTTAGTAATCTTTCTTTTGTATGGCATTATAGATTGTAATCGCCTTTCCGGATGATGGAGCTTGGAAGCGATTCCACAAGCAGTTGGATCATTTTCCCATGGTAAGATGAATATGTATTCACAAAAGTAGCAAACAAAAATTGCATATTTAACTAAAAAATATTGATGATGAACAGGTGGTTTGTGCAAAAGTTCGTGAGGGCGATAAAAGAATTGTACGCGTAAAAGAAGGTAATCCCAGTGGTTGCCATGTAGTTATTGTTGATGATCTGGCACAATCTGGTGTTACTTTAATTGAATGTCAGGTAAGTTTTCAACAAGGTGTACTGATCCCATTGGTTAGCATGGTATTGGTGGTCCCGTGAGTTTATGAGTTTACATATGTAACGGGTTCTCACAATCACCGTAGAAAATAATAATAATAATAATAATAATTGTTTTGTTGCAGAAAGTTTTGGCAGTTCATGGTGCAACCAAGGTCAGTGCATATGTCACTCATGCAGTGTTTCCTAAAAACTCTTGGGAGAAATTTGTTCACAAAAATGGCGGTAAGCGTCTCTCTAGGTTTCTCGCACTTAATTTACATAATTTAATTTGATAACGAATATTAAGATATGTTTTAATATTTTCGTTATGATTAATAGTCGAATAGTCATGTTAGACTCATGTAGATTCAACTTTCATATATGTGCAGAAAACACAAACGCGGCGTTTGCCTACTTTTGGATCACCGACTCGTGTCCCCCTACCGTTAAAAGCATAAAAAACAAAGCTCCTTTTGAAGTCTTAAGTCTTGCAGGATCTATTGCAGACGCACTTCATATATGACTGGTTACTTCTAAAGTTACGGGCTATTTAACTAATAAACGAGCGGTTAACTGCTGATTAGTGATTGTTATCACTTGTAATTTGAAGTTTTGAATCCATAGAAAACCTAAAATGCATGAGTGAGTCACATGCATAACGATGTGTAATAAAAAAATGGTTCAAGATAGTCATTCGGTAGACCGAATCATACAACTTGTTACATATAACAATGTATGGATATATACAGTAAGATCAAAGAGAGATCATGAAATGAAATTATTATGTCATGTCATGTCGAGCCGGGCGTGATTGTGTGATTAGTTCTATACATAATACACTTGAAGGGGCTTGATATAGTCAAACAGCCCCCCCCCCCCCCCCCAAAAAAAAAAAAAAAAACTCCATAAATAGGAAGAAGAATTCTTACACGATAGCCCGTATTGCGGTTTTGGTCCCCAACTACCAAATAATATATGTTTAAGCGACTAGCTTGACAAAACGTAACATGTGTTAGTCCCTGGAGTGGTTGGAGGTTAACTTTTTTATTACATTACCAAAATTACCCCATAATATTAATTGTTTTTTATAGAAATACAACATGTGGAATCTTCCCATTAATATTAAATATTCCTTAACATTAAATGGTATTTTGGTCATTTTACGTACACTTAACAGAAACGGGGCAGTTGGTTGGGAAAACGAGGATGACAATATTATCTTTTTTTATTTATTTTTAAGTTATTTAATATAGTAATTTAACTACTTTATGAATGAGGACCAAATCTATAAACCATAAATATCCCTAATGAACAGTTATTATTGTGTAATCTTTATTAGTAACGAACTTCACAACAACAAACCGACACATTAAGAAACATATACACTTTTAAACTAGACAACATAAAAACTTCAATCAATCAATCATGCCCAGTAAAATCCCACCGACAGCAATGAGCTATAAGTAGGGTCTGGGGAGGGTGGGATGTAGGCACACCGTACCTCTATCCAAAGGAATAAAGAGGTGGCTTCCAGAGAGACCCTCGGCTCTAAGTACATGTGTATGAAGCAAAATAAAGGAAATCAAAGTTTAACAGTTATATAAAAACTACTACTAATTATAATAATATTAATAATATTAATAATAAGATCACAGTTTAACAGCTATATAAAAGCTAATAATAATAATATATGTAAGGGAAATACCATTATGGTATGTGACCTAAATAAGTTAAGTCTAAGCCCTAAGGTATTCAATTCTCTCTAAAAATCGTTAACTTTAATTCTACTTCTCCACGAATTCCTATCCTCAACCATGTCTTCGGAGAGGTTTAGGTCTATCAAATCATGCCTAATCCTCTCATCCCAAGTCAATTTCGGTCGTCCTCTACCCCTCCTCCCCTCTATAGTAATGTTTTCTACGGATCTAACAGGATTCGTCGTG
The DNA here is from genome assembly GCF_021521415.1 of Bidens hawaiensis. NCBI lineage: Eukaryota > Viridiplantae > Streptophyta > Magnoliopsida > Asterales > Asteraceae > Bidens > Bidens hawaiensis. Next base: position 161,782 of record NW_027493109.1, read on the forward strand.
TGTCTTCTCTTTACATGTCCAAACCATCTCAATCTCCACTCTCTTATCTTGTCTGCTGTGTTCGCCACCCCTAATCTCTCGCGAAACACAACGTTTCTTATTCGGTCTAGCCTTGTGTGCCCACACATCCAACGTAGCATTCTCATTTCTGCTACCTCCATCTTCCGCACTTGTGCCTTCTTGATGGCCCAGCAATCTGTTCCATATAGCATTGCAGGTCTAACTGCCACCCTATAGAATTTTCCCTTTAGTTTAGTCGGGAAACTCTTGTCGCACAATATACTTGTGGCTGCTTTCCATCTACACCATCCTACCTGAACTCGGTGGGTCACATCACTGTCTAATTCCTCATCGCTCTGTACAAATGATCCTAAATACTTGAACTTCGTTACCTGCGGGACCACCTGCCCTTCAATTGTGATCTGTGCGTCTTCATTGTCGTTTATCCCACCAAAATCACAGTGGAGGTACTCCGTCTTAGATCGGCTAATCTTTAAACCTTTTGTCTCTAAGGTTGTTCGTCACTCCTCAAGCCTCATGTTTAGATCTTGTTTTTTCTCAGCAAGTAACACAATATCGTCTGCGAACATCATGCACCACGGGAGAGTCCCCTGAATCGACTTTGACAACTCATCCAAGACTACTGCAAAAAGAAACGGGCTCAACGCTGACCCCTGGTGAAGACCTACCTCTACAGGAAAGAAATCAGTATCCCCCACTGGCGCACGGACACTTGTTTCACTCCTGGTATACATATCCATAATTATCTCTATGTATTTCCTGGGCACTCTTCTACCCTCCAAGCACTCCCAGAGCACCTGTCGTGGCACACTGTCGTAGGCCTTTTCTAGGTCAATAAACACCATATGTAGATCACGCTTCTTCTCCCTATACTTTTCCATTAATCTTCTTATAAGGTGTATTGCCTCTGTGGTGGAACGCCCCGGCATGAAGCCAAATTGGTTGACCGTAACCTGAGTTTCTCGTCTAAGTCTAACCTCAATCACTCTTTCCCATAGCTTCATAGTATGACTTAGTAGTTTGAAAACACGGACAGTTCACCCTGATCTTCTTCGAAAACACGGAAAGCGAGAGCCAAACAAGCAGTAGAAGCGCTATGGGGGGCAATATCGACAAACTAACCGAGCCAGCAATATGACCACAAAAGGTACCAAACACATTGCAAACCTTGTTCCATCTCGTATGCGAGTTTCCTTTGTATCCTATGTAACCCACGGCTCCAGCCGCACCTGTTGCCGAAGCCAAGATACCTAACAACAACTGTACCATACATACCCAATATTACAAGTTAGTATTAAGTAGCAACGGATTAACATTAACGACAGAATTTGAATAACTTACGGTATCAAATATCGCAATGTGAAACATCAGCTTCGTGGACCCTCGTTTAAGATTCACTAGAGCGAACGCACCAGTGATGATGCTGTATAAGCAAGCAACCGATAGTGCAGCCACGTAGTATCTGAGTCGTACAAAAACAATGATGTACGCGTATGTATTATTGTTTTGTACATAGAAATAAAATGAAGCATTGATTATAGAAATAAAATGAAGCATTGATTTTTATATCGAAAAAATGAAGATAAAAGAAAATAGTACAATGTCTTAATGTTTTCAATCATTCTTCTTAATTTAGGAAAAAAAATACGCACAAACAAGTTTAACTGTTCGTTTATGTGCTATGTATATAATATACACATGCGTAGGTTATATGTATATTACATACACACGCATAACACACACATAGATATTAAAAAAATTGTTTCATACATAACTATATTATGTGTATATAAAAAATTAAAAACTAGCTAGAACTTAAAATACATAGATCATTGATTAGAAAAATTAAAGGTTTATATTTACTCCTTTTGTTACTGCAATAATTTAAGTTACATATAATAATATTATTATGTGAAGTTTTCCCTACGTACAACTTAATGTACGCGTGTAAAAAAATTTATTACTTTTAAAAACTTGAAACATTTTTATTTAATTATAACAAAAATAATGTATAGTAAATCAATTATAAATGCTAGATGTTACTCACATGAAAGCCGGAGACTGGTCGAAATTCGCAACCATGGATATGGTCATGCCCGGAGCAACGGGTATTAGCTTGGTTTGTTTTGAAGTGATCATGACAATAACAGCAACCAAGGCGGTTGCAAACAACACAACCCTCAAGACAACATCAATCACCACATGATACTTGATACCTGCACCAGCATATGTACTTGTACCTGTACCCATACTACCCTTGTAGTCAGATTCGGGTGCTGGTATATCCACTGACACAGGGGAATGTGACGGATTCACCGCTGCCATTGTCACCCGAAGTTGCAAGTTTGTGTTTGTGAAGAGTGTGGTTTGGTGTATATATGCCAATGTAATGTGTATACAATAATTGGTCAACTTTTTTTGGCATGATTAATAAAAGCAAGATGTTCAAACTAAGAAGCAAAGATGGTTGACGTAAATTGTGTTTTTTTTGTCAAATAATAATAACTGTATAGACTGCTTAACTAAAGAATATTGGATTTGTTTAAATGGTTCTTGACATACAATTTTTCAATACAGAAAAGATCAGCATGACGCATTAGCAAATCAAACTTTCAATAAAATGTTACACTTTACGTTCACATTTGTTTCCAATGGTGAGCATAGACACCACCTAGTGCTTTTTTTTTTCGGACCGGCCGTACATACCTCAATAAGGGTCTGATTGGTATGGGGTAATGGAATGGATGACGGAATGGAATGGACGTGGTAATGGAATGGACAAAGGAATTGAATGGGTTATTACCATTCCAATTAAATGTTTGGTTATCACATGAGAATAAAATGAAACATTACTTTGTATTGTTGGTAGTTAAGAAAAAAATAAATAAATAAAATTAAAATGATAGTGAGTGGTGGTGGGAGAGGTGGCGGTAACGGTGGAGGAGGTGGTGGTGGCGGTAACAATGGAGGTGGTGGTGGGCGGCGTGTGTGATGGTGGGGCGATAATTGATGGATGCGGCGGGTGGCCGGAGGTGGTGGGTGGCTGGCACTGATGGCGATGGTTTGTGGAGGTGGGTGGTGGCGGCGGTGGACGACGGTGAACGGCGATGGTGGTGGCTGGTGGCAGTGGCGACGGCGGTTGGTGGTGGTGGTGTTAGGAGGGTGGTGGAGGTGATGTAGGGTGAATGAGGGAATGGTATGAAAAAAAACATGGGGTATGGATGGAATGAAATTGTGGTATTTTAAAGGGAATGGAATGGACTAGGTAATGGGTCATTCCATTCCTTTGGTCAACCAAACACACTATTTTCCATTCTCTGGGTCATTCCATTCCGTCCTTCATTTATGCATACCAAACGCTACCTAATTCTTGCTTTCAGACTTGCAATGGAAAAACTTCCTGAAGCATTAATACCGCCTCATGACAAAGTAATAAAAGTTGTCTTAATTCTTGTAGGCTTATAATTGAAAGTTTTAAATGAAAACAAGAATCTGTATTTGTAAGGGTGTTTTCCTACGCGAAAATCCTCTCTAACTTGTGACGGACATGGCCCGCCCTAAGGGTGGGTGAGCCGCACCCCTAGCCAAGTCCCTTTTTTTCCGAGAGTCTATTTTTTTATACATACATATTCAAAAATATGAAACCTTGTAAAAATTATTAGAACTTTTAATAATTAAAACCATATAATTATCTGCCCAAATAGTTTTTTTAATACATAATCCAAGTATCCAACTATAACTTTTTGAATTATTGGACAAAAATTTTAACTAAAAAGAATAAAAAAAGAAACAAAGTAGCTATGAGTGAGGGAAAAGTCGAGTAGTCGACGGATTAACCACCTAGTCTACCACTGTCAACAACCATTAGCCACCGTCTAGATTCGACCAATAGGCCACCATTGACCATCAAGGTACCCTTTATATTTTATTTTTTTCATTTTGTTGATGCACTCAATTTTGTCCTAAATTATAACATTTTAATTTTGCCATGTATCGGTTGTTTTGTTAAACCCTAAATTAGATATACTGTGTTATCAATCCTAGTCTTGCAATTATGTTACGTTATTCGTTATGACCTAAGGGACTTTTTTTTTGTTTCGGCTCAATCATGACATATAAATCTCCTTAACCAGCCCTCGCGACGGAATACGTGGTCGCAAACTTACTGGTGGATATAACTTGTGACAGGTTAGCTACGAATTTTCGTCAAAACTACACGGTAACTTACTAACGTGTAGGAAATTACATAAATAAATTATAAAAACTAACTAAAATTTATTTAAAAGAATCTTCAGAAAAATCCATCGGCATTGCCATGTCGTTTATATTCTTCCAGAAACACCATCGTTCTATTTCGTCAGAAAAACGTATTCAATTGCAACCAAAGTCGTTATTACTAGGACTAATAGATTAAAGAAAAAAAAATCAAAGTCAGACGCTATATAGTATATATACACCCCAAGGCCCAAACTATTTGTTTGATATTATTTTAGTTATATTTAATTATCAACGTTTTACTGATGTATTTTATAATGTAGCCGTTCATAATTGAAGGTTTCAATATGATCTGTTTTTAAATAAGTCGCATATAGCATTGTTTTTGAGATAACTTTTGTATTAATCGATTTGCATCCTCAATCCGATTAAAAGTCCTAAAACATAAGCTTGAAATTTGAAAAAATTAGTAGAGTTTAGTTTATTAACGGGGTTTCAATGAAAACAAATAGCGTGAATGTGGGACCGGTAACAACAATTTTATGAGATGAGATTACTATCGGCCAACGTAAAAAAGATGGAATTAATATAATCCAATTTTCTATTTTTAAATTTTATGTATTGTGAACAAACCAACTTCAGTTACGATTCTTATAGTTTTTAATTTTTATGTGTGTTATAAAACTTATAAACTGTTTAATTTTTCTATTTTTTCTATTTTTAATTTTTATGATTTAAGATCTTAAATCATACACAATTGTCACCCGTAAGTTTTAACTTTTATCACCAACAATTATAAACCGATCACTAGTTATACTGTTACAGTATGTTATCACTTTATATCTATAGTTTTTTTTACTAATTAATTTACATCAATATTGTCATCACTAATTGTTTACACAGAACTTATGTAAGGAGTTCCAAATTATAACTCACAGGTGTGATGTGTCATATGTGAGATCGTGAAGATGCATTTGTGAGAGACACACTTTAATATGAGCAGTGTCATAAGGTTTATCTTATTGGAGTACTAAAGGATTCTTTGCCTAAATGTGAACCAAAAGGAAAAAAAATGCTTGATAATATATATAATTTGCTTTTGTTTGATAAAAGACAAATTGAGAAGTCGACAAGTAATGATAAGAACAAAAAAGGAAGTTGAGTTGAGAAACATATAATATTAAGTGAATGGTGGTGGCAATATTGTGTAAACGCATCTAGAAAGCAGGACATTCACAAGCCGTCATAAGATTATTTAAAAACATTCATTTATTCTGTAACACTAGGTTTCGTAATTTTCATCAAAACCTTTGAGTTCTGATCATATGTAATTTGTAGAATACGACGTTCTAGTTCACAAAAACACAATTACTAGGTCCATTTACGCATCGTGATATATATATATGGGGATTTTCCAATGCGTGATTGCTTGTAGAAATAAACTATTAACCGATCCTATTCCGTGTTCATACTCCGGGTATGATTGATAAATTGATACCAACACGTAATATCAATAAAATTACAATAAGGTATAAAAGATAACATACGAGTGAAACATATGCATCATTTTTGTTATATTAATAATAATAATTCCTCTCTAAAATATCATAAAAATCTAAGTGGTTGTAAGACAACGTACGTGTAAGTTATTGACATAAAAATCACATATGTTTCTTAATCAAGTGGAAAATTTGTTCAGCACGTTATTTTTATATTAAATTTTCTTATTAAATTAACACACATGTAGTTATTATTAATAATGTTATTGACTTTTATCCTTCAAACATTTCAAAAATTCAAATAAACTGACATTTCAAACATGAGTATATTCATATTTCAATGTGAGAGACATTTAGACTAGTTTATTAGCGGGTAATCAAATCACAACTAAAAATTAAATTAAAATAGGCTAACCGAGGAACAAACTGATTAAGTTATTTATAATTATAACCGAATTTTATGATTCGGTTACAATTATATACGTATAAATTGTCGAATTCACATAACTAAATGAACATGTGTTATTTATAGCACACCTAAGTTATCCAAATGTACCCATGGATGAATTTGATTATAGTAACAATAGTACAATAGTCATGGATCTTTCGTATATGTACCTAGTCATGGATCCTTCGTACACATTCCACTTGGTACATTAAACATCCTCTCAGGGCGTGTACATTATTGTTATATTGAAGTTTCTTATTAAATTAAGACACGTGTTGTTGTTGTTAATAAATTAAGTTATTGACTTTTATCCTTCAAACATTTTAAATAAATGAAAAAAGTGATATTTCAAACATGAAGATATGAATACAGAAAATATCTTAGCGATTTAGGATTAAGTGATGTGACGAAACCAATATACAGTTACACAACCGAATTAACATGTGAAGAGAGAGAGAGAGAGAGAGAGAGAGAGAGAGAGAGAGAGAGAGAGAGTCATGGACCAATCCCACCCACCCCGGTTTTTTTATTTTTTCATAAAAGTAAATTTACTTGTTTTCGTCTGAAAATTTTGAATACATAACCCTCGTTTATGAATTTTTTACGCGTATTAAGTCTCCAACCCCAACACACACATACGTTTTCGTCCAAGCTCATTTGAATGTTGGTTAGATGGCGGCAGTTCGGATAGTTGGGACTTGGATACGTCTTCATTGTAAGTGCTCTAAGAGCTAAGAACTTCCTTACTATTGAGCCAAGCCCAGGCCCAGGCCCAGGCCCATTGAAATCAATATTTTAAACCCAAAACGAACCGGTGAAAACCGAGATTATGGCGACAACTCAAATCCTTCATTCCCTCGTGCCTCGTTCTGCCATGGTCCGTTTATGATACGACCCATATAACAATGGGTCAAGCCCAAACCTCATCAGCCCGGCCCACTAGAGACATCAAAGCACCAGCCAGCCCGCGGTTTGTTGGATTAGTTCGTGGCAGCCAAGGAATTGAGTCAACAACCACCTAGCATTAATTTAGGAAGTAATCCCATGTTTCCATGATTTTGCATGTATGTAATGTAGGTAGTGATAGCAGTTAGTAGTCACGTTTCCTGATTTCAAGCTAAAAGAATAAAGTGCATTTTAGGAATTTTTATTATTTAAAGCATTGTAATTTCCATTTTGAAATAGAAGATCTTCTTTGAGATTTACCCCCTCTACGGGTAGCTAACAGTTTATTTCAAAAATATCCACTGAATTAATCAGTGAATGCAAAATATCTATCATCATCTACCGATCACTGCAATCGCGAACGTAATCAATGTAATAGATTAGAATTAGATCAGAATTGAAGAAGAATGTTATTGATTTTGAGTTTTGATTGTTGTTTCGGTGTGTTTAGGAACGTGTCGGGTCCTGTGGCGAGTAATCGCGTGTGGTCTGTACTAGCTTCTGAAGGTAGTTAATCACAGAATGACTTTAGTCTTCATATTATTGGTGATTTTTATGTAGTTATCGTCGGATTGTTATTTTACCGCATTATAAAAGTACTATTATCACTTATGACATTGTTTGGGAGACATGTTACAAAAATTGTTGCTTTGAATTACGGAACAATCATATTGTTTTATTACCTTTATATACACTTCTGCGATTTATCCTACAAGTAAATCGTCTTGTTTGTTAGGATCTGCACACACACGAAAGCAATAAACGAACACGAGGATATAATGTGGTTCGGTGTAACCGACCTACATCCACGGGTAGCAACTAGGTAGAGGTGCATAAATCGGGTTTTTCAAATATCCGGATTCGGGTATGGAACTGGTTTCGGGTATGACCGGGCATTGAAAAATCGGGTATTGGCAATACTCGGGTTGGGTTCAGGTCCGGGTATTGCCTCAAAAAACCTTACTCTATGTATCAGGTTGGGGACGGGTATAGAACCGAGTGTTTGAATACCCTATTTTCGGGTTTTAGAAAAACCCCTATTTTGGAATTTTTCGGGTTTTTTTCCAGATAATTTTTTGGTATATATCAGATTTTTTATGGGGTTGCACATTTTAGAGGTATTTTATTTATCAGGTAATTTCGGGTACAGATAGGGTATTGGTATTAATTTATCAGGTAGTTCCGGATATGGAACCGGTTTCAGTTTTCAGGTATTACCGGGTACAAATCGGGTCCGGTTCGGGTGCAGGTTTTGGTACTAAAATGCATACATTATTCGTACCCAACGGGTAGGGTCGGGTAGGCATTCGAGTTTTAAAAACCCGAATATAAAAAAACCGGTTCTGGTTTTTTTTTGGTCCCGTCTCGGGTTTTTTTGTGTACCTCTATAACTAGGTATTCTTTATTGAGTGATTAACGACTATAAGTACATAAATTTGTATACACATCGAGACTAATCTATGGCTTTAACTTGATAAACAAGAAATCTTTAATGGACTAGGCTTAGTGTCGGTCGCCCTGTACCTATCTCTTCAACTAATAATCGGGCCCAAAAAAGGCCTACAAACCCAACATTGACGTCCTTACAATGAATCATGGTTTGTAATATGACTTAACCAACATATTTAAAAATGATTTTTGTAGCCGGTCATTTAAGTTACCATGCTTGAAGTACACTAGGATGTCACATAATTATGTATAAATGTATAATGATAGAAGTTTAATTTATTTCCCAAGTTTTTATGGGAATCAACTTTCAACCATTAACATGGTTTTCAATTATATGTGACAACAAGAAATTAGCAGTAATGTTATAACTACATATCAGTTAAAACTCTATTATAACGTGTTTGACCACGTCTCGGGTGGTTCAACTTAAACATGGTGGGTGTGGAAGAAGAATGATCGGGATGAAATGATGTGACGGTTCGGTAACAAATGGAACACCGCCTCTTACCTATCGGTACCCAAAAATTCATACCCATTGGCAGGGTCGGCCTTAGAGGGTGGTAGGGGCGTCGAGGTCACAGGCCCGACACCCCGTTAGGCCTGAAATTTTATTTTAAAAAAATATATATGTATTTTTATGAAAGCAAATATGTATAATCAATATTTCAACACAATTACATAACTACTAGTTTGGTCTAGTGACAAAGGGGTATGACATCTAACAAAAACATAGTCGGTTATAGTCGTATTTGAGACATTTTTAAGCTTATTTTTATACAAAAGTTTTTTACATAACTCAAATATTAATCAAGTAAGCCAATTTAAAATTAAATTGTTTAAATCCAACAAAATGTTCATTTTGCTTAAGTCTCATAAAGATTTTCGCTTATTGTGAAACCGGACATGCCCGTCGGTAGTATTTCTACATAAATACTGAACTAATTGAAATGATGATTATTATCGATGGCTTAAATGCTTAGCCACGTCTTCTAAAAAAATTAAATTAGTGGTTAAGCTTTCTATGTCCAATATTTTCTAAAAAAAATTATTATATATTATATACTATTAAATGCTGGTATAAATCGTAAATATACTTTTATTAGTTTCATTGTCATCCCTTTTACTTTAAACTAGTTAATTACTCACGAGTTGCGCGACGAAATCAACCGTTAAAACCTGAGCATAGCAGTTGATAAAACCCGAACATTGAAACAGGGGCATTGGTAAAACGTCATCAATGGTAAAATCCAAGCGTTATGACGGATAGTCGACGCGAATTCAGTCGGTTTCGGTTACGTTCATTATGGTATAAACAATGTTGGTTAAAACCGAAAGTAAAAACCCAAAAAAATTCGTCAAATTAAGTTATAAAAAATAAAACTTTTAAATAGATGATTATTCGAACGATAAAACATGGGTGTGGCGTTGTCGTGTTGGTAAAACAAATCTGTGTGGTTTTTGGGTGCTGACATGGTCAGTCGATTTTGATCACATTCGTTACGTTTCGGAACTAAAACAGGAAAAAAAACAAAAAAAAATTGAGGTGGCCCAATGGGGTGACATCAGTCAATGAAACTCGGATGTTGGTAAAAGCCGAGCATCGTTGGGCCCGGGCGTTGAGGCGATGAGGCTACGCGACATCGGTCAGTCGCCATTACATTAGTTGCGGTGCTACAACCAAAAAAACAAAAAAAATAGAGTGTTAGTGAAACCCGAGCATTTTCGGGCCGAGACATTAAAGATATTTGTTTACGCAACATCGGTCGGTAAAAGAAAAAAAATACAATAACAAAGTCAAATTGCAAAAATCAAAAAAAACAATACAAAAAACTTAAAATTGATTGGTGAAAAAAACAATAAAAATATCAATTTGAAAAAAAAAACAAAAAAAAACAATAAAATCCTGAGAATCCTTCTTATGGCGCGGACACTCTCTATTACTTATATTAGATAATAACAAATCTTTAACGTATTTTATTTTCATTTAGATTGTTCTTTTTATGATAGCATGTGCTTGTTAACTTTTTTTAAAAAAACTTGAATATAATAAAAGTATGTTTAGTTTTTATTTCTTTTTTTACGTTCCGGTATATTTTATTTGGTGTGACGCTTATTATCTTTTTATTAAACTATCTTACGTCATTTTTAATTAAACTCTAGCGACAATGTTTTTTTATTCCTTTCTAAATTCTAAATATGTCGTTGCAACGCCTTCACACGTTTCGATTCTTACCAACATTCCAACGTAAATTTATTCAAACCATAAGCATACAAGGTACCGTGGTTTTGTTTTTATAATATAAAGTAACACATTTACCTTTCTCATATTACAAATTTCCAAAACTCTTTTTATCTACAGTTACACATAAATTATTTCAAACCGAACGTTATAAGCCACTAGATGTGTGTCCGCGCGATGCGGCGAGGTATGCACGCAAACATGACATCGGATGCGTAACCGGTGTTACTGTCTCTGTATGTGCGTGACTTCACAATAGTACATGCATAACCGACGATAGTATGCTCGTATTGCGACACTGGAATTTTAACCAGTGTTAGTAAGCACGTCACACAACAACTGTGAACACTTAGTCAGGTGTTGGTGTGCACGTAAGGATACATTACTCGTTTTGGCTCACAACTCATTCCGCTTGACAATGTTCTAACCGAAATTCGTTATGACTTGACCCCTTTCAACCCAAACCCGTCCCGACCCAAACCAAATTAACCTTTATGTATCGACTCATTCCAACCTTAACCTTTAGACCCATAACCCGAACGGCCGAAACCCCCCCCCCCCCTCGATTTCTTGCCGGTCTTTAATGGTAATCACGTAACGCGTTAAGTTTTTAAAGTGAAAAAAGTATAACAATACCATACTCAAATTAAAGAGAATAAAATTCGCGTTTTTATGGTATATATATTTTTAAAAAATGTTGGTGTGTGAAAAAGTTATTAACGTTTAAACGTCGTCGGGGTAGTTGGTTTAAAATAAGTGATATATATGTAACTATTATATAAATTAACAAAATGTGATTAAAGTTAAAGGGTCATACTTGTAATTATTTTAGAATACATTAAAAATAAACTTACTTTTGCTAATAGATAAAATCAATCAACTTCAGGCATTAACTTGCCACATTCATATATCTGACCACGGTCCACATATGCGTTTGTATATGATTACATGATTTATATATTTCTTAATGCATTTAAGTTTACAAATTTATTTTTATCATGTGAGAGAAAAGTTACAACTTAAAAAACTATTTGTAGTATACAAATAATAATTTTACATTGTATGAATCAATCCGTATATTTCATTTTATATACGAACATTATAGTTACGAATGCAACGTGTAATTAAATTTTGTCAAAGGATCTAATAGTGAAAATTTTAGTTTTTTTTTCTTTTTATGTTTAATAGTTCTGGATTACTATATGCATTCATTTTAGAATGAATATTATTTTGAGAACAGTGCGAACTACATAATCACGTGTAGATAGTGTTTCAATAAAAGTTGTAAAATTATTTTTCTATATTTCATCTCATCCTCTTCTAATTTTTTATATTGAAAAGAGCATAGGTTAAACTGTTATCGCAGTTTTTTAACATTTTATTGATTCCGAAAAGAACAATAATTAGAATTTAATCAATTTATACAATATCATACATTTTCCAGTTAGGATAACTTTTTTAATATTTAACTTAATATTAAATGTTGTGTAGTTGGAAACTTGGAATTCTTGCCCTTTGCTAAGCTGCTTTTCCGTGAGTAAGCCAAGGTTCGGCCATATACTTTTGAAAAGTTCAATTAATTAATAATTAATAAACCATATATTACACATAAGATATTGCCAATAACAAATTGAATAATAATATTTAACTTGTTAAACAATTGTCGGTGACCATTTATTATGCATGCATATTTAAATATGCAACTTTTTGAATAAACATATTCGATTTTATATGAAAAAAAAATAATAATAATAGTTTGACCTTAAAGATTTGACCATCACTTTTAACATCTTCGCTGTATCCAAATCGTAAAACAATATATTGGATATTGTTACACTACACCCTCATATTTTTTGCTTTAATAAGAAGCAAAGTTAAATAAATAAATAAATAAATCAAATACAAAAATATTACTTGTATTGAACAACGGGACCCACACCGGACCCATGTTTACAAGTTGGGCTATTGAGTATGTCCTGTATGAACAGTGCTCATAAATCATTAAGTTTATATATAAAAACACAATTTTTGTTTTTCTTTGAGCCAATTCGATAGCAAGACTTTTCAATTGTTTTGATCCTCTGTCTCAGTCTTCCTAGCATTCCGTTTAACTTCACACGACATGCAACAACCGAACATGGCCTCATGTAATCGTCACATTTAAATTAAAAAATAAACGAGCCAAATTGAGCCAACTTATATAACTAATTTAACTATGAGCTCGAACCGGAGTCTAAGTTGGCTCGACCCAACTCCTCGATGAACTATGTCATATCACCTCTAGAGACAACTCATTAAAACATATTTAACCTAAAACCAAACTAATTAGATGAAAATCATATGGTTTTAGGTGATTATTTGTTACCCGAATTAGTTGATTATGGAACAAATTACATATTCATGTTAAGCATATTACTTTTAATTGCAACCTGACAAAACCATAAGCCAGACTAACCAACGCAAACCATGGAACACGAACTTGAACTATGGGAAAAGTTATAAAAAAATGTCACGGGTATGGGATTAGTTAACCGGCCATTATCGAAATCACAATACCTGTTTGCCCGAACTATATACCTGAATCATAAACATGAAAATTTTTAGTTTTTTTTGTTAACCATTGTTGAATAATATTTAATTTTAGTAACTTCATGTCAGTTTTTTTTCTTTTTTGAGATATATATTTAATGATATTATATTTATATTTTATATGTTATGAAGTAAATACATAAAAATATATAAAACTTATAATGATATTTTTAGTTTATGATAACGTTTATTTGTATATAAAGCATCATAGTTTAATCATGATAGGTGATATATAAATAAAAAAGTATATGATAATTATAATAGTAAAAAAAATGTATTTGAAAATCTTCACGTGAATTTTTATAACAAACTAACATATTTTAAGCTGCGAAACTCGCAGGTATGCCCGATACCTGACAAGTATGGGGGTGACGAGACTTGATTTTATAACAAGATACTCACTCCGTCCCATTTTAAATGTCAATTTTTCTATTTTTTGTTGTCCCAATTTAAATGTCAATTCTATACATATAATTTCAATTTTCAATTGTGCCCTTACTATTACATAGAGCCAAAGTAGTGGATTTTTTAGCCAAGAAAGAAAATTGGTTTTTAGCCATAATAACTTAAAGAGCATTATTGTCATTTTACAACTCATAAAATAAAATGATCAAACATTTCTTAATATGTGTGTTTTGGGTCCCATAACATTTAAAATGGGACGGAAGGAGTATTAAACTTGGATCAGCAAACCCAGACCAATGCCAACCCTAATAATATTGACCGTTTTTGTTATCATTTCCTTAAATACTCAAAATCCGATAAACCCAATCCAAACTTGAACAGTTGAACCCGAAAACCCGTGAGAGATTTCGGACGTGTTTTGACACTTGGTTTTAAGCTGCAAAACCCGAACAAAAACATAACCGTCAAACTCGAATCTCAAAATCTTAACCTGAAGAACACCCGCTCCCCAAATTAAAAAGCAAAGGGGAAGGAACTTGTTAATAAATATCAATATATTATTTACCAGTCAAGTCAGGTCGGGTGGATAGTATCTAAAAAAAGAAGGTGTGTGGGTCACGCGCCAGAGAGACGAGAAGAGAAACGCGAGTGAGTGAAGCTACAAACAAACCCTAATTAAATTTGGGGCCAAAAAGTTCGTCAATCCACTCGCTCAACACTCACGCGTGCACCAGATCTATTCAACCATCGTTACTTACATACATACATCCATCCATCAGGTATACTCACATACATATATACATAATATAAACTTCATCATCTACGCACGATATAATGTTACGGACTATCGATTTTATACTTTCTCATGTTGATTATGCTTCTGTATACGACCGTGTTTCCATTTTGTACTGGTTTTATGAGGATTCCTTCGAGATTTGGATGAAATTGGTGATGCAGGTTGATGATTAACTGTTTTTGTAGTTCGTGTTGCTTGATTGTTGCATATAGTTAGTGAATTGGTTGAATCATTATCTCCGTGCGTTCTTTGTAGTACGTTCAGGAATTAGGTTTTTAGGTCACTACTTACTCGAAACACCTAAATATCTAATCATGATTATATGTATGAATATGGAAGGAAATTGAAGTGACACAGTGAATGCTCAATAGGAACCGTAGGTTTTGTCAGTGTACAATATGATGTTACCGAGCGGTGATTTTGTGGTTTTTGATGTTGATTGTGCTTTCGTATGTGATCGTGTTTTGAGTTTGAACTGGTTTTATGAGGATTTATTCGAGATTTGGATGAGTTTCGTGATGCGGGTTAATGATTAACTGTTTTTTGTAGTTTGTGTTGCTTGATTGTTGCATATAGTTAGTGAACTGTAAGTGTGTTGGTTGAATTAGGTATTATTGCCGCGCGTTCTTCGTAGTTTCAGAAATCCTCTTCTGGAGTTAGGTTTTTAGGTTACTCGAATATGACGGTGAGTGTAATTTAGATGGCTGATTATATGTATGAATACTGAAGTAAATTTATGTAACACACTAACACATTAAATGTTTATTAGGAATTTTGGTTTATACTGATATGCTACCTGATTCTGAATGTTGTTTATCTCTTTTGAATGCTGGCGGTTAATTGATTGTTTCTGGAACAATCAGCCATATACATTACTCGATCATGCATTTCATAATTATAGAAATAAATATCTTGCCCTTTAAGATGTCATTTTGTAAGAAAAGAAGGTTGCCTAGGTCGTATATCTAATGCAATGATTCACTCTACCTGGTAAAATGAAGTTTGTTGTTAGAACTTAGAAGGTTGTCTTACAATTATGATATTAGTAAATGTATTATTGGTTTATATTAGCAGCCGGCTTCTAGGACAAAGGCTCAATAGTATGCAGTGCTGTAGAACTCGATAGGAGCTAGTCGGTCGGTGGGGTACCAACTAGCGATTAGTCGAATTGAAATTATATGTGTGTGTGCGCACATTTATATATGTCAAAATTTGAAGTAGACAGGTTTTTACACCTCAACCCATTCAGGACAGAAATCACCGGAGTTGGCCGGAATTGGGGGCGATTGACATCATAGCATGATAGTATTGTGATGCAAGTTCTAAATTGTTTTTCATTTGTTATATTCAACTGTTTCTTGTAGGTAACAACCAGAAGAATCAACTGAAAAACCTAAATTCTTGCTATGGATATTGATCTTAGGCTCCCATCTGGAGACCATGAAAAGGAAGAAAAAGAAGATGCAAAAGAATTGAGCAATTTGATTGATAATGAAAACAAAATTCACAATGAAGATATTATTATAAATTCTCCATCAGCCGATATGGTAGATTTTAAAGAAGATATAAACCTCGAGCCATTATCCGGTATGGAATTCGAATCACACGGTGAAGCATATTCTTTTTATCAAGGATATGCAAGATCTATGGGCTTCAGTACCGCAATACAAAACAGTCGTCGTTCAAAAACATCACGCGAATTCATTGACGCAAAATTCGCATGTTCCAGATACGGTACCAAACGCGAACATGACAAATCGTTTAACCGACCTCGCAGCCGACAAGGAACCAATCCCGATCCAGAAAATGCATCATCCGGTAGACGAACGTGCTCAAAAACAGATTGTAAAGCAAGCATGCATGTAAAAAGACGGTCAGATGGAAAATGGATTATTCATAAATTTGAGAAGGATCATAATCATGAACTGTTACCCACACAAGCGGTTAGTGAACAAACAAGAAAGATGTATGCTGCAATGGCAAGACAATTTGCTGAGTATAAAAACGTTGTCGGGTTGAAAAACGACTCGAATAATCTGTTTAATAAGCCGCGTAACATGGCGTTAGAACCGGGAGAGGTTAATATTTTATGCAAGTTTTTCTCACAGATGCAGAGTGTGAATTCAAATTTCTTTTACGCGATAGATGTTGGTGAAGATCTACGATTGAAAAACATGATATGGGTGGATGCAAAAGCCAGATATGATTATGTAAACTTTTGTGATGTCGTATCGTTCGATACAACTTATATTAAAAACAAATATAGAATACCACTTGCTCTGTTTGTTGGTGTTAATCAGCATTACCAGTTTATGTTGCTTGGGTGCGCTTTGCTGTCTGACGAGAGTTTTTCCACTTATTCTTGGGCTATGCTGACATGGCTAACTGCAATGAACGGGCGGGCCCCAAAAGTTGTGATTACTGATAAAGATGAGAGTTTGGAATCTGCTGTTTCGCAGGTGTTCCCGACTTCAAAACATTGTTTTTGTTTATGGAATATATTCGGTAGGATACCTGAATCATTAAAGCAGGATAATATCATGGAAAAGTTTGAAAAGTGTGTTTATCGATCGTGGACTGACGAGCAGTTTGATAAAAGGTGGATTAAAATGGTGGATAGGCTTGGGGTCAAAGATGGTGATTGGATGAATTCGTTATATGAGACACGTAAGCAGTGGGTCCCGGTTTACATGCGCGATGTTTGTTTGGCGGGAATGTCGACTTTGCAACGGTCTGAGAGTGTAAATTGTTATTTTGACAAGTACGTACATAAGAAAACGAGTGTGCAAGAGTTCGTTAAACAATACGAAAGTATTATTCAAGATCGGTACGAAGAGGAAGCGAAAGCGGATTCGGATACATGGAACAAACCGCCTGTGTTAAAATCACCGTCACCATTTGAAAAACACGTGTCGAGTTTATATACACCCGCAGTTTTAAAGAAGTTTCAAAGTGAGGTTTTGGGTGCGTCTGCGTGTATGCCTAAAAAAGATGCGCACGTGGATACGGTCATTACTTATCGGGTTCCGGAATATGAAAAGAATATTGAAAACATTGTTTATCATAACGAATTGACTTCTGAAGTATCGTGCACGTGTCGACTGTTTGAATTAAAGGGTTATCTTTGTAGACACGTATTAATTGTTCTTCAATTCTACTGTGGTCTTTCTGTAATACCGTCTCAATATATACTCAAACGATGGACGAAAGATGCTAAAAACCGAGGGCTAATTGCAGACGAGTGTGAGTTGGTGCAAAATCGAGTTCAAAGATACAATGATTTATGTCAAAAAGCGGTTAAATTGGGTGAAGAAGGATCATTGTCTCAAGAAAGCTATAATATAGCAATTCGTGCACTTGAAGAAATTTTTGCGAGTTGTGTGTGTGTAAATAACTCAAATAAGAATATTATGGAACCTGGTACATCAAATGTTTCGGGTGTTTTAAGAATCGAAGAGGATAATCAAAGCAGAAACATGCGTGCAAATAAAAAGAAGAATCCCATGAAGAAAAAGAAGGTTATTTGGTTATCATTTTTTTATATTGTTGTCACTGATCTTATGCTAATTTTACAAATATTGTTTTTATCATTTTTATTATAGATGAGCTCAGAGCAAGATATTATGACAGTTGGAGCCCAAGACAGCTTGCAGCAGCTGGTTTGCTTCTACCTAAATCTTACATGTTTATATCTATCATCATAAATTGTTGTAACTTGACGGATCTAATTGGTAAATATAAAATATAGGGTAAAAGGAAACGAGTCAAACATAGTCATTAGTCAAAACTTTGTTGTTAATGCACTAGTTTTATATAAAAACTTAGATTATGATTGTAGTTAAGAAACTTGACAGAAAGAGGTCAAACAACCCTACTACTGTACAACATTGTTCATATCTCTTAAAAGTTAGGGGCTGTTTGGCTATCTAGTGTTGTATCATTAAGAAGCCTGACAGCATGTCTATGAATTTTAACCATTAAGAGGCTCCATGAACCATTAAGAGGTCTCATTTTAGTCTACCTCTGACCAATTCAAATGTAGCCTCTTAATAAGAGGCTACTTAATCTGATAAAGTATTAAATATTCGTGTATATTGTTGAGATAATAATAGTACACAAATCGACTTTACACAGGCCAAGTTGAGCTCACGATCAGTGACTCTGGATGGTTATTTTGGCGCGCAACAAAGTATGCAAGGAATGGTAGGAATTTTATATATCATCAAACCATATTTTAAAAAGAAGTTTATAATACCTTTTGATCATAAAGTATAAATTATATGTGTTTATGTGGTTTATTCAGGTTCAACTTAACTTGATGGCACCTTCAAGAGAGAATTTTTATGGAAATTCACAAACTATGCAGGGACTGGTAATTATCATAATTATCGGCTCTGATGTTCTATTTATTGTTACTTTTTGCTTACGGTTTTAAACTTTTCTTTTTAATTTCTTTAGGGACAGCTGAATTCCATAGCACCAAATCACGAGAGCTACTATGGGGCTCCACCAACCCTTCAAAGCCTGGTATATTATTCATGAGTATGCGATTATTTTGGGACAGTTTTTGATCTTGTGATATAATAGCAGTCCAGAATTCTTGCTTGCAGGGACAAATGGACTTCTTTCGGACACCAGGTTTCACCTATGGTCTTGGGGTTGGTGTTTTGCAAACTTTTTATTTTATTTTATCAGTTTAGAGGTGGCAAATGGGCCAGATAGGCGGGTTAACGGGTAGAAATGGGTTTGGATCAAAACACATAATTTTAGGTCTGGTCGGGTTTGTTTGGCCCCAAACACCTCATAACTAATTTTGCTATGAACAGTTACATTGTTAAATATGCCATTAATTGAATGATAATAGGATTGGATTTTATGCATTAAAATTACAATTATTAATGGGTTTGGATTAAAACTCTTAATTTTGGGTCGGGCCAGGTTGACCCAAAGCATATAGTATTATTTGAATGATAATAGACTTAGATTTCATGCATTAAAAATACAATTTTTAATGGGTTTGGTGCAAAACACCTATAATTGGGTTGGGTCGGGTTGACCCAAAAACCCATCAAAATTTTGCAATAATATAAACAATTAGCCTGCTGTTATATAAAGTTGACATGTTAGAACAAAAATAACTTAACAAATTCTTTTCTCATAGGAGGAACCGAATGTGCGGACCCCACAATTGCATGATGACGGGTCAAGACACAAATGAGCTTATCATCCATTCCAACTGCTTTACCTAAATCATCGACCAATAAACGTGTTCATTCGCCAAGAAGGCTTTTCATTTCCAACGGCAGTACATTGTTCTTGAAGAAATTTACCATTTTATCCCCGCGAACCAAACCAATCAACAGAAGAAACTTGAAAGGTAGAGAGATACCCGTGTTTGAGGCGTTATTTTGCAAAATTTGATGTATCGTGTATTTACAGATTACTTTTTGCACTAAGGTACGGTGCTAATGTGAGGTTCCAGAAGTTGGAATGAGGAGATATATGTAAACAGGTATTTTGTTGTATAAAGGTTGTGTATTGAGATGTATTAAGCCAAATGTATATGTTGGTTGAAACTCTTTTGACTCGTTTAAGATTCTTGATTAGTTAAATGTGTTTTTAGGTTTGACGGTGTTGGCAACTTGCCAGTATTAGCTTAACTAGGAAGAGCTTGTCGTTTCGTGTCGTTAAATAAGTTAAAATATATGTTTGTCATTTCGTATATAAGAAATCTCAAGGGCTTTTTTCATGTGAAGAGTACGAAGTTATCATAATGCGATAGGTGTAATTACGAAACATACGTATATAATCACACTATTACATGACTTGATAGTACCAAGTAAATAACTACACGAGCCATTTTAACTTCAGCAACGCCCTTTTTTATTTTAAAATAATAAGGTTCGATAATTGAATTGCCATATTCAAAAGAAGGTTGCGACACAGATGGTTGCCCGCTTATCTGTTACTTTATTGTAATTTTTTTTTGAGTTTAGTAATTTCAAATCAAATATTAACCAACAAAACTCATTTTAATATAAACACGGGATTAACTAAAAAAAATTGAAGACAACAAAAATTTCGATTTTATGGTATAATTTGTTTCTCAAATAACGAAGTCCATAAAAGATAACCAAGTTTCGAATTTAACTCGATTTAATAAAATAAAATCACCAATAAAGGCTTCAAGTTTTTACCCCTTCAGTCATTTTTAACCTTTTGTTAGCTATGATGGTATCACCTCAACTTTAATCATGAAAAAAAGCTTGATCTTGAGTCATAAAACCACTTAACACCGAATAATTATTACTTATATGACTGGGGTTCTATATACAAAACACAAAGAAACAGCAGTATAAAGTTAAAATTCATACAAACTTGCAGAACCTGTACAAACAAACTACCCAATCGACCCGAACCAATCGAAAAACAAGTTCCGGTTCGCACACAATATTTATGACCTAATGTTTTTATAAACCATCCATTAACAAACAAACATCAGCCACCACAGGCCTTATAAAACCACCTTCAACTGGCAGATGAGAATGTCCAACAAACCTTTATTCACTCACACGCTAACTGATTCCGGAGCAACCTGACCACCATCACCTTTATGACCACTGCTAAACCCACCGACGTGCATTGACCGCTGACTAAAGTCAACCAACATCTTCCTTTGACTATCATTTGTATGAGGCAAACTAGCCCTAAGAAGCTCAACCGGCATCTCTCTACTAATCGCCATTGCAGCTTCCGACAACACTATCTCACTGCTCGGTGCCACCTGTGCATACATCGCTTGCACTAAACTGTCATATTTACTTAAACAGTATTTCGTCAAAAGCCCAAAAAACGCATCGAATGAAGCCTGCCAAAGTGCCGGGTTTGTGTTTTGCAAACCCAGGCCCGCACTTGTTAACAGCTGAGTAGCTCTTTCTAGAACCGATTTTAGAACAATCGATGCTCCGTCGCCAGCTGAACTGCCAAGTGGGCGAAGTGGTGGTTGCTCTCGTGAACAAACAACAGCGGCTAAACAAGCACTTAATGAGTTAAGATCCATGGCGGTTACACATGTTTTCACTATCTTTGCTAATGATGTGACGGTTTCGGATGCTTCGGGTTCTGACGGAAGTCCACCGAATAAAAACCTCAAATGACTGAAAACGGTCATGCATACAATTCGTGCCAGGTCACCATTCGGTGACAGAAGTTGAAGATATTTGGAAATAAGTTTCCGTCCTTTGGGAAGCGATACGACCCGTAAGAACACAATATCATCTTTTGGGCCCAGCCCGGAAGACGTGTTTGTTACACCAAGCGGGTCCACAAGTTGAAGAGCCGCCGCTAAACCTTCTAGAAGAATCTTCCGCCTCTGTCTTGCCTGAGCACCGCCATCTTGTGGCTGAGTTGACTTCAAAAACCGATCAATGTCTTCCACATCAGCAAGCACAGAAAACCCATCTTCAATCATGATTCTAGCTGCAAGCAACGGTTCTTGTTCCAACGATTTTGGGTCCGACCCTGATCCGTTATCACCCAAACCAGATAACGAGCCCACTTCAAGAAGTGGTTGTGGCCGACGAATTAACGAGAATGAAACCCTTCCGTGTGAATCGACACTTATCTGAGCTTGTGAATCTGACCCGTTACGTGCCCGTTGTGAATCTTTGATTTGGGCCGGGTGGAAACGGGCTCTGGAAGAATTCCTGGCAAGACAAGCCTGATGATAGTAATCGTTAATATATGGATCGTTACTATGCGTTGAAGCATGTTGCATGTTTAAAATGTTTTCAATTTCTTCAGATGTCATATATTTTGATCTGAATTGCACCCGGCATATATTATTATTATCATTCTTCTGACTGCTACTATCTGAACCCTGTCGAGAAACCCGTGACCCACGTTTACTCTTTTGTTTTGTTCTCTGTTCGCGTGTACCAGGCGACACGTATTTGTTTAAATGCAACGAGTGAGACGGGATAGTGTCGTATAAGTAAGGTGGTTGGAGCGCAAACGGGCTGATCCGTAAAGAATGCGGCGAGATAAAATGCTGTGGTGATAATAACCCGTTTTGGAGCAACGTGTGGTTAGGGTTAGCCCAATGGTTTTGAGCTTGAGTGAACTGGGCTAGGTCTGGATGGAGCAATTGGGTACGGTTTCCACTGTAACGAGACAAATGATGGGACCCACCTAGAGGTGAAAGATTTGGGTCTGAAAAGGGTGTGTGGGGACCACTGATGCCAGATGGGCGGGTTAGATGTGAATGTTGATTGTTACCGGGAGAAAATGAAGGTAATGATGAGCTCGGTGCAAGTACGGGTTCAGTGAAAAATTGGTGTTTTTCATGAGGGTATGATGATGCACGGTATAAGGGTTTCGAATCTAGAAGATGTGATTGTGATTGTGAAGACCATCTTCTGCTGATCTGGCTGCTTTCTGTGTCGGATATGTGTTGATCTAACCACTCAGGTAAGTCTCTATCTTGTACCCAGTCAGATGCAGATGAACCTGAAAATACATAAATATGAACCTTAATAGTAACAAGTATTTCTTAAAATCTATAATGAGATGTTGAGAAAATAGTGGTCAGATGTGTACTCACTTCCTCTTGAAATATCTCCTGACACGCGATCACCAATAACTCCAGGATGTCTAGGTCCGCTAACTGATCTGTTTAACTGTAAAATAAAACATTATTATATCATTCAATCAGTTAAACATACAAACCTTCACGCAGTAAGACTGTTGCATTGAACTTGTAGTGTAAATAATAATAAAAAAACTAATAGCTACTGCACTAACCTTTGAAAATATAGTTGACAGATCATCTAAATCAGATAGAGATCCTACACCCGGATCCTGTGAAAAAAAAAACGTATTAGAAAAATAATTTATATTAGCACTAACAGTTTAAGAACTGCATTAAAGAACCATCAAGTGCACATTTTCTTTTTTTTTTTTGGTTACCTGCTTACCCATGAAAGTAATTGTTTTTTTATATTTGTATACAATAATTAGAATTTGCTTTTGACTACTATCTATTTGACCCCAACTTTTTATTATTCATATCCTCCCAGCAGAATGCAGCGTGTTCAAAGTTTATCATTTGTGAACAATCAATATTGCAGTTATATTGACATAAAAAGTGCTAGTAATATTATCCACATAATGCCACAGCACAAACACACACATACCAACATGTTAAAAACTAGTGTTATGACATAAATCCATAATGCCTTGTATTGGTCAGCTTTGATTGTATTAGCAAACTAGAGTGCAATTAAGTTATATCACTAACTTCAAATATGCATTCTGCTGATCTATAGATTAAAGTCTAAATAAACTCAAATTCAAATTCAAGTTGTATTCACATCCAAATCAAGCCATTCTAACTTAATTCAGGTATGGCACCTCTTTTGAGAATAAAAACCAAGTTTGTAACTTAATTCAAATAAGCTCATTTACAAATTACTACAGTACTTGTAAATAATTTTATTGTGATAAACGATAATGAACAAGTATCATTAAGTTTCTAGGAAAACTTTACCTCTTCACGGTCAAACAAATGGTATTCATCGTCAGCAATTCCAGTTGCAGGATTATCGCCACCATCTTCTTCTAAACACCCAAAGTCAGCCATGTCAATAGCCGGTTGACCAAAGAAAGCATATTGCGAAGCGTCAAACAGTCTATCATCTGCCAAACAATTTATAAAAACTATAAGAAAGCAAATTCATAAAACAACATAACAGATTAAAGCAAACCTTAGATAACAATATCACACTATCAATTTACAACTAATTCAATCATCATTCGAACAAAATCATATCCAAATTAAACCCTAGATAACAACATCACACTATCAATTCACAACTAATTCAATCCATTAACACAAATTCATCATACAAACAGAAAATCAAACCCTAGATAGCAATATTACACCGCTACGTTCAATAAGAAGCTGAAATAGCTATTAATCTACAATTAGTTCGATTAATCAACACAAATTCATCATTCAACCACAATCATATCCAATTCAAACCCTAGATAGCAATATCAGAATATCAATTCACAACTAATTCAATCAATTAACACATATTCATCATTCAAACCCTAACAACTACCGATCAAATTACAACAACAATAAAATCAGCTGAGCTGAGAACAAACCTTGATTGATGCTACTCAACTCCTGACTAACAGATCTATCCATGATCAAACTGTGAAAAACTAGGGTTTCGAGAGGTAAAACGGTGTCGTTTTTTTTTAAAAAAAAATTGATTGATCGGAGATCGTACGGACGGAAGGGTAGAAGCTGAGTTAGCGTGTGAAGATGAAGATGAAGATGAAGATGAAGATGAAGATGAAGGTGAAATTGGATGATTTGGAGTGATGCATTTGGTTTGGTTGGTACAGTGATAATATTACGGTCGGTACGCAATCATTTCATTTTGTAACAAAAGAAAAGATATGAATAATATGATAGTGTCAAAATATTATTATTATTATTATTATTATAAAAGATATGAATATATCAGCACCGGCCAACCAACAGGGGTGTGTAGAGGTGAACAGAACAGTTTAAAACACAAAACTGGTTTGGACTGAAACCGGTTAAAATCGGTTTGGTTTGTGTTGAAACCGGTTTATTGACCAGGTTATGATCGGTTTTGGTGGAAAAAATTACAAATCGGTTCCGAACCTACGGTTTTAATCGGTTCTAAACCGATTTCTACATAATCGGTTTCAAACCAGTTTGGTTACAGTTCGATTTTGAGTCGGTTCGGTTAACAGGTTTATTTGTCCACCTCTTGGTGTGTTCATGGCTCGGTTCAAAATCATAAAACCATTGAAACCAATCATTGGTTCAGCTTCGCGGTTGTTTTTTTTCTTGGTTTGGTGTACAATTTTTATCAAAACCAGCGGGGTAAAACCGTATGGGATCGTAGGATTTAATTATATTTATTTTTGTTTTATTATATTAGATATATATAATTATTTTGAAACTTTGCAAGTTATGTTTAGATTATTTGAATGATTTTTGTAGTAGGCTACCGTAAATCCGTAATGTAGTGGTTTTGTAATTGAAAAGCCGAATTGGTTCAGAATTTCGAGCGTAGAAATTGTCATATAGGGACCCAAAGTCGTCAAAATTGAACCTTGAACACCTCTACCGGCAAACATATTAGGGCTCGTAAAATATATATACAAGCCCAATAACTTACCAATACAAAATAATATTTAACGTGACTAGGTTGAATTGTTATTTATTATGTTTATTGTTACACCTTATTTGTAAAGGAGTTATAGGAGAGTATATATTGTTACCTGATAAAAGCTTAACGGATTACATGTGTTTATTTGATATTCCGTTATATATGATTTATTTATTTAAAGCTGTATAAAAATTGTGATTTTCTAGGGGATATTCATGGACAATATAGTGACTTACTGAGGCTATTCGAATATGGAGGCTATCCTCAGGATTAAAGTTTTATGGCATTCAGTTAGTCTAACCAATTATATTGAAGAATTAGTTTCAAGTTGAAATTAACAAAGATTTGATATGTATGCTCTTCAAAGTTTGATTACAGTAAACTCAAAAAGAGTTATTCATGAATTGAATCTAACTGACAATATGACTTTAACTTATTTGCAATGTGATTGTTAAATGCATGGTCAGCAAAGGTTAAAGGTAGATATAAATTGGTGTAGATATAGAATCTTGCACACAACATGCTGTCATTGATAAATTTGCACGCCGCGGGTTAAAGGTCACTTGCTGTTGCACGTCAGGTGATCTATTTATTTTTTTTTTCAATTTGTTTTTAGGCTTTGATTGTTGGATGTTGACTGAATTACTTAGATTATAATTTATAGCATATGGGGTTCTTATTAAAATATTGTAAACTATTGATCAAAACCAACATTATGAGTTAATAATTTAGTTCATATTCTACAATAGATATAAATTTTGGATCAAATGAGGACAATCATGTAAACAAATATAATTGGTATATGTTTAGGGATTTAAGTAGCAAAAGATAATAAAATCTACAATTGTATTGTGTAATGCACTAATGCTTTAATTATTGCACTGACTTTTTAAGAAGTCAAACGAGGGAAAAAAGGATTCTCAGGTGGTCTCATATTGCAGGTGTTGGCTACTTGGCTGAACTGTTTACATCCAGCCCATGGTACAAGTTAATCTTTATGCTATACTATGGCTCCACTATTGAAGGTAAGGTTTCTGCTTCAACTAATTATAGCAATTTGATATTTAATTATTTATGCACCAACGCCAGTAGCTTCTGATCTGACTGTATGAAATATACAGTCAGCTCTTCGCTTTATGATTTAGCATAGGTTCTTACATTCCCGTAAAAATCTTTTGGCTGTATCCTTTGAAAAACCTTCGATACACAGCCAATATGAGAGTATGAGAAAACTCAATTTTTAGATTCTACTTTTATGTTAATCACGGGTCAAAATGGTAATGACCATACGAGTCGTTTAAAAATATATGCTTCAGAGAAAAATTACATGGAAACCGTTTAGTATTCTAAAATGAAAACCAATTGAGATGCTGAAGAATTAATCAAAAATAAAGTCCTAAATTAACTGACAAATTACATCTGGTCCTAAATTAATTATTTTACATCAATGACGGCCGCTAAGGGCATAACGGTAAAAAAGCTTAATTGTCAATTTCACCATTTCGTAATGGTTTTTAACTAGAATTAAGAGTTCATGTCATTCATTTAGCTCCCACATACAAGTCCACTACATGTAGTCTAATAGCGTAGTACACAGCCATAACTTTCCATTTGCAGGTATTATATTCCATAAAAGACATTAGTGCTAATATAAAAGGTTACTTCTCACTTTATACATTTAATTCTCCAGGAGTCCAGGAACATAATCATCTACAAAGAGGGCCATTAGAAAGTGCTATTTTGGATGAACATAATCATCTACAAAAAGGGCCATTAGAACTTGCTATTTTGGATTTGTAGAAGACCACTTTTAGACAATGGTTGACATAACTCGATGATTAGAAGCTTTGGTATCACTTTTGGACATAATTTGATGTCAGCAACCTTAGCTAATTACAGCTACTAATTGTATATAACTAGCCCGCGCCGCGAAGCGCGGGTAAAAATCCTAGTTTATAGATAAACTGTTGTTTTCTAATCCATTTATTTTCCAGTAAATAACTTATTCGTTATCTCGAATGAAGGGGAAGTTAGATTAATCATTTACGTACATATAATGGATCTATAAAGCTTGTTAGTTAAAAAATCAAATGCATCATGGTTTGTTTGATGAACATTGGAGATTATATGTACAACTTATCGGTGTCTGATATGTACGGGGGGTTGATTGCATTCGTGATAATTGTTGTGGGTGAAATGATCATTGTTGAAAAGGAAAAGAGTGGTTTGAATATTGGAATGCTTTAATTATGCTTTAATGCATAAACAACGGTGGAGATTTGCCAATAATCAAAATGAACTACGGGCTACGCTATCTAGTATTAAGAAAAGAATGTTACATTCCATTGTTATAGCAACTTGGTGGGTGATTTGGCGTTTCAGCAAGACATAGCGTATGAGAAGACAAAGCAACTGCGTGGAAATATAATTGATTTTATCATTAACTACTCTTAGATGTGGATTGTGGTGTGTGAACAGTGTCCTAGGATAAACATTAGATGGTTTCTAAGTGTTTGTTTTTGGCCAATCCAACTTCTTGTTAGTTGATGGTCGTTTTCAATATTTATGTTAAGTTTATCTGTTGATAAAAGGTAAATTAGCTGATCTACTTTTTGCGTTTAATAATGATATGAAAAGTTACATGTGTAGTTAAATGTACAAGTCTGCTGTGTAAACAAAGATAAAACAAATACATGATCACTTAAATATAAATGATTATGTAAATTAAATGGCTCAAGGTGTGTTTTCTTAAAATTAGCATTCATATTCGTAATATTTTTGAACTTGTAACAAAACTTCTTCATCAATCATCAATCATCAATCATGCCCAGTAAAATCCCACCGACAGCAAAGCTATAAGTAGGGTCTGGGGAGGGTGGGATGTAGGCACACCGTACCTCTATCCAAAGGAATAAAGAGGTGGCTTCCAGAGAGACCCTCGGCTCTAAGTACATGTGTGTGAAGCAAAATAGAGGAAATCAAAGTTTAACAGTTATATAAAAACTACTACTAATTATAATAATATTAATAATAAGATCATAGTTTAACAGCTATATGAAAGCTAATAATAATAATAATAATAATAATAATAATAATATATGTAAGGGAAATACCATTATGGTATGTGACCTAAATAAGTTAAGTCTAAGCCCTAAGGTATTCAATTCTCTCTAAAAATCCTTAACTTTAATTCTACTTCTCCACGAATTCCTATCTTCAACCATGTCCTCGGAGAGGTTTAGGTCTATCAAATCATGCATAATCCTCTCATCCCAAGTCAATTTCGGTCGTCCTCTGCCCCTCCTCCCCTCTATAGTAATGTTTTCTACAGCCCTAACAAAACTTCTCTGTAACACAAATCATAAAAACGTCTTAAAATAAATAGCAATCACTTCTATGAATTGCCTTCCAAAATTTTATCCTTTGCCTAAAGGACACAGAAATGTAATTTGGAATTTATTGAAATGTGAGCATATACCTGTATCAGCATCAATATAGGTTTTGGTCCCCTTCACACAAAATTCGTATGGTGTTATTATACTCACAAAAATTTATTATGTTCACATGAATTGTTTGGGACATTTAAGTTTCTAGGAAATAAACTATTTTAAAAGATTTGTTTCCCCTTCCAATAACATAAGTTATTCCCTAATTAGTTTTTTTTCGAACAATCATTTGGATCACTGAATGACCAATGAGCCACTAATGACTGACATATCCGATATTCTCCATTCCGCTCACAGGTGGAAATCCGCCATAAGTGATAAAACCTGCTGCCCAAACCTCATATTTGTTTTTGTCATAACTGAGACTTGAATCCAAGACCTTATTTTAAAATTGAAGTCTTTAGGTGTCTCACCTCAATCACTTACGCTAACGATCATTAACAGTTATTCCATAATTAGTTAGCATTCAACATTTTGTTTGATTTTAAAAAACGGCCTGCATTTTATAAAAAAATTGGGTTTTAAACTTCTCTTATCAACAATTTTCATTCAACTATTAGTATTTTTGTTCAAGGTCGTCATTTTTATTTTCCGCTACACCGTCCATCCATGTATCGTCGTCACAAATGAATTTTTATTTTTATAGGCGACCATTCAAAATTGAAATGATGGTTTAAATATACAACAAAACACGTCTTATAAGTAACCCTTGATGTTACTTGACTTTAGCTAAGTTTGATATGCCAATATTATCATGTATACAATACACTTTCAGAAAAAGGAAAGTTGTCATGAATATAGTGCGGTGGATACAAATCGACAATAAGTAATAAGTTATTGGAAGCTATACGAAACGAATACACCACAACGTACTAATTTATGTTTTAAATACGAAATGAAGTGCGGTTCATATTCATCAAATACATAAATCACAAAATTCAAATATAAAAACTCAAGACTTAAAATAAGAATACATTAATTACGAAGCTTGCTCTTCAACTTATCTTTTATACAATCACTCTGCTACTAACAATTACGTAATTATTTACCTCATTGTCCTTATAGCTCACGTTATTAAACACCAAGTTACAATTAAACTAATGAACAATACACCTATTACGTACTCAATAAAACCCACATACAAATATATATATATATATATATATATATATATATATATAAACGAAAACATAAAAATCCTACGTGTCGCGATGTGGTCGCTCCCCCCCTTTTTAGAGTCACCAGATTTGCTTGATTTTTAAATGAAGGCTTCTCATGCATTTGACTTGAATTCATGGGTATGGATCTTACCAAACCCAGATATTCCTTAAACGGGTTATAACATCTCATTAAATTAAAAATTATTTTCACCAAATTATTGATGTAAAAATCCTATGAAATAGGATATACTACAAGTTAATATCTTATTTAATTTAAAAAAGATATATATATTGTTTAAATTAAAAAACCAATTTTATAGTAAAAAAAATAAACGGCCCTTGAGTCTCATCAAACCATAAGTATATTATTAACTTTCATAAATATTATTTATAATTAAAAAAACCAATTTTATAGTATAAACATAAAACGGGTCTTGCATCTCATCAAAACCATATAGTTTTTAAACCGGGTTATAACATCTCATTTATTTGTGAAACAATTTATCATCAAACCATAAGTATACTATTAAATTTCATACAAATAAAAAATATAAATTCAAAAAATAAATAAATATTAGAACAACCAATATAAAACAACCCCCGTAATACGGGGGATAAAACTAGTATATATATATATAAATATATATATAAAAAATTCACCCTTTTCTTTTTAAATGTTATTGATTACAAGACAAGAAGTATTAATTTTTTTCAATTTAAAGTTATTTATTATTATACAAATATACCCAACCAAAAAAGTTAATTGCAATTTACAAATATATGGTCAGCACAGTTTTGTTAGTTGCAACCCTTATTTTTTATTTTTGGCATCAGACACCCAAATGTTTGAAGTATATGACACATTAAACTATGTCGTTAGACAATGTTAATTTGTCATATGAAAAAACAAACACTAGTTATGTATTTAGGTGGTCAATAAAACATTAAAAGTGTTGTAAAAAATTTAAAAATTAGTTTTGTTTTTTTAATATTAATGATCACAAGACAAGTATTTTGTTCAGTTTAAAGTTACTTACTATTATTATTATTATTATTATTATTATTATTATTATTATTATTATTATTATTATTATTACCCAGCCAGGCAAAAATATAAAAAGTTCACCAACATCCAACGTGTCGTATTCTCCCCCCTACCTCTCATTTCATTTAATTTCTTCATTCATTCCCACACACACTTTATAATA
This sequence comes from Bidens hawaiensis, assembly GCF_021521415.1. Lineage (NCBI taxonomy): Eukaryota > Viridiplantae > Streptophyta > Magnoliopsida > Asterales > Asteraceae > Bidens > Bidens hawaiensis. Next base: position 193,418 of record NW_027493109.1, read on the forward strand.
CTTTTTGTCAATACACGTTTCATTCCGTACGCGTATTCACCAATACAATACAATACAATACAATACACCACCAGATCTACAACAAACAAACAAACAGTTAATCGTTGTTAATCGATTCTCTATATTCACTTATAATATTATCCGATCAATGCACGCCAGTTGTTTCCGTTACCGTTACCGTTACCGTTAGGGTTAGGGTTTGGTTATCCGATTCAATTTCCCTACCGATGATGATAATTATTGGAATTAACGGTTAGATCGGCGTTTGTTTGTTTGTTGATGGAATCATCGCCGTCACCGTCATCGTCACCGTCGAAGGTGTTTTCCGGTTATTCTGACAACAAAACTTCATCTTCTGGTGGTGGTTCGAGTGTCGGTGATGGCGGTTTGGGATATATTGAGCATACGGTCACCAAATTCGATACGTTAGCTGGTGTTGCAATTAAGTATGGTGTTGAGGTAAACTTACTTCTTTATTATTATTATTATTATTATTATTATTATTATTATTATTATTATTATTATTATTTTTAATTTATTAGAAACTGAATGTTGTTGTTGTTGTTATAAATATGTTATTACTTTTTGTACTTGTTATAATGAATTTGTGGTGTTTGAAGTGTTTTAATGTTATTTATGGAAGTTAGGTGCATTCCTTTTTTTATAGTGTACATGCTCGGATAATAATGAACATGTGTCAGTAGGAGTGTAGACTGTAGATTTAGCAATTTTGTGATTTTATGATGTGTTAAACCTGTTGAAGTTAAGTTTTGCATTGTGAGAATAAGTGATTGATTGATGTTGTTTTGTTTTTGGAAGTTAGGTGAGTTTTTTTTTCGAGTGTACATGCTAGGAAAGTAATGAAAATGTGTTGGTAGGAAGAAGTTTGTCGAGGAATTAGAATTTGAATAGAAGATTTAACAATTTTGTGATTTTATCATGAGATTGGGTTTTTAGCTTGATATGGTTGCTGAATAAAGTTGCATTATGAAGATTAAGTGATTAGAAAGAAAGCGTATTTTGATTGATTTTTATGCCAATTTTGTTAAAGTTAGTACTGCCAATTCAAATGTGTGTCTTCTTGTCTATAAAAGGTAGTTCACTTTATGCTTAGGACTGTGAAGAGATGCCTCTTAAAATGTATGATAAAATCATGTTTGTCCATCCAAAAAGAGAGCGGTAGTTATGTCAAGAAGAGGAGATGGGTGTATTTGATACTATAATTTTTTTGTCAGATAAATATGATATTATCCTCTTTTACAAGCAGATAACCACTTTTTGAGTGTTCTGATGAAGAAAAGTGCTTGTCTTTATCCGGTTTTCTTAGGGTGAAATGGCATGTGTTCTAAAAGCAGTTTCCCACTGTTTATTTCCAATTTGTTATTCTTGGTGGAAATTGTTAACCTTAAGCTGATTATTTTTTTCTGTTTATAAGCATACAATGTTTAAGTAAGCAATTCTAACCATTCCATTTTCCATAATACAAACTAACAAGCTGGCTCTTCAAAGTTTATTCCAGACAAAAGAAATCGACCTCCAAAATCACATGACAAATATGTTAGGAACGTTTAACTTATTCAGATTTGGCTCTTAACTATTATTGGGACTCCGACAAATTCTAAGTTAGTTGGTGACGTAAACTGATTTGAGGACGCTAGCCAATCGAGGAAGTACTTGTATACAACCAACATTATGCGTTTTTGTCATACTTCTTACGGAAGTGTGATTATTAAATCTTTTTTGGAATTACAACAAATCAATCATTGAAAAAGTGAATCATTTGATTTAGTTATCGCATAGGGATATTTTATCTATCTGTTTAAATGACACCAAGAGAATATTATATGAATGAAGCCAGGACATATGATAATTTTATAGATATTTATTTCTACAATTAGATGCATGCATGCTAGTTTAAATTTGATTATTATTTTTTTTTTAATTTAACATTGCATGTTATTACAGGTGGCTGATGTGAAAAAGATGAATGGTCTGACAACAGATCTACAAATGTTTTCCCGCAAGACACTTCATATACCACTACCAGGACGGCATCCACCTTCTCCCATCATGTCAAATGGACATGAGACACACAGGTACCTATACATCACATCCTATCCATGAAGTTGTTGTGCTTGAATCTAATGAACCTTGTCTCTATTTTATGCATTTTACACATCATGACATATTAAATATAGTCAGAGAGAGCGCCGTTAATTTTGTTACACACTACTTTGTACTTAATACACAGTTTCACCGTTTTTGTCTTAGGAATTTTTACTTATACGTCTCAGAATTTCATTTAGTATATTGTAAGCCGTAATGCCCTGCTTGGGTGCGCGCATATAATGTGTATATGTGTGAACCCTCAGGTGGGCTAAAGTGAAATTGCACTAATTTTGACGTTATTTTACTAATCTCGTGAAAATAACGTTAAAAGTGGCGGAAGGTTAATCAGGCATCATGTGGTAGCGTTGATAGCCGAAAGACAAGGGTACATGCACCAATCGGCCGGTGTCCCAATGGTTGAGTGTTATGTGCCTTATGTCCAAGGCTTGATGCAAAACTACCATCGAGCTGGGGGTCTCACCGGAAGCAGCCTCTCTATTCCTACGGGGTAGAGGTAAGGCTGTCTACATCTTACCCTCCTCAGACCCTACCATAGCTTTGCTATTGGTGGGATATACTGAGTACGATGATGATGATGATGATGATGATGATGATGATATTGTAAGCCGTAAACCATATCGTATCATAATGTTAATACTAAGTTTTTTGTAGCTTTTGTTAGTGCACACACATTATTTTGAACGCACGCGTGTATCTAATAAAAGATACATCATACTTTTATGTTGGCTAATCAAATTGCACCTGATAAACATTTTTGATATTATATATGATTGATAACAGTTATTTGTGGTTATTAAAACAGGGGATGAAATAGGTTGATTTTATTTCAACAAGAATCTAAATTTTTTAGTTAGAATAGAAACACTTTGGGTGACTTATGACCAGTTTGACCGTATCCATTCTAGTTAATTTTTTTTCCGTTCATTTGACCCTTAAGAGTTAACACATAAAACATACCGAAATCGACCCATATATAAATAAATGGGCCCGTATTGAGATGGCAAGTATTATGATCCAAGTCACTAACTTAATAATTTTCTTGCAGGCCAAGAAGGCCCAACACGACGCCACCGAACCATAGACACTCAGACTTACTTGACTCAATCAAATCTTTAAAACTATCATCTTCTTCCCCACGAACCGTTTCACCATCGATGGAAGCTTTACGAGACTATTATGATCTTAAACCGACAAATCAAAACGGTATTAACGAAAGATTTGAGAACGGGACAAAACAATCTGAACCTTCCAACCCGGCACACGGTCTTCACCGTAAATGTAAAAGCTTAGCCTGCGAGTTATCAGAAATGGGCCCGACAGACAATGAAACCACACCTGTCACAAATGGTAAAAAATCCGATTCAGATTCATGGTACGATATATTAACAAGAAGGCGGAAATCAGAAGTCGACCTCCAAAATCACACCCCGGAGACGATGCTCAAACCTGACACCACCAACACTGCCTCTGCATTTTCACCTGCTGCCGGGAAGGGTTTAGCGCTGAGACCAAAAGCTGCCAGCCGAACCACCAGTGACGCTGACGGACCACAAAACATGCCACCGTTAAAACTGGGTGATTCAGTGATTACCGACGCTTTTAGTGGGGTGAAAAAGTCTTCAAGTTCACCGAGCTTTCAAGAATCATTGACTGGTACTAACAATACTAATGGTACATCCACATCATCAATTTGGCCAACTTCCATGTTGAATTTGACTGTTGACCTTCAAGCATTGTCTACAGCCGCCATTACACGACCGATGTTTGATGGTTTGCCGAAGCCAATGAGCGGTCGGAAGAGTAAAGCGGCTATGGATTAATGAATTTAATTGTTTTTATATAATATCAATTGGCGGGAAAAGGGAAATAGAAAGAAATTATATTTTTTTTTGGGGGAGTTTTGAGTATACATTTAGATAGAAAAATTGAATATTAGATGTTTAGGAGTGTGTATTATTGGGGAAGGCAGGGAGAAGGTTGTATGGGTGTGTATATGTTTTTATTTATTGTTGAGTTATTTTGAAATCAAAGTGTTAAATTTATGAACATAATATTCTTTATTGAAGCTGTAATATGAATTATGAAGGCTTGTTTATGCGAAGTTTGCAGTCACGTTGTTGATTTGTAAAGTTGAATTGTCATCCTTAAGCGGTGTTTGTATGAGACCATGAGCACCCAGAATGGCGGGTCTGAAAATGTGGTCACATAAGCATTCGCTCGGCTTTTCCTCTCTCGCCCGAAACGAGCTCTAATAATGATTAGACTCAAAACCACACACTTAAAACACTATTAATAAAATATTACACTAACACACATAATTATTGAGTTCTTCCACAAAATATGGCTTGGGCCATCAATTTCCATTTGTATTGTTTGCGCTAGGTCCTTGTGGTCTTGGTAAGAGATTTTGTGCCTTCAATTTTTCCATAATATCTTTTGGAGGTGTTCAAAAGCTCATCTGAGACTTGAGGGGATTTATCTTCTTGTAATTCATATTCATTTGGATTTTTTTGGGATTTCGTTCAAATCTATAATCCAACAATTTCCTTCCTTTTTATTTGAGATACCCCTAAAGGCTTCAAATTAGTCGTTGGTGGCTACTTTCCATTCTTTTACACAAGGGTGATTTGCCCATCATAAATCATCTCCTCTCAGGACAACAGTATCCAGCTTGCTCGGGTCTACGTTGTTTGTTAACGCCATCTCTCTTCTGATTTGCAACCATGCTTCGTAAAAGTTACTTTGAAAAACCAACTTGTTGGATTCACATTTGATTAAGAGTGGATAGATGTGGCAGGGGTTCTGTAAACTTTTATTTGACATGCATGTGAGTAGGGGTTTCGGTCTTTTGAAATGGGCTATTAAATATTTTTTTGTTGAGAAGTTTATTAGTTTTATCCAATTTTCAACAGGAACCACACATTTTTATAGTGAACCTTTTGTCTTGTAAATATTTATTTGTAAAATTACTCATAATTCTTGAAATGAGCAATATTTGCATCTCATACCAACCAATATTGTTCGATTTGCTCACTAGGGAGTTTGGATTTGTTTTTGGTTGTTCGTATGGAAACTTCCTACTAGAATATCCATTCTAGGATTTTGCTTCCGCTAAAACATGATTAGCTGTGGAGTTCTCTTACCCATAACTATTGCAGCTAAAACGGACTAATATTTGAGGGCATTTTAACGGCACATTTCTTTTGTTGACAGAATTGACGGTACTATAACCACCATCCAACCCGAAGGAGATGAAACTTATCACAGGGACGATTGCGTTTGAATTTATTAAGCTACAATCTCATAGACAAGTGCTATATTGACCACTATCCGTGGGCATTTTTAAAATTTTAGTAAGAATGTTTTGAGAATTTACTGAGCACGGCTAATGACGTTTAGAACATATCCAACTTTTACAAACGCATGCCATATGGCACACAAGCTTTAATGTAACAAAATCTTAAACAAAGCACTACGTATACCTGTTGAAACTGAAGTACCACACTCTAATGTAAGTTTTTACACCCACGACTACAAACCACAAAACATAAAATGCTCAACAATAGGAAGCAATGCACTTAAAAGGTAATTATCGAGAGGTTTGTAGTCGCAATATCTAGGATTGGTAAAAAGGTTTTCTTTCAAAGGGTTTTAGTTTCATGGACAATTGTCGTAGATTTAAAACGTGGTTTCTTGTTTTAGATAAATAAGCTGGCTGTTTTATAAAAAAAACAAAAGAAAAAAAACACAAAAGCTAATTACCGAATATAATGGCATAAAAAGACTTCTGATCAACTTCAGTTTATAGTATAATCCAAGTTCCAATCATAAGCATACGAGTCGTCACACAACACAAAAGTATAGCACAATAAAGCGTCGATTACATTGTCGGAAATAACAAGATGCCAAGTATCTATAATCAACTGATCTTGGCAGTTTCTAGAAAAGAAACTATTTTTAAAAAAACATGGTTCTAGTTTTGTACTTTATGCTCTCACTCATCTGGTCTTGTATAATTCACAGCATGAAATCACTGGAAACCCAAAACATATCAAAAACCCTTGCCCTGCTTAGCTTCTCGTTACTAGAACCGGGCTTTCCTGCATCTAATAAAAACATAAGATAAGATTGTAATTTAGAGTTGTGAAACAATGTCAGTCTTAACATTTACCATATTTCCCAAAATTGTTTATGCACGAAGATCTGTAACTTTTCCAATTGCAACTGTTTTCCCTGTACAAAAAGGTTCTTTTTGTTAAAATTCTGCATTTGGTAGAAGACAGATGCGAGATTACACATTTAAACAGATTTTACCTTCTGTGCGAAGTGTAAACCGCCCGAGCTGTTGGAAATCTGAGAATTTCTCGATGCATATCATATTAGACACCTGAAAAAATATCCGAATACAGACCATAAGAACATATTTTTTAAAAATATTAATATGTTCTTATTGTTATATCTTCAAAACATATATATATATAACAAATAATAACTGGTCCATTACGAGTTAGCAGGTAGAATGTCACGCAAAGTGTAATTTCAAATGAGTAATATTATTACTGACATGGAATAACAGTTGTAATCATATTTAACACTATTTATTAATATTTAAAAATTCTAGTTCAAATAAAAACGTTTTGAGTCAACCCAACCTTATTAAAAATTAAGAATTTACACTTTTCAATCAGAACGCCTCATTAAAAATATAACATTAAATAAAATTAGTATAATTGTGTGAAAACAAACCTGAATACGGCATATAACAACCGCACCATTTTTCACAAAGAGCACTTTCTTTTTCATTGGTTTCCTAGTTTTGGGATCAATTTGCTGCATCAGCTCAATTATCTCGCATTCCTCAACAACAGAATGAATGTGCAATACAGCCTTGTAACCAGCAGTGAAAATAGCCTAAAATACAAAAAACAAATAAATAAATCAAAACAATAAATAATGAAACTATAATAACAAAGATAAGAGATGGTAGTTTCATACGTTATCCAACAATTCAAGAATATGCAACTGAGCGACGAACTCATTAACTGCTGGTATTGGTTTTTCTGCACAAAAATAGACCACATTAAACACAAACATACAAGAGTGATAATCAGGTAAACAAAAAAAATAAGCTGTTTTTATTAGGAGACCTTACTAATATGATTGGTGTTAATATTAATTCTAGTAAGAAAACATACCGACACTACAAAGAACAAAACCCGAAAGTATGTCTTCTTCTTCAATCCCAGATAACCGAACCCTTAAATTCTCACCAGGGCCTGCACTCCTAACTTTGTCCTCATCACAATATAAAGCAAGAACTTTCACCTGAACCTGCAAAGTCAAGTTACAAACACGCCCTTTTAGACATTGTTGTTCAAAAGTAAATACTCTGTTCAGTTGTTAAAAAAGTACCTTGTTTGGCATAATAATGAGGTTATTGCCCTCACGCACACTACCAGATTCTACTTTTCCCATAACAACAGTACCCATGTCCTTGAACTTGTCAATAATAGGCATCCTAGTAATTAAATATCAAGTTAGATAATAAACTTAATTTCTTTCAGAAACAAACAAGAATTTGAAGTAATACCTAAATGGACCAGTTGGATCACGTGGAGGAACTTCAATAGCATCAAGGGCTTCAAAGAGACATTGACCATTCCACCATGGACATATCGTCTTGTCCATTCTTGTTTTCAAGTTGGTACCATTAAGACCGGATATTGGAAGAAACTGAATATCTGCAGCCATTAAAAGATTATATTAACATTAACACACATTAAATATTATAAGAAGTAATAAAGTATATACAATTTTACCTTTCTTAACATTGTAGCCTGAGGACTTCAAAAAGGGAATCATTTTTGACTCAATTTCATCATACCTATAAAAATAGTGTGACGGTGAGTATAGGAATTAGGTTTCTGTAATGCATTAAAAAAATGTAAAAATGGTTAAAGTACCTCTCTTTTGACCAGTTAACAGTTGGCTCATCCATTTTATTGACAACAACCAGCAGCTTAGAAATACCTAAAGTCTTTGCAAGTTGAACATGCTCACGAGTTTGTCCACCTCTTTCATATCCTGTTTCAAATTCACCTTTTCGAGCAGATATAACCTGTGTGTGTGTGTGGGAGAGAGAAAAAGAGTGAGATAAAGAAACATGAGATTAAGCTATCACAATACAGATAAGCAAGACTGCACTGAAACAAACAATTACCAGTACACCAATATCAGCCTGAGAAGCACCGCTGATCATATTAGGTACATAACTTTTATGTCCCTGAAAGATGCACAAAACCATTAAAATGATCATCAAAAAATCAATGTGCACAACATAGTGAGCCAATAAACTAGATATTCTCTCATAATTATAATAAAATATAGCATTGTAGTCTTCCTATTTCACTACATCAAAGACGGTAAATGCAGTTACCGGTGCATCCAATATAGTAAATCGGGTAGTATCTGTCTCAAAATGTGCTCTCCCAACTTCAACTGTAATACCCTATAATGAGCAATTTGGCATTGAAGTAATACAAAGGTCAAGCATAACCCAGAACAAGAATAAACTTTTTTGTCTCAAATGAATGAAGTGGATATAAAGTACCTTCACCCTCTCCTCTGCATTGGTATCCATAATGTATGCCATATACCTAGTATGAAATAAAAGTCAAAAGTTAAATAAGCATATCGAAACAAGGCACCCTGTTCAAAACCATATAAGTCCCGAGAAAAAAAACCACAAACATGAAACATCAATTATTTTAAGTCAAAACAGAAACATGAAGTTGTACACTTGCACTTGACAAAAAGAAAAAAGGTGGAAATATGAGTAATATGTGAGTTGTATTCAGAAAACGGTAATCATGTTGAACAATACACAACTAAGAATTTAAAAGTAAAAACATAATTAAAAATAAATAAACTCAAACTCCAGAAACAGCTTACCAGCTCTCTCTACTCTTATCCTTGGCTTCTTTCTCATACTTTTGAATTGTACGCTCATCAACTTGACCACTGAGGTATAGTATCTGGCCACCAATAGTTGACTTTCCAGCATCTATAGCCAATATCACAAAACAAAAATGTATCAGATGATGAAATGCAAGGGTCTTTACGATCAGGTAGCTTTACATAAAACCAACTCATCATTCTATAAAATAGTACAGATGAGCATGAACTCAGGAGAGATATTAACATAGTTGGTTAAGATGGTGGACCATATAACTAAACAAATATAACAAAGTTAAAATGAAACTTGTTTAATATGCCTGCCTTTAAAAGTTCTAAAAAGTGCAAATCAATCATTTCCATAAGAAGCAAAATTCACAATCAAAATTGAAATCATAGGCCAAATTGAGCCTAAATTAGCACAAAAAAAAGGAAAACAAAACAAAATCAAGTACTTAAAACTCGGTTCATACACCCTGCAAAAAAACTACTGAAGAGAATAATAACCTACCAACATGACCGATGAATACCACATTCAAATGCCTCTTTTTCTCCTTTTCGACCTCCTCCTCAATTGGTTCTGAAGCAGCAGTCCCTTGCTCTTTCACTGCAATGCAATAATTAGCTTCGTTTGAGAGATCACAATATTTGTTAAGAACAATTTAGGAAGTATAGACACAGTTTCAGTAAGAAACCTTCAGCCACAGCAGTTGGCTCAGTATGCTCTGTTTTGTCAGCATTTTCATCCGTGTGAGCAGCGATATGTGACTCGTCCTTCAGATCTGCAGACATAAAAAGTATACACAATAACAATCAAACATTGCACTCATATCAGAAAGACTAAACAAAACAGTATAGTTCTGTATACACACAAAAACAACCATTGAAAGAGTGACAGCAGAAAATATTGTCAAAAAATTGTTTCTAAAACAAAAAAGAGAAACGGTTTTAGATACTGTTCTCTCATAGACATGTATCAATTAACACTTGCTACACACACACATATATATAAGTATATATACATATATTCCTTAACTTTTCTTTACTGGGACTTTGCAATGATGAAATGAAATAAAAAAACAAAACAAATGAATTAATACCGCAGGTAGCATCAGGTTCATCATTTCTAGGCCTTTTAACTTTGTTTAACGCTATACCAAATAAACCACCATATAACGTAAATTCGCACATAACTTAAGTTCATCATCAATTATGGCACTTATATGAAATGTTAAATTCTTCTTACCTTCTTTCACATTATCAGAAGCCACTAAATCTTCAGGCTCTCCACCATTCTCATTAGGCACGATATTACTATCTTCAGCTAGCATTTAAAAAAATAATTTAATAACATCACAGAATTTTCAATAATTTCAAATACCCTTTAAAGTTCCATCATTTCCAGTAGCACTGTGAATCTACTTAACGAAATTTAAAAAAAAAACACAAAAGTTATACAAAGTTCTATAAGTGAACATGTCACAGATCAATACATAACTTTTCCAAATCAGCCTTCAAGATATAGAGTACAAATAAAAAAACAACCAAAAATGTCGATTATATCATATCAAATAACATACCAGATGAGTCAAGCTGCAATGCACGAATGTCGTCCTCAATATTATCTATAAATGGAAGAAAAGAAAAGAAATCAGTATACACTTAAATTTACATACATTAATCAATCAGAGTATTTTATACTCAAAACAAATTGAAATCGGATCACATTCACGATCTAATCAAAGATAGTGAACTTATATACAAGAGCTAAGGTCTAGCAAAGATGTGCGAAATAAAAACATAACAAAAAACCAAAGCTTACCCATTTTAGTGAGCTGGGAATATGATTTACTGCACGATAATGGAATTTGGTTGATAAAGAGTGAATGTGCGTCACCCTGAAAGAGAAAAAAAAACATTAGGCTTCCTGCGGAAGTATAAATTTAGGTTTAATAATTTTAAATGTTTAATTGTTATAAAATTGTCACTAAATGTCATTTGTTCACGTAAAGTACATCCGTTCATAATAAGTGATATATAGTCATGACGCTGAACTTAGAAGACAATATAAGGTATATAACAGCATAAAACAACAAAAATAAAGTGTTCAAACTACAAAGAGACATAAAGTGAAAACCATAAGCAATAAATGAATTAGTCAAACAAAAAATGCATTCAATTCATCTCCTATGTTTAAATTAGAATAAAACATACAAAAAGCATCCTAAAATATCACATAATTTCAAAACTGGTTGTTTATCATTTATTAAACGGAAAAAAACATACAAATGTGAGATTAAAACTAATAAAATAAAGCATTGATCCTAAAAGAGTTTATTCAGCAGCAAATATGTAAAAGATTATCCTAAAACCTTCACATGCAGAAAAACGATGCAATAAACAAGGTAAGTAAACTAAAACTGCATTTAAGACATCAATTAGGTTAGACTTCAGATAACAGATACTACAGTTATCCTACAACCTTCACATGCAGAAAACAGAAGCTGTAAACAAGTTCGCTAAACTAAATCTTCATTTAAATCATCAATTTAATTAAAATTCAGAAAACAGATGCAATAACTATCCTAAAACCTTCACACGCAGACAACAGAAGCAATAAACAAGTTGCTAAACTAAATCTGCATTCAAATCATTAATTATGTTAAAATTCCGAAAACAGACACGTAAAATTCACCCTAAAACCTTCACATGCAGAAGCAATAAACAAGTTCGCTAAAGTAAATCTGCATCCAAATCATCAATTAAGCTAAAATTCCGATAACAGATGCAATAATTATCCTAAAACCTTCACATGCAGAAGCAATAAACAAGTTTTGCTAATTAGGCTATAATTTGGTTAACAGATACAACGATTATCCTAAAACCTTCACATGCAGAAAACAGAAGCAGTAAGCAAGCACGCAAAACTACACTGCAATCAAATCATCAATTAGGTTAGAATTCACATAGCAGATACATAAATCATCCTAAAACCTTCACATACAGTAATCAGAAGCTGCAAACAAGTTCGTTAACTTATCTCTGCATTCAAATCGTCAACTAGATTAAAATTCAAACAACAGATACGAGTATCCTAAATCAGCATTCAAATCATCCTAAAACCTTTACATGCAGTAATCAGAAGCTAGAAACAAGTTCGCTAGACTAAATCAGCATTCAAATAATCAATTAGATTAAACTTCGAACAACAGATGCAAATATCATCCTAAAACCTTCATGTGCAGTGATCAAAAGCAATAAAAAAGTTCACTAAACTAGATCAGCACTGAAATCATCAATTAGGCTAGAACTTGTTAACAGATGTAATAATTAACCTAAAACCTTCACATGCAGATCAAGAAGCAATAAACAAGTTCGCTGAATAACAATCAGCACTCAAATCATCTATTAGGTTAAAGTATGAATAACAGACACATGAATTAACCTAAAACCTTCGCATGTAGTAAACAGAAGCTATAAACAAGTTCACTAAACTAAATCAGCATTCAAATCATCAATTAGGTTAAGATTCCAATAACAGATACATCGATAATACTAAAACCTTCACATGCAGATAACAGAAGCAATAAACAACTTCACTAAACTAAATCAGCACTCAAATCATCAATTAAATCATCAATTAGACTAGAATTCGGTTAACCGATACATCGATTAACCTAAAACCTTCACATGCAGTAATCAGAAGCTATAAACAAGTTTTCTAAGCTAAATCAGCACTCAAATCATCAATAGGTTACATAAATCATCATAAAACCTTCATAAAACCGTCACATGCAGTAATCAGAAGCTATACACAAGTTCGATAAGCTAAATCAGCACTCAAATCATCAATTAGGTTAAAATTCGAACAACAGATACATAAATCAACCTAAAACCTTCCTAAAACCTTCACATGCAGCAATCAAAAGCTATACACAAGTTCGCTAAGCTAAATCAGCACGCAAATCATCAATTAGGTTAATATCTGTAAACAGGTGCAATAATTAACCTAAAACCTTCACACGCGTGAAAATGAAGCAATCAAATGAGTATCCTAGAGAGTTGCAAGGATTACCGGCTGAAACAGATGCACCGATTGAGATGCCGATGAGAGCGTTGAGATGAAAATCTACAAAATCAGGGCAAAAGCCGCAAAATGAAACACGCAGTCACAGCAGTTGGGCCCGTTGGACCGGTGGGGTTTATATGTAGGCAGTAGGCCGCCTTTGTTGGGCTTGTTAGATGGTTATTATTATTTGAAGGTTGAACCAAACCCGGTTCGAAATATGTGCGTCGTCGTCGATATGTTCGAGTCGAATTAGATGATAAAAGGTTCGATAAACGAATATTGTTAAACGAATTGTTTTCGAGTGAATTTCGATAAGAGTTACAATCAGGTTATAAAACATGAGTTAGTAGAACAGTTTTATTTACCAGTTATAGCCAATTTATTTACGTGTCATCAATAGGTTCGAGTCGAATTAGATGATAAAAAGTTTAATGAATGGATATTGTAACGAACTCTTTTTGAGAGAATTTCGGTAGAGTTACGATCAAGTTATAAAACATGAGTTAGTACAACAATTTTATTTACCTCATATAGCTCATTTATTCGTTTGGATAAACTTTGAATTGATGTGAATTAAACTGAACGTAGACGTATTTGTTTTTATTTGAAGAAGGTCGAACCCGGTTTGAAAACTTATATGAGTTGGTAGATTCGAGTCAAATTAGATAATAAAAGGTTTGATAAACGAATATTGTATTATTTTCGAGCGGATTTCGATAGAGTTACGATCTAGTTATAAAACACTTATAGCACGAGTTATCTGAACTGTCTTATTTGCCTGTTATAACTCATTTATATGTTTGCATAAACTTTGAATTGATGTGATTTAAACTGGACGTAGATGTATTTTTTTTTTTATTAAAGAAATATATACTTCTATAAACAACAATATCTGATACATATATTTCAAAATTATATTTTTGTTCTTGTGATTGGTTAGCATTGGTTTTGGTAACCAAAAGTTGATATTATATTTAATACGATTACAAGAATATCTTACGTATTGGGTTCGATATCACACATTAATACCATATGATATATGATCATTGCAAACGTCTCTATACGTTTGCACACATTCACATTGTGGAAACAAAGCAATAAAGGATTATCCGACCAAGAAGCTAGCTTGATTTGAATTTACTTAACTTTTTTTTTTGCTAATTCAAGCGAAAACTACGAGTAAGTTACAAATTGTTTTTTGTTACTTATTTGTCAAGTGTCATGTTAGCTTCACCATTATTTTTCACAAGTTTTTTAATAGAAGTATATATTTCTAAAAAAGAAACGAAAGATAAAAGTTATTTTCTTATTTAACTTATTTAATGCATATAAATACACCTCTTTTTTTTACAAAATTAATTATTATTATAAAATTATGCTTGTATGAGAAAACTAATGATTATATACCAAAAAGGGTGATTTTATAGCTTTATTAGAAAAAAGTTGTTTTTAACTTTTATATCTAGAATCTATACCTCTAACTTCCGATTTGATACCAACATTTTAGTCCAGATTTTCACAATAATAAAAGTGAAACCATGTAAAAATTTAAATACATCATCAAGGAGAATTTAACAGTACTCTAAATTTCTAATAAATAAAGTAGTCACAAAGTAATATACAAAAAACTAGGATACTACTCTACTTTTAGTGTACTAGGTGGCTTTTAACAAGGTTTTTGTACAGTGAAAACTGGACCAGAACTTAAAACAATTCAGACTCCAATAACAACCATCAATGTCCAAACAACCCGCACGCCACTTAACTCCATACGAACCCAAAGGAAACATAGAAACATCAAGCACACAAGTCGAGAAACCTTGACCTTTTCGGTTAGGTCTAAAACTCACAACCGATTCTGTAACCTGCACATCCTGGCCGTTCTCACGCTTGTTCACATACTTGACTAGCTTGTCATTTAATTCTAAAACAGTATCATCAACCCAATCATGAACATTCGTCTTTGTTTGACTCTGACCGTCTTGACATTGACTAGGTTGTTGATAAGAGGTTTTACATTGAAGTATGCAATACAGCTTGGTAATCCAAGCTCGTGATTCTGGTAAAATGTTATTCATCTGAAGACATAGATCTAGATGGAGTTGATGACCTGGCGGGACGGAGATCTTTGCCCCATTTCCAGAGTCTCGGTTCATGGCAAACAGTTGACAAGAAACGCAAGGCCTGTAAATTATATGCAAACTTCATTAGTACATGATTTAAACTAAAAGGATCGAAGAGAGGCCCTAATACTTAATTAGTTCACTTTTTTATATATTAGTGGGTCAAATATGATTATAAATTTATAAGATTATATTCTTTCATTAACAGTATAACTTTTTAGATACGATCATTTAGTAGGTCTTGCCAAAACGAGTGGGCCGGGTCAGGTAATGGGTCAAAACATTTCAGGTCAAACCGGTGGTTTGAAAAAGTAACAGTTTCACTCGCAAAATGGACTTGGGTTGACCCTAGAGAAAAACATTTCGAGTCAAAACCTCAAACCTGGTAGCCTGAAAAGAGTATTACTTTCGCTCGGGTCAAGACAAATATGGGCTCGGGTTTAAAACTAGGACCAAAAAGTATCAAAAGGGGTTCATAATTTCCGGGTGAAGTTTTGACGACTTTTGGCTGGTTTTACTTGTTCTCTTCTAAGCTAATTCTTTTTATTTTACTTGTTTGACCAGTTCGATATAAAACATAACCCAGATCGACTTGTTCATAAATAATCAGATCATGATTAGCAAGTGATAAGAGAATGTAATCATATGACATACCTTAAACTGAAGAAATATGTTGGAGTCGTAAATGAGACATTTAACCATCTCTTTAAAACATCAAGCTGAAGCTCCAATCCATCATTAACTATTTGCAATCGAATCTCATCATCATTTTCATGCATTCTGTTTCCAGCATTTTGCAAGTCAACAACTCCCTTCACAGCGAACTGACAAATCTTTATGATACTTGTCACTTCAGATGTATTTTCCAACCGAGATATGGATTGCCGACCAGAATAGATCTTAGGTTGACCAATACAAGTCTTTAAAAGCAACAAAAGCTCTTTACTAGTCTCCTGGTCTATATACCAAAGCTGAGCCACTAGGTCATGTATAAGCATAGAATGAAAATCACTATATAAATTAATGTTATCGAATTGAAAGAAAAGAGAAAAACCAGTAATAAAGGCCAAAACCGAACAGCTTAACGCATAAGCAGATACGGTGACTGTACTTGTGGGGTCCATGCCCATAAATGACATGGCAACTAGATCATACCAACGTGCCAGTTTCACTAACTGGGTGGATAGTTGTGTAAACGGTTGAACCAATGAACCACCATCATGCAAATGACGGTTCTGCCCTTTGCTAAACGTATTAGTACCCAAAAGCTTAAAGACATGAAGTGCAATTTCCATAACATTTGTCCTTAGACCCAAAAACTGAGTCTGAAAATAGTGTCGGCCGCATGGCGTGACATCATTGGACGACAGTATTTCCTTTGAAACCTGAAGAATTTTACAAACCCCATCAAGATTTTCAATATGGTCATCTGTCGGTTTGCTTATTTCACCCAAAACTCCTGTTATCGGTGATGAAGATCGGTTATTGACTAACCAATTTAACAGAGTTGACCGTTCTTCTGGTAAACTGCAATATAGAACTTTCATTTCTGAATATGCATATAAAGTCAAAGATGTTAGCCATTGACGGAAGGAATCAGAATGAACTTTTGTTGCTAATTCTCCAAAAATAAATGCAGCTGTAAACCACGCCCCGTTAAAACACGCGTATTTTCCAGCTTTATAAGCCGACCAATAATCTTTCACTTCCATAAGTTTCTTTGCTTTCTCTAGTGCAAGAACTTCTTTTTCAATCATGTATGCATTATCAGAATTGCATTCTTTTATTTGCTTAAATAACAGAAGATGATAGATAATGTGCACATAGTAATCAAAATAACTGCATCCACATACATCATGAATCAAAAAGTTCACAACATTCTGGAATTGGCTGGCCAAAGTTCCATATTTGACCATGTTTTTCAGACACTTGTTGGCCACTTTTGATACACAAACCGCAAGCTTTGACCCGAATGTTCCATGATCCTTATTCAGTAGGCATTTGATAAAAAGACGGAGCTTATTTATAACAAGTTCACCAATATTAGGGGATTTGTGAAGCCAAAGGTTGATTATTTTAAATAAGCTCCAAATTTCTTGTTCTGTTTCTATGTTGGGTTGACTAAGATTTAAAACCGAGTTTGTTAGCAAAGTGATGCGATCCAAGAGAAATGAAATCGTTTGTGATGTGAAAGTTTTATCACTTTCATCACATGCCATGTCTAGTTTTCTTGTGAACTTAACAGATATATCTGCTAGAAAATGCATGGCAAAGAGTCTGTTTGATACGAATGTAGATTGCATTACGTTCTCAACAATAGCTAAAATCCTGGTAAAACATTCGTTTATTTCTGAACAACTCAAGCTTAACATCTTGGACATCATGATCTGCAAATTTCCTCACATAAGAAATGATAACTATAGGCTATAACATTTAGTACTTTCATTATATATTAATGATGGTAAAGACATATAGAGGTGGAAAATAAGCTGGCTGGATAACAGGTCAAATCGGGTTGGATCGACCCAAAACACTTTTTAACCAAAACTAAGTTAAACCAATAGCAATCGAGCTCCTTGAACTAAATCATAAAGGAAATTTTATGCATTAATAATACACTTTATCCAACTTTTGACTCGTTTAACCTGTTTCCTTCAAACTAATAAACATAACCCGATAAATAATGGGTCAAACTCACACCTCTAACAACATATATGATGAGATATTCAAAGACTCAAGCACAATACCAACCTCATACAAAATATGAACCGCATCATGCTGCATCACTGGTGGGAGTTCTTCATTAAGTATGTTGAACATTGCAGTCATCAGTTTTGTTGTAGGAGAAAAACGAAAGTGACTTCTTGATAAAACAATATTTAGACATCTTAATGATGTCGCTCTTTGTGACATTGACTTATCTTGGCTTAAATATATTAGAAGCAAATCTACCTGAACCAAGAAGTGATACACACATTAATTTTATCGAGTAAATTAAAAGACATGTAAAATAGTATGAAGAACAAAGTAATACCTGCTTAGAAACCAAGAGTGCAGATCTGGAAGCAATTATTGGAGTGAAATCAGCATATTTGTCACAATATCATCTTCCACTAAACCTAAGATCAGCTTTATCCCCTCCTACAGTGTGTTTTGAAGCATATTAAAAAAAGTCATATAGCAAACAACAAGAAAAGTGCTTACGTCATACACGTAACTTACGTGTATCATGCTAATCTTTGAAAAAAATAATAAAAAATATATATAAAACCTCGTAAGCCGTACTAGATAGTGCTGAAGATCTTCCCAGTTTTGCAAAAGCACGAACGCCTGCTAGCCTACCAGCAACTGTCATGTCAGCTGATGAAACCACTCTAACTAACATTTCAAGGAACACACAAGCAAAGTCATCTGAAAACTCACAAAAGCATCCAGCAGCAAATAAAGAGGCCCTGACCTTAAAAAACATTTATACAAGTAAATAACCATTAATCATGCATTCAAATTTTTTAATTTATGTTAAAGAATAAACAATGTTCTTATAATTTTTACCTCTAGAACATGGCATGATACAATAGAAGACAATATAATACACCGAATCTCAGCATTATCTTTAGCAAAATCAGACCAGCAGCCAAACAGAACTAATGACATTGCTCTAACTTCCTCGTCACCAGAGTTGAAGCACAACTTTATTCTCTTCAACAGTTCCAAGTGATTTGGTATCTTATAGTTTGAGATAAAACCTTTGTTTTTCTTGTTAAAAGTTTTAGTTTTCCTGTGGTTCAACTCAGACAAGAACATCTTTACCACAGAGTTTGATGTGTTTGTCTCCTGACACAAATGTGTCAGCAAGGCGGAGAATAATGGCATTTGCAAATAGCTTATCCTCACCAGGGATTAAGCCAAACATGTCATATTCAGCCATTGAAAGCTCCGGTTCCTTGCTCCACCATTCCAGCCTGGCCCCAATTTCTTGAATGGCTTCTGTGCGTTTTCCTGAAAACAAATGATTTAGAATTATGAGATAAAAAAAATCATAGCTACCATTTATTGAAAGGTCTACAAATACAATCTACTTTATTTTACAAATACAACCTAAGAATTATATCAGATTAGTGAGAAATAGACAAAATGAGCCAAGCTGCTCACGAGCTACTTGGGATCAAATCGATAAAAAGCTCGAACCGAGCCAAGCCCGACCCTCAAATAAAGCTCGTTTAGTTATCAATCCCCAGCCTGAACCTTGACCGTGAAGATCGTTTAGGCTCGACGATCATAGTGTATTTTTAAGTTTAACTCTTTTGGACTTCAACATGTTAATTTCACATTGCACTCCGAGCTCAAGCTGAGCTTTAGCTCGTTTAAAGTACTGCACACGAGCTCAAGCCTTGTATGTGAAGATCATTTAGGCTCGTCGAGCCTAGTGTATTTTTAAGTTATAACTCTTTTTAATTCAACATGTTAATTTCACACTGCACACCGAGCTTGAGCTGAGCTTCGGCTCGTTTAAAGGACTACACTGCCGAGCTCGGGTTGAGCTTAGGCTCATTTAAAGTACTGCACCCAAGCTCAAGCTGAGCTTAGGCTTGTTGAAGTTTTTCTCAAAATATATGATAAAAAAATTTCTATAAATTAATTAATAACAAACGAGCCGAGCTTAAACTTTAGAAAAAAAAGCTCGAAACCAGTCAAACTCAAGCCTAGTCGAGCTCGGCTCATTTGAGTGAGAAAGCTTCACTGTGATCATACTTCACACACATGTCATTCTTTCTATTCAAACTTACACCAAACTAACTAACAAAATAGTAACAGAGGCGTAACAATAACAATGCTAGTTAGGTATTGAATAACGAAACTCGTTATCTAATTAGAATAAACTGAAGACTGTATATGAAAGCAGATGTATTCAATAATAATAATGAAGCAGTAACTCTTAAATGAGGCTTACTGGGGTTGTTGGAACGTAGGGCTTTGTCAAGCTGAATACTCCAATCCATCGCACATGCTGCCGGTGTTCTCTCCATAATACCTTGTTCAACTCTTCGATTGCAGTACGCTTGAATCAATTAGCAGTTACTAAACCCTAATTACCCGATTGGTTCATGGAGTTGAAATTGGAACTAATAGCATTCAAAGCGTTGGAATCAAACGTTTAATTTACATGGAGCTCGAGCTGGACAAGTGAAGCTCGAGCTCAGGTTTGTTTATTAAACGAGCTCACTTTTAGGCTTGAGTTTGGGTCTGGGTTCGATGAAGCTCGACACGATAGAGCTTTTTAGTGAGCTAGTCTTGAGTAGCTCATGATCAGCTCGACTCGTTTGCACATCTAATTTTAAAATCTATCTCTTATAATAAAATACTACCATTTTTGCCACTTGACAACCTTATAGCCCTTCTCATATTTTTTTCAAACAATTTTAATATATGGTCCTTTATCTTTTAAGTTATTTTAATATATGAATTCAATATTTTAATTGTTAATAAAGCCTAACCGATTCATTCATTAATATGACTTTTTATATAAGATTGGTTTCAAATTTGGTATTAAAATTTTCTCATGTGTATTTGAACAAAGGAAAATATGTATTTTCTTAATTTCCCCAAAAATTGTATATAAATGTTGCAAACATGAAGAATACTTATTATATATACATATCTTGGTGCTTAACATTAAATTATTGAAATTGAATATTATAATTATAATTCATATGTATAACGATTTACTATATGAATTATCTGTCATTTATTTATATGACTTTTTTTTGTGTGTAGTATAAAGGGTTTTAGCAATAAGAAGATCAATATTTAGTTTTTAATATTTCTTCCATAACTCAGACCAAAATGCTTCAGAAACATATATATATTTATGACTTGATTTATACTTTTTTACATATTTAAATATATTTGTGTAATTTTAATTATGTAATTTTAATGTAAATTGTAGTTGTATTAACAATATATGATCATTTTTCTTTATAGTATTTCACTTAATGGTTAAAGTTTAAAATTTTCATTAATTACTCGTGTAATACACGGGCCTCAAACTAGTATGTTATAGTCCCAACATTTCCTTGTTAAAGCATTTGAACCCCATAATTTTCTCCTTCCACTCCTTTGCGTCATGTAAATGTGTTGAAGCCTCTCATTTATCGTGCGGGCCTTAACAACCAGATGCAATGTGTGAAACATTAAGGCGGGGTCCCATAATAACTAGTCTGATAGTTTTTTCATCGTTAGTCGGTTGTTTTTTTATAAAAGGCATCTGTCGCGGTGACCTTGGGGTCTCTCCCAAAGGGTGGTGCCTATGTTTCAAAGCATGCACATGAGTCATGAATCGAACGTGTAACAAGAAACTCTAAAGAAAACCTTATCACCCCTACCAAAATGGTGACGGCTTTTGTTATTAATTAAATAATGTAGTTTTTTTATTCTTTTTTAATTTATAACATAATTTTTTAAGCAAACACACGGTAGTTTTAATCAAATTTACATTGTCCCTAAAGATTACAAGAGTTAAACTATAGTATAAACTTTAATAATTTATTATTTTGTTTTCCTTATGTTATTTCGAATTTTATATTTTATTTTGTCGTGTGTAAAGAATATTGTTTTGTTTATGTCTCTCATCAACATGAACCAACGTGCATGGTTCAACATTAAATATACATATTATTATATAAATATTTCTTACACTTTTAAGTATTTTTGAGTCAGGTTTTATCGAATATTATTCTTAATTGGTTAATATGTGGGTTTTAAGGTTCTAAGAGATAAAACGGGTACTTTACTAAACCTAAGACAACGAGCTAAAAAGAAGTATTTATATTTACTTGAGACCGACAATTAAAACTTTAAACAAATTATATGAATGATTGGTTTTCTTTCAAGTTAAGTTTATATGAAATAATTTCTTAAATATGATTTAATAAAATATATAGAATCATTCAATAATAATAACGAGTAGAACAAGACTAGAGTGAGGGGCTCGCATCCTTAATCATCCCATGAGTCCTTGATAGGCCCATTTAGGGAAAACAAAAGACCGCTGGTCCATGTTGTCTCCGTTCAGTGAAAACATAAGCGGCACTTATCAAACGAACAAATGAAAACCCATACGAACAAATGAAAACTACAACGAGTAAAAAATATTATAAGGACGGACCCACATCCTTAATCATCTCACGAGTCCCTGATAGGTCCGTTCAGTGAAAACAAAAGTCAACCAGTCGCAGCTAGCCCAGTTCAGTGAAAATAGAAGCGACCATTTTTCAAATGAACAAATGAAAGCCCGAACGACAAATGGAAACCAAAATGAGTAAAAGAACACTAAAGTGAGGGATTCACCTTGTTGATCATCCCATGAGTCCCTAATATCCCTGTTCTAATTTAAACAAAAGTCCACCAGTCGTTCTAGCCCAGTCCAGTGAAAACAGATTCAACACTTTCAAGCGAACAAATGAAAGCCCAAACGAGCAAATGGAAACCACAACGAGAAAAGATTACTAGAATGAGGGAATCCCCTCCTTGATCATCACACGACTTCTTTATAGCCCCAGTCAGTGAAAACAAAAGCCCACCAGCCGTTGCTAACCCCGTTCAGTGAAAACAAAACCAACATTTTTCAAATGAACAAATGGAAGTCGTGTGACACTCATCAATTTCAGGTTAACTCCGTTAATTCAAACTTAATATCACACGAACTGTAACGCATATCTCATTACATTTAAATTAGGTTTTAAATGACGCATGGCAATCACTACACAAGTAGTCTTTCGGAATTTCACCGAAACACACACGAGTCGACTCAAACCGTTGGTGAACAAACGATAAGTAATTGATAGTTATGTATTAATCTATGTGTTACTTGATATTTATATATATACATATATAACACTAAATTCAAGAAACAAAAGCCTAGTTTATGCTAGAAATTGATTAACTAGAAGTTCAGGGGGCTAAGTGTAACATAATTAATAATATAAACATATTATTACACAAACCCTAACCCCCTAATCCCTGCATACGATCGTCCCCTTCCCCCCTCCTCTTGGCAGCCGTGAACACACACACACACATACAATCTCCTTGCAAGCTTGTTTGAAGAATTAAAGTGGTAGCTAGAACACTAGTGAGGATTTTATGTGACGCACATCTTTTCTCGGATCTTTTTGGTTATCTTCGCAGACAGTGAGTTTCACGGCCCCTTTTACTCTTTTTAACGCTTTTATTTGGGGGAGATAACATACTCCAACGCTGTATATTTTGTTAGTTTTTATATATCACTTGTAAGGCTAAGTGGCAAACAAACCAACTAAATTCCTTCATAACATCGAACCGGTTAATATTTTGATAATAGTGAGTCACTGTTGAGTAGTACTACTGGGTTTGACAAACCCCGCCCAACTCTAAACTCGACTGTAGGTCGAGTGGGTGTAATTTTGGCTAACACATTACCATGGTCGTGGTTGACATGGTGGCAAGGAAATTGATAAACAGTCAGCTTCGGTGTCAAACACTTAGTAATACTTGTTGATAGGTTAGCTACCTATTGATATATAAATTGACTTAACACTATCTGGTAACGCAAACGCAAACGCAAACGCAAAACGTAAACGCAAACGCAAACGCTTTATTTATATAAACTTGTGAACTCACCAACCCTGTGTTGACACTTTTAGTATGTTATTCTCAGGTAGCCGAGGCGGGCGAGCGGTTTAGGACATGCATTCGCTAAACACCATTGTTTTAAAAACTGCTTTTAATTTTTGTCTTGACAACTTGTGTTTTTAAGTCGTCTTGTGTGGCCCAACTGTTTTGGTTTACGATTTACGCTTCCTCATTTTTACTTAAGACTTGATGTCTTGGTTGTTTGAAAACTTTATTTTTGGTGTTTGATTATAACTAATGATTCCGATCCTGTTAGTTCACACTCTCTGACGGTAAAACTCCGTTAGTGGATTTTGAAGGTGTGACAAGTCGAAACGAACAAATGGAAACCACAACGAGTAAAACAATACTTGAAATGAGGTACTCGCCTCTTCAATCATCCAACGAGTCCCTAGTATGCTCGTTCAATGAAAACAAAATCCTACAAGTCGCTGCTAGTACAATTTAGTGAAAACAGAAACAACATTTTTCAAACGAACAAATGGAAGTTCAAACGAACAAATGGAAACCGCAAGGAGAAAAGATGACTAGAATGAAGGACTCACTTCATTAATATGGCCGGCTTGGATAGGAGGACAGGATGGTCGGCGGCCCCCGACTCGATCATCCCGATAGTCCCCTGATTTTTATTATTATTTTTTATCTTTTTATGAGAAAAATATATTTTAATGTTTAAATTCAATTACTCAATTCATTTAAGCCTATTACTTTATAAACACAATTTTATTGCACAACCTAAATCATAACAAAGTAAGATCGTTTTAAAATATAGTTATTTAAACTCAACAAAAACCCTTTTATTTAAGTCCCAAATTTCTTTTTTGTATTCGGCCCATAAATTTTAATGATTATCAGAGACGGCGACGTTAAAGCCCATCACCGAAGAGCCACATTAATTTCCTTAAGCTCAACACGACAACAATATTGGTAAAGTTGCGCGTTAAACCCCCCCGCGTCAACCAATTAACCTGCAAATTGTATATATGAAATAGGTTTCATCTCAAACCAATCAATCACACTTGTTCTACTTTTTTCCTTTTATTTATCTTTTTAGTTAAACTATAACGAGCTTATTAAAGAGTGTGCTATTTAAAGTCTACTACATACATGCATTGATCTTACAAGGTGTTATGCACTTTTTAATTAAATCACAACGCATATTCTTAGTGTGAGATTCTTTAAAACGAATTTAAGTTAAATCAGAACTATATAATAGCATAAACAACTATACAAACTCGTTAAATTAAATTATATATATATATATATTAAAAACCAAAATCTATATCTCTCACATATCTCACTATTCATCAAATGTGCGTACTTTTTGAAAGTCTCTATATTCGGTTGCCAACTTTAGTTCATTAAGTTTTGTCACACAAGTTTAATGAGCCCTATACTTTATTTAAGCAAATTTTTAGTTCACTAAAATTTTGCCATGCAAGATTAGTCGATATGATTTCTTCCCCTCAACTTTAATTACAAACTTTGATTTATTAGACTTCTTTTACAAAAAATTTATACATATATATTTTTGATCTCTCTACTTTAGTAATATACAAAACTTTCATCATTTCAACTTAATTCTTTACTTTTTTAACCCGTTTCACCGCAACGCGATGACAAAAATACTTGTTAATAAATATTAAATTAAATACAAATGATATGTTGACTAAATAAAAATAAAAAATAAAAAAAATAAAAATACATAATTCCTCTATGCTTACCCAATCGTGAAGTTAAGTTTGATGATGATGATCATCACACCAAGGCGGTGTTTGTCAGCCGCTTGAAACAACCTCCTTCAATCTCAACTACTTATATATATATATAACAACCTCTCATGCTTTGACTTTGACTTTGACTTTGACTTTATCAATATCAATTTCAATTCATCATCAAACAATAATGGAACACGAACAATCAAATTCATATTCAAATTCACTGCTGCTGGTGGATTTCGGCCAGAAGGTAGATCTAACCAGGCGAATCCGCGAGGTGTTATTGAATTATCCTGAAGGCACAACAGTATTAAAGGAGCTGATACAGAATGCGGACGACGCTGGGGCTACTAAGGTCCGGCTGTGTCTGGACCGGCGGACGCACTCGACGGACTCGTTGTTGTCGCCGAAGCTCGCGCAGTGGCAAGGTCCGGCGTTGGTGGCGTATAATAATGCCGTGTTTACTGAAGGTGATTTCGCAAGTATTTCTAGGGTTGGTGGAAGTGGTA
The DNA here is from genome assembly GCF_021521415.1 of Bidens hawaiensis. Classification (NCBI taxonomy): domain Eukaryota; kingdom Viridiplantae; phylum Streptophyta; class Magnoliopsida; order Asterales; family Asteraceae; genus Bidens; species Bidens hawaiensis. Next base: position 219,591 of record NW_027493109.1, read on the forward strand.
AGCAGAGTGAGGCGTGGAAGACTGGTCGATTCGGGTGAGGTTTCGGTTTCGGTTAATTAGTTGATGTAGTTTATTTGGATAGGTTAATTATTATTGTTATTATTTGTTATGTGATTGATAATAGTTGAATGAAGTGAAATGATGTTGAGCTTAAAAATTAGGATTATTATTATTATTTGGATCGGTTTTGCCATTCAAAAGAGGGGCGGTGGCGCTGCTTGTTGCCCGGTTATCCACCTCTCTATTGTAATTGGATCCTTTTGTTCAGTATACGAATATTATTAGTAAAACGTTATTATTGTTATTATCATTATTATTTGTTATGTGATTGCTATGAAATGATGCTGAGCTAGAAAATTATTATTATTATTATTATTTGTTATGTGGTTGCTAACAGTTGAATGAAGTGAAATGATGTTGAGCTTAAAAATTGTTATTATTATTATTATTATTATTATTATTATTATTTTTACTTGTTATGTGTTGCTAATAGTTGAATGAAGTGAAGTGATGTTGAGCTAGAAAATTAGGATTGTTTGATGGAGAGATGGTATATGAAGAATTAGTTCATGTTGATAAATTGAATTAGGATGAATTAGTTGTCTTTTGAAGGTTTTGTTAGTGGCTAAAAGACATCTGCTCGTATTGCTAGAGAGTAGGCTACATGAATAAGATAAAGGTTATGGACTTTCAGAGGAGTGTTATGGATGTTGATTGTTATTAATATTTGTTATTATTGTTGTTTGTTATGTGATTTCTGTGTTGTGGTGTTATGTGTATACTTTGCGTTTGATTAATGAAGTGGTGATGTTGAGCTAAAAAATTAGGATTGTTTGACGGAGAGATACTTTATGACGAAACGTCTAGCCCTAGCACTTACTACGTAACCAAATTAGGAATTCGTTGATTTTTTTTTCGCCCCTTAGATTCTATTGGTTGTCATCTTACTAGAAAGTTAATTACAAGAACAAGATATTAATAATGTATATTTTAGTGTACTTGTTTTGAAATGTCTAATTATGGTTTTTTAAGTTATAATCTGCAACAAGCGATATTGTCTTAACATATATGCTCGATCATGCTAAATTTAGTTGTTTATTACTAAATCTGTAACTGTTTGTTTGTTAGGGTTGGCTTCAACTCGGTCTACCATCTGACTGATTTGCCATCTTTCGTGAGTGACAAATATGTAGTCCTGTTTGATCCTCAAGGTGATTACCTTCCAAATGTTTCAACTTCAAACCCCGGAAAAAGAATCAAATATGTCACTTCATCAGCCATCACTAAATACCGAGACCAACTTACTCCATACATTGCCTTCGGTTGCAACATGGAGACTTGTTTTCCAGGAACCATATTCAGATTCCCTTTAAGGAATAAAGAGCAAGCATCAACCAGTAAACTGTCAAAGCAAGCTTATTTACCAGATGACATTTCTTCAATGTTTAATGATCTATTCGAAGAAGGTGTTTTCACGCTTCTGTTTCTGAACAAGAACCTAGAAAAACTTATTCTTGTTCTATCAGTTTAGCTGATAAAGATACTGTTTGGCATCGCCAAGCATTTCTGAGATTATCCAAAAATATGAGTTTTTCAGATAATAAAACAGATGGATTTTTGCTGGATTTCTTGAGTGAAAATGCAAATGGAGATCAGTCTCAAAAGAGGGTGGATACATTTTATATAGTGCAGACTATGGCTGCGGCATCCAGCAGGATTGGTTCTTTTGCTGCAAATTTGTCTAAAGACTGACATTCATCTACTACCTTGGGCAGCTGTAGCAGCATGCATCTCAAACAATTCTTCCAGAGTAATATTTACTTTATACTATTGTAACATTTGATATGATGGTATCACAGAAGGAATTAAATGAAATGGAAACTATAGCGTGGCTGAATGTTTATTTATGCTAATCTGTAATACCATAAATCTTTAAAAAAATGTTCAAACTTTAGTGAAGTTATTTTAATCTTTTTCTGTCTAACAGGATGATCTTCTTAAAGATGGTCGGGCATTTTGTTTCCTCCCATTGCCAGTAAAGACTGGAATGGCTGTGCAAGTCAATGGATACTTTGAGGTGTCATCAAACCGACGTGGCATTTGGTATGGTGCTGATATGGACAGAAGTGGAAGAATAAGGTCTCTCTGGAACAGGTATCTATTAGAAGATGTGATTGCTTCTTCTTTCGTCAATTTACTGCTTCAAGTCCAATCGATCCTGGGTCCCACCAACTCATATTATTCTTTATGGCCTACTGGCTCGTTTGAGGAGCCATGGAACATTTTAGTCGAGCAAATTTATAAAAACATTAGCGATAGTCCAGTTTTGCATTCAGATCTTGATGGAGGAAAGTGGGTCCCGCTAGTAGAGGCTTTTCTTCATGATAATGAGTTCTCTAAAAGTAAGGACCTCGGTACAGCTCTTGTCCAGCTAGGATTACCTATTGTACATTTGCCTATCCCCTTGCGGGATATGCTTTTGAAATTTGCATCTAGTGTGCGGTTAAAAGTTGTCACTCCTGATTCAGTAAGAAATCTTTTAAGGAAATCAAAAGCTGTTAACAGTTTAAGCAGGTCTTTGAAGCTTGTATTGTTGGAGTATTGTCTTGAAGATTTGACAGATGATGATGTTGTTACAAATGCATATGATCTGCCTTTGGTTTCTTTAGCAAATGGTGAGTTTGGATCATTCTTTGATGCTTCAAAAGGGGTATCTTATTTTATCTGCAGTGAATTGGAATATATGCTCTTACAAAAGGTACCTGATAGATTAATTGATCAAAATACACCTCAGAATATGTTAAGCAGGCTTGAATCTATTGCCAAGATCCCGTCCACAAACATCTTCGTGTTTGATGTTGGTTTCCTTTTACAATTGTTCACTAGAGTGGTACCTGCTGATTGGAAGTATAAGACCGCGGTTTTGTGGGATCCAGAATCAAATTCTAATCATCCTAGTAAAGGATGGTTCCAATTGTTCTGGAAGTATCTTGGTGGTAATTGTAAAAGTCTGTCCATTTTTGGTGATTTTCCTATTTTGCCCTCGGTTTCTGGTTACCTCTATAGACCTCCCATCAATTGTAACTGTTGAACGTTGATACATTGTCTGACAAGATGCAGGGTGTTCTTCAGAAAGTGGGGTGTAAGATACTTGACACAAAGCATGGCGTTGATCACCCGGATTTGGTCAACTATATACTTGATGCTGACGGTGCAGGTGTTTTGAAGTCAATTTTTGACGTCGTTTCTTCTAATGATGACATCAAAGAAGTTTTTCTTCATACCCTAGAAGCTTCTGAGAGGGATGAGCTTCGTGTGTTTTTTCTTGATCCAAAATGGTATATTGGAAACATTATGTCCGATTTTGATAAACGATCATGTATTCGACTTCCAATCTTTAGAATTTATGACGAGGAATCTGTTGAAAATATCTATTACTCTAAATTAGAAGACGAGAAGTTTTTGCCCCCATTTGATTGTCATGAATCCTTACTTTGTGGTGATTTTATAAAAACTTCATCTGGTACAGAAGATGAAATTTTAAGTAAATATTATGGTATCGAGCGCATTGGCAAGGCCAGATTTTATAAGCAATAAGCGTTTAACAAAGTTAAAAATTTGCCACCCGAGTTTCGTGACATCATCATGATGTCAGTTTTGCAGGAGTTACCATATTTATCAGCAGAAGACCCGACTTTCAGGGGACAGCTGGCAAATTTGGAATTTGTCCCATGCGCCAGTGGTTTGTTGAAGAGCCCAACACAGCTTTATGATCCTAGAAATGAAGAGTTATACGCGCTATTGGAAGATTCTGATAGTTTTCCAGCTGGCGTTTTTGAAGAATCTAGCAGTTTAGACATCTTACATGGTTTGGGTTTAAGGACTTATGTGTCTCCTGATGCTATCACACAAAGTGCTCGACAAGTGGAACGGTTAATGCACACTGATCCACAACGGGCCCATTTTAGAGGGAAAGTGCTTCTTTCTTATCTAGAAGTAAACGCCTTAAAATGGGTACCTGATTTTCTTAATGATCAGGGAACAATGAACCGGATGTTTTCACGCGCTGCAAGTGCGTTTAGGGCACGCAATCTCAAATCTGATTTGGAAAAGTTCTGGAATGATCTAAGGTTAATTTCATGGTGCCCGGTGCTCGTTTCATCTCCATTTCAATCATTACCATGGCCCGTTGTGTCATCAGTGGTTGCACCACCAAAACTCGTGAGACTTTACTCAGATTTATGGCTTGTTTCCGCCAGCATGCGGATATTGGATGGTGATTGTTCTTCAACATCACTATCTCATTGCCTCGGGTGGTCATTACCGCCAGGTGGCAGTGTTATTGCCGCCCAACTTCTTGAACTTGGAAAGAATAATGAGACTGTAACAGATCCTGAGCTTCGCCAGGAGTTAGCTTTAGCAATGCCTAGAATATACTCCATTCTTATGCACATGTTAAATTCAGATGAGATGGATATTGTGAAGGCAGTTCTAGAAGGTTCTAGATGGATTTGGGTAGGAGATGGATTTGCGACACCAGAAGAAGTTGTCATCAAAGGTTCTCTGCATTTAGCTCCTTATATACGTGTCATACCTGTAGATTTAGCAGTTTTTAAGGATTTGTTTCTCGAGCTCGGGATCCGGGAATTTTTGAAACCCTCAGATTATGCTAAAATTTTATGCAGAATGTCTACTATTAAAGGGTCAGCTCCTTTGAATTCAGAGGAGCTAAGGGCAGCTTTACTAATTGCACAACATCTGGCTGAAGTCCAATTGTACGAAGAGCAACTTAAGATTTTCTTACCAGATGTTTCATGCATTTTAGTTGATGCTACCGATTTAGTTTATAATGATGCTCCATGGTTACTTGGTTCAGAAACTGATGCATCTAATGTGGCCATAAATGTTAAAAACTCTGTGCAAAAATACGTGCATGGTAACATTTCAAATGATGTGGCGGAAAAGCTTGGTGTTCATTCACTTCGCCGAATGTTACTTGCCGAGAGTGCGGATTCAATGAATGTGAGTCTATCGGGAGCTGCAGAAGCGTTCGGTCAACATGAAGCTTTGACCACCAGACTTAGACATATTCTTGAGATGTATGCAGACGGGCCCGGCACACTTTTTGAGCTTGTGCAAAATGCTGAAGATGCTAAAGCTACTGAGGTGGCTTTTCTTTTGGATAACACTCATTATGGGACTTCATCTGTTTTATCCCCGGAAATGGCAGATTGGCAGGGGCCTGCTTTGTACTGTTTCAATAACTCGGTTTTCAGTCCACAAGATTTATATGCAATTTCTAGAATTGGTCAAGAAAGTAAACTCGAGAAACCGTTTACGATTGGAAGATTCGGTTTAGGGTTTAATTGTGTTTACCATTTTACAGACATACCCACGTTTGTTTCTGGGGAGAATATCGTGTTATTTGATCCTCACGCGTGCAATTTACCGGGAATCTCACCTTCTCATCCTGGATTACGGATTAAATTTGCTGGCAGGAAGATTCTAGAACAATTTCCTGATCAGTTTTCTCCATTTCTTCACTTTGGTTGTGACATGCAACAATCATTTCCCGGTACACTCTTTCGATTCCCTTTAAGAAATGCTAAAGTTGCTTCAAAAAGTCAAATAAAAAAGGAAGCATACTCACCTCAAGATGTGACATTACTCTTATCATCATTTGCTGATGTCGTTTCGGAAACACTGCTTTTTTTACGCAATGTGAAAATCATATCCATTTACACAAAAGATGGGGTCGGTAGTGAGATGCAGTTGCTTCATCAAGTCCACAAGCAACATATTGGTGAACCTGGAGCTGAAAGCACCACATTTCAGCTTATGGTAAATCATATGCATGAAAACCGAGGCGGATCAGATAAAAATCATTTCTTTGACAAATTGAGAAGAAACAATGAAGTGGGTCTCCCATGGAAAAGTCAAAAACTTTTGTTGACCGAGAAAAGATTCTCTGAAGAAAAGTCAGATATTTGGTTGACCAGTGAATGCTTTGATGGCCAACACGGTAAACGAACCTCTGAAGCTAAAGACAGCAAATCTCATAAGTTTATTCCATGGGCTTGCGTGGCATCATGTTTAAGAACTATGGAAGCTGAAAAGAATTTTGTGGGTAAGGCGTTCTGTTTTCTACCGCTTCCAGTAAATACGGGTCTTCCGGTGCATGTTAATGCGTATTTTGAATTATCATCTAATCGAAGGGATATATGGTTTGGAAATGACATGGCGGGTGGTGGGAAAAAAAGGTCAGAATGGAACATGTACCTTCTAGAAGAAGTTGCTGCACCGGCTTATGGCCACTTGCTTGAAAAACTCACAATGGAAACCGAGTATTCTGATTCATTCTATTCTTTCTGGCCCACAACCGCCACATCAGGCCCATGGGCTTCAATGATGCAGAACCTTTATAGCTTCATTGCTGATTCTGGTCTTCGTGTATTGTTTACTAAAGCAAGAGGTGGTCAATGGATATCAACCAAACAAGCCATTTTCCCTGATTTTAGTTTTGAGAATGCAAGTGATCTTATCGATGCATTATCTGATGCGGGTTTGCCAATGACAACAATACCGAAACCTCACGTCAAAAAATTTATGGAATTTTGTCCGTCTTTGCATTTTCTCACACCTCAGTTGCTAAGAACGTTGTTGGTTCGTCGGAAACGGGAGTTTCGTGACCGGAATGGACTGTTGTTGGCACTCGAGTATTGCTTGCTTGATTTAGAAAACCCGATTGATCCTGATAGTTTATATGGGTTACCCCTTTTGCCTCTTTCGAATGGTTCGTTCACGGTTTTTGAGAAACGAGGGTTGAGTGATAGAGTTTATGTAGCTCGTGGAGATGCGTATAATCTTTTAAAGGATTCTGTTGCGAACCAACTTGTGGATTCTGAAATTTCTGATACCATTTATGGGAAGTTATGTGATATGGCTCGAAGTGAATTGTTCAACGCTTCATTTCTGAATTGTTATTTGCTTGAAAAGCTGTTTCTGAGATTACTTCCAGCAGAATGGATGCATGCGAAGCAGGTGACGTGGATTCCTGGTCAACGAGGTCAACCGACTTTGGAATGGATGAGGTTGTTATGGAGTTATTTAAATTCAAATTGTGATGATCTTTCTGTGTTTTCTAAGTGGCCAATTTTACCGGTTGGAAACGATCATCTTTTGCAACTTGTTGAGAATTCATATGTGATTGAAGATGACGGATGGAGTGAGAATATGTCGTCATTGTTGCTGAAAACTGGTTGCTTATTATTAAGGCATGATCTTCAATTAGAGCATCCACATTTAAATATGTATGTGTAGTCTCCAACTGCAAGTGGCATTCTAAATGCATTATTAGCAATTGCTTGTGAACCAGAGAAAATAGAACGGCTTTTTGTCTATGCGTCAGAGGGTGAGCTACATGAACTTAGGAGTTTCATTCTTCAATCCAAGTGGTTTTCTGGAGGCTTACTGGATGAATCCCATATTAATATTATTAAAAGAATTCCCATGTTTGAGTCCTTTAGAAGTATAAAGCTGGTTTCATTAACCAAGCCTACTAAATGGCTTAAACCAGAAGGTATCCTTGAGGATCTTTTGGATGATGACTTCATTCGTGTTGAATCAGAGAAAGATAGAAAATTATTGAAAAAATATTTGGATATCCAGGAACCTTCTCGAGTGCAGTTTTACAGAAGTTATGTATTCAACCGCATGCCAGAACTTGTCTCTCAGCAAAGTGTTCTCACAAATATTCTTGATGAAATCCGTGTTTTGATCAAGGAAGACAGCTTCTTCAAGAAAGAACTCATGATGACACCCTTTGTCCTCACAAATGGTGGATCTTTGCAAGAACCACATATGTATGTCCTTAACACCTTTCCTTACATGGTTTACTGTTTGGTTTTTGATTATTAGCAAATTGGATTTTAATAGTCCAAACTATTACCTATTGACCAATAGTAATTCAGGTAACATAATCATCAAAGATTTACACTTGATTTCGACTCAATTTCGCTCACAACGATGAGTAGAACGAGATGAGGAGGTATATAAGTGAAATTGAGTTTAAATCCATGATAATTATGCTACTGAGAATCTGGGGTTGTCCACGCGCCATTGGTCAAATTGCCAGTAATTATTAGCCAATGAATCATAGTTTGTGTAAATGGATATCATCATCATCATCATCGTACTCAGTATATCCCACCAATAGCAAAGCTATAGTAGGGTCTGAGGAGGGTAAGATGTAGACAGCCTTACCTCTACCCCATAAGGATAGAGAGGCTGCTTCCGGTGAGACCCCCGGCTCGATAGTAGTTTTGCATCAAGCCTTGGACATAAGGCACATAGCACTCAATCATCGGGACACCGGCTGATCGGTGCATGTACCCTTGTCTTTTGGCTATCAACGCCACTACATGATGCCTGATTAACCGTCCGTCACTTTTAACGTTATTTTCACGAGATTAGTAAAATAACGTCAGAATTAGTGCAATTTCACTTTGAACTATAACATTCATTACATATTTGAACTGTAAATGGATATCAGTTAGTATATTATAAACAGAGATTAGAACAGAGAATTGGGAGAAGTAGACTTTATTTCACACTTTGAACTATAATATTCATTACATATTTGAACTATAACATTCATTACATATTTATACTAGATGAAAACTAATATAATACTATACAAGTTGTAACGTTTCGGAGACACTTGCAGGGATAACTTGCTGCTATACTCTATTATCCAAATTGGTCAATGCTTTTATATTATGCTATCTAACAGTTTGCATTATTGTAATCCGGATGCAATGGATCCGGATGCAATGTATGCTTGGATGGACAGAGCGATTACTTGGTTGTTTAGATGCATTGTCATTCAAGCTCTCAACAGAGGAAGTGGAATTCAGTTTAAATGAATTTGGGACTGCAGGGGAAAGTGACATCAGCTTGCCAGATTATTATACAGATAACCTGCATGATCAAATGCCTGGTGAAGAGTTTTGGTCTGAACTGAGAACCATCCGTTGGTGTCCTGTTAATGTGGACTCGCCTTTTCCAGGACTTCCATGGTTATCATCGCCTCAAGAAATTGCTGCACCAGATGCGGTTAGACCCAAATCACAGATGTGGCTCAGTTCATCCATGATGCACATACTGGATGGTGAATGTAAGTCAGTGTATGCGCAACGTATGCTTGGATGGACAGAGCGGTTACCTATAAACATTTTGTCTATTCAACTAGTTTCTCTAACAAATTCCTATACACAACTCAAGAAGAACTCAGATTTGGATTCAGAGTTTGAAGTTTCTTTACAGGAGCATATGCCCGTTCTTTATTCAAATCTGCAAGAGTATGTTGGAACTGATGAGTTTGAGCTTCTTAAAGCTTCCCTCAATGGAGTTAATTGGGTTTGGATTGGAGATGATTTTGTAACCGTTGAAGCTCTTGCATTTGACTCACCTGTAAAATATAGTCCATATTTATATGTTGTTCCATCTGAATTATCGGTTTTTAGAGATTTGCTTCTGGCTCTGGGAGTTAGGCTTAATTTTAGTGTTTCTGACTATGCTAAGGTTCTTCAACGGTTACAAGATGATGTTAGAGGGTCACCACTCTCAGAAGACCAGTTGAGTTTTGTCCTTTGTGTTCTAGAGGCCGTTGCAGAGTGTCAGTTAGATAAAGGAAAGCTTGAATCGTCTAATACTCCATTATTGGTCCCTGATTTTCAAGGAGTTCTTATGCCTTCACTGAATGTTATGTATAATGATGCACCTTGGTTGGACAATAATGCCCTTTTGGGAAAACGCATCATACATTCCAGTATCAGTAATGACCTGGCAAACAGGCTCGGGATTCAATCTCTTCGGTCCATGTCTTTAGCCGGTGAGGAAATGACAAAAGATTTACCATGCATGGACTATGCCAAAATTTGTGAACTTCTTGAGTTGTATGGAGGCAAGGATTTCCTTTTATTTGATCTTATTGAGCTCGCAGATTGCTGTAAGGCCAGAAAGCTGCACATAATATTTGACAAGCGTGAACATCCATGCCAATCGTTGCTGCAGCACAATTTAGGTATGGACTGATCAAATTTCCATGAATTATTACTTTATATCCAGTTGAAATGAACTTTATGCTTTGTGAAGGGCTAATCGCATATTAGTCAAACCGTCAAAAGTGTTGCAAATTTTCATCTGAAGTGTTGCATATTTCTGAAGTAAATGTTTTTGAGTTTTATAATGAATGTTTACCTTATGATTATGCTGCTTTACAGGAGATTCTCAAGGACCTGCACTAGTTGCTGTTCTTGAAGGAGCCAGTTTGAGAAGGGAAGAAATATCAAGCCTCCAATTTCTTCCTCCTTGGGGTTTAAGGGGTGACATGCTTAATTATGGGTTAGGGTTGATGAGCTGTTATTCTATAACTGATGTTCCTTCAGTTGTATCTGGTGGGTATTTGTATATGTTTGATCCTCGTGGTATGGCTTTTGCTCTTCCTTCAAGTCGTTCTCCTGCTGCGAAGATGTTTACTTTAACAGGTATTGGCATAATTTGTTACTTATTTGAAATTTTTATTATGCTTCATCCACTTAGGTTAGTTTATAATCTGTACCTCTATTTTTTAATGTATATCTATATTATTGCTTAACTGCAGGCACCAATTTGGCTGAACGATTCCGTGATCAGTTTAGTCCTTTGTTTGTTGGTCAAAAAGTTCCATGGTCAAATGATTCTACTGTTATACGAATGCCTATTTCATCGGAGTTCATTGAAAACGGGGCTGAATCTGGATGGACAGAAATAACAAAAATATTTGAAAATTTTATGAAACTTGCATCTAGAACCATTGTATTTCTGAAGTCAGTTTCAGAGGTAATAATTTCTTGTACATTATTGTAATGCGGTTTTATTAGTAATTGCAGTTGTACTTGACAAATTATGCCTTTGTTGTAATTTTGTGCAAAATTCAGGTGTCATTGTCAACATGGGAGGAAAAAGAGCCACAACCTTCACAAGATTTTCTGATATACGTGGATCCATCACATGCTGCATTAAGGAATCCATTCTCAGAAAAGAAATGGAAGAAGTTTCACTTATCAAATCTATTTGGTACATCAAGTTCTGCAGTCAGGGTGCATGCTTTAGATATAAATTTGCACCAAAAGGGATCAATGGTTGTGGACTGTTGGCTCGTTGTACTTTACTTGGGTTCTGGCCAAACAAGAAACATGGCTCTCGATAGGTATTAAATATTAACGTTCCATTTGTCAGTTGTGCACACATTTTCAACAAATACTTACATCATTTTTAATTCCAGGCGATACCTTGCTTACAACCTGACACCTGCTGCTGGTGTGGCTGTACACATTTTAAGAAATGGACATCTGGCTGACGTCCCTACAACCCGTTCCATCATGTCTCCACTTCCTTTATCTGACTGTATCAGCATGCCGGTTGCTATTCTTGGTTGTTTCCTCGCGCGTTACAATCGAGGCCGTTACATTTTCACGTACCAAGATTATGAATCTTTATATAGAGCACAACCAGATGCAGGAAACCAGTTAAAAGAAGCATGGAATCGAGAACTAATGACTTGTGTGCAGGATTCATACGTAAGGGCAGTTTTGGAAATGTTTAAGATAAGAAGGGACCCTTCATCTTCAACACTTGATTCACGAGCAGCTCATTCAATTCACATGGCTTTGAATGCGTGTGGTAACCAGATATATTCCTTTTGGCCCACGTCTACCGGGAAGCTAATATTTAATGATAACGAAGATGCTCAGGATTTAGTAATGACAAATACCCTTAAAGCTGATTGGTACTGTTTGGTTGACCAAGTCATAAAACCGTTCTATTATCGTCTTGTTGACCTTCCTGTTTGGCAGTTATATTCTGGTAATATAGTCAAAGCTGAAGAGGGCATGTTTCTTTCACAACCTGGAAGTAGAATTGGTGGAAATGTGCTTCCCGCTACAGTTTGTGCTTTTGTTAAAGAACATTATCAAGTATTTTCAGTACCCTGGGGATTAGTGTCTGAAATTCAGTCAATCGGGTTCCGTATACGAGAAATTAAACCGAAAATGGTCCGTGACCATCTTAGACTTTCTCCAACTTCAATCAATATTCCATCGATTGATACTTATGTGGACGTTCTAGAATATTGTTTATCAGATATTCAGCTTCTAGAACCATCTAATGATGACGGGCCAAGTACGTTTAATGGTGACGGCCCCAGTCCGCCAGAGCCCAGTGGGCCCTACAGGTTAACGACTTTGAATTCACCACCGGGTCAAGGAGACCCAATAGAAATGGTGGCGAGTTTAAGTAGGGCTCTGTTTGACTTTGGACGCGGGGTTGTTGAAGACATTGGTCGGGGCGGCAGTTCGTTAAACGAAAGGTACAACTTCCCAGGACCTAGTTTTGATGCTCGAACCAGAGGTCCAGACCGCTATCTTTTAAAAGTAGCCAATGAGCTTAAAGGCTTACCGTGTCCCACTGCATCAAGTCATCTTACTAAACTCGGGTTGACCGAACTTTGGGTAGGAAATGAGCAGCAGCAATCACTTATGACCCCTTTGGCTTCAATGTTTATCCATCCACATATATTAGAGAGACCGATTTTGGCACGAATATTTACTGATGATGATTTGATACCATTATTGAAACTGCATATTTTTTCTCCACGTTTGCTTGCTGTCACATGAGTTCACTTTTTCATGAAAATTGGGTGAACCATGTCATGAACTCGAGTCCAGCCCCTTGGTTCTCATGGGAAAATAACGCAAGTTCTGTTCGTGAAGGTGGGCCCTCTCGGAACTGGGTCAAACTCTTTTGGAAAAGCTTCGGTGGGTCCCAAGATCTACCACTCTTCTCTGATTGGCCGATAGCTCCCGCCTTTCTTGGTAGACCCATTTTATGCCGTGTAAAGTATCGCAAGCTTATATTCATTCCGCCTATTTTACCAGATTCCGACTCAGAAAATGCTGTTATCAATTGGGGTCTTGAAGATGATGACGTGGCACTTTTGGATTCCTCACCTGAAGAGGTTCGGCCTTATATGTTAGCCTTCAAAGTTACTGATAAAAAGTACCCGTGGCTGTACTCATTGCTTAACCAATGCAACATACCAATAGTTGATCTCACTTTCATGGACTGTGTTCCTTCACTTAACTTTTTTCCAGCTATTGGTCAATCATTGGGTCAAACCATAGCCGCCAAACTCGTTGCAGCTAAACAATCTGGTTATTTACCTGAGTTGACCTCGTTTCTAGCATCAGACTGTGATCAATTGTTCTCACTTTTGTCTTCTGATTTCTCATCCAATGGCTCTGATTACACAAGGCAAGATCTGGAAGTGTTGCGTGATTTACCGATTTACAAAACTGTTACTGGAACTTACGTAAAGTTGAACATCCAGGAAACATGTATGATTGCTTCAAACACTTTCCTAAAACCATATAACGATCAATGCCTGTTTTACGGGCCAGAGTCGGTTGAGAGTCAACTGGTCAAAGCACTTGGAGTCACCGAGTTGCAAGATAAACAAATACTGGTTAGGTTTTCATTGCCTGAATTTGAAACTAAGTCTCAATCAGAACAAGAGGATGTATTAATATACCTCTACATGAATTGGGAAGATCTTCAACAAGAATCTTCAGTCATTGAGACGTTAAAAGATACCAAATTTGTAAAAAGTGCTGATGAGCAATCTGGAGATTTATACAAACCAAAAGACTTGTTTGATCCTGGTGATTCATTATTAGCATCGGTTTTCAATGGTGAGCTTCAAAAGTTTCCTGGTGAAAGGTTTGTTTCAGACGGATGGCTTAACATATTAAGAAAAGCGGGTCTTCAAAACACTGGTGATCCGGATATTGTTCTTGAATGTGCTAGAAGAGTCGAGTTTCTCGGGGCTGAAAGTATGAAGCCTAAATCTTCAGGGTTTGTTGATGATTTTGAAGACGATTTTTCAAACACGAGAACTGAAGTTCCTGTAGGGATTTGGTCATTAGCTGAGACTCTTATCAGTGCAATATTTGCAAATTTTGCTGTTCTTTATAGCAATAACTTTTGTAATACTCTTGGCAAGATTGCATGTGTTCCAGCTGAGAAAGGATTTCCATCTGTAAGTGGAAAGAAAGGAGGTAAACGAGCACTTTGTTCTTATAGTGAAGCCATTTTGTTGAAGGATTGGCCACTTGCATGGAGCTCTGCTCCCATTCTTTCCAAACAAAGTATGGTCCCACCTGAGTATTCGTGGGGCCCTCTTCAGTTAAGGAGCCCTCCTCCTTTTGGTATAGTTTTAAAGCACCTGCAGGTACGAATTTAGCTCTTTTTTTCCTTAATATTAGACAGTCATAATGTGTTTGACTGTATTTGATTGCAAAAGCTATATTCTCTGTTTAACCTGTTTAGAGGAAAACGTATAACTCAAACCAAGGGGTGGAAACGAGCTGAGCCACTCAAAACCGCCTTGCTAAAAGCTCGAATCGAGCGGAGCTTAAGCGAGCTTGAGCATACTAATAAGCTTATTTAATAAACGGGCCCGAGCTTCACTTATCGAGCTGGCTCGCAATTCTAAACTAGTCTATTATTTATATGATTTTTATTTAGTACACGTTATATATAAGAATTACAATTAAAGAATATATAAAAAGATAGAAAGTAATTATAAATGTATATAAATTAATTAATAAATAATAAATGAGCTGAGCTTGAGCTCTGGTGAGGTAAACGAGTGGAGCTTGAGTCTAGTCGAGTTCAGGCTTCGCTTGTCTCGTTTACACACTTAACAAAACCAACCCGTTTTGAAGTATTAGCTTCATATACCGCATTTAAATGTAGCGAAAATCAGAATATTGACCTACCTACTTGATATGCCACCTTTAAATGTAGTGAGAATCAGAATATTAACAAACCTAATGATGATTGCAGGCCATTGGAAGAAATTTTGGTGAGGACACTTTGGCTCATTGGCCTAACGAGTCAGGATTGAAATCTGTTGAGGAAACATCTTTTGAGATTTTCAAATACCTGGACAAAATTTGGGGCACACTATCTTCCTCAGGTAATTTTAATTTCCCTTCTTTTCAGTTACATAGTTTTTGCTTATTGAACAACCAATATATTATATTCTCTTATCTTTTTATTCCCAGATGTATCAGAGTTGAAACAAGTAGCATTCATCCCCGCTGCTAACGGGACCCGTTTAGTTACTTCAAGCTCTCTTTTTGCCCGCTTGACTATAAACCTTTCACCATTTGCATTTGAACTTCCTTCACTCTACCTGCCATTTGTCAAGATTCTTAAAGAACTAGGGCTCCAAGACACGTTGTCTATTTCTAGTGCGATGATTATTCTTTCAAATCTTCAAAAATCTTGTGGGTATCAGCGTTTAAATCCTAATGAGCTCCGTGCGGTCATGGAAATTCTACATTTTCTTTGTGATGAGACACTAGATTCCAAATGGGAATCTGAGTTGATTGTTCCTGATGATGGTTGCAGACTCGTTCATGCAAATGCGTGTGTGTATATTGATCCGTACGGCTCGCGGTATGCAAAGTATATCGATTCATCAAGATTGAGGTTTGTTCATCATGATGTTTCAGAGAGGTTGTGCTCGGCTTTTCACATAAAAAACTTTCTGATGTTGTTGTGGAGGTATTAGACATCTTCTTCTTTTACCTTTAGTTATTATCAGCTTTAGGGGCGTTTGGATGCGTATTATAAACAGTTTTTAGCTTGGACAAATTGATTATTTAGGGGTCGGATAATTGGTTTTGGATACTCAGTTTTTATAGTTAGTCTATTGAAACAAAACTGATTATTTAAGGAAGCATGAGAGTTACTTATTTACCCCTCTTTTTTACTTCATCATAAAGACCATTTAACTGACATTTTTATTATTAGTAATACTATTGAGAAAAAAAAATGATTGTTAGAATCAGGGGTGTGCATGGGTCGGTGTGGGTCGATTTTGGGCTCAAAATAGAACCAAAAAACTGAAAATTCAGTTTTTAGGTTTTTGATAGTCGTTCTGTTGTTTGGTTTCTAATTTTCAACAACAGAAGTCCTCCCCCCCACCCCCGGTTTCTACGGCTTCGATTTGACTGTAAAACGTCAGGTCGGTTTTCTTGTTTTTCGGTACATGTAAAACGGAAGTTCGGTTTCTAGAAAAATAAGACCAAACTGTCGGTTTTGGGTTGCTTTTGGTTATTTTGGTTCGGTTATTCCTGTTTCATGCACACCCATAGTTAGATTTATATATGATAAGTTAATTGTATATAATAAATAACGTTGGTAAAAGGTAGTTTTATAGTTGATACAGGGTAAATTGTCATATTTTGTTATTTTAAAACGCACATCCAAATACCCATAGATCCTTTTGTTTTCCAGTGCCTACTAATAAGTGTGTGAAGTACATATAATACTATATGCAATATGGACCCAAGTATCTAGATCACCATAAGTTATCTGTTTGCCCAGTTTTCCGGATTATATCTAAGTTATAATTTATTTTCCAGGAGCTCGATCGGGAAGAACATCTGCAGACTCTAGAACAAGTCGGGCCGGTTTCATTAACATCCATCAAACAAAAGTTATTAAGCAGTTCATTTCAAGTTGCGGTATCAAACGTTCTGAACACCACACCCACCACGACTTCCGAATCCAAATTCCTGATTTCCCAACACTACAAAAAACACTCGAATCCATTGCTCAAAAACTACAATTCGTTCAGTCTCTCTGCACTAGGTTTTGGCTCATCCCAAGATCCTTAGACATAACCCGTGCATCTAAAGATTCCATCATCCCAGAATGGGAAAGCCATCCGGGGTCTGGTCACCGAGCCCTCTACTATGTTGACCGGTTGACCACACGTATGCTAATTGCTGAACCGCCAACCTATGTCTCGGTACTCGACCTTGTGTCAATTGTCGTGAGCCATGTTTTGGGGTCTCCAATCGTGTTACCGATCGGTTCGTTATTTCTTTGTCCGGAAGGCTCTGAAACTGCAGTTGTTAACATCCTTAAACTTACAGCCAATGAGAAGTCGAAAGATGGCATAGGTAGTGGAAATGGGTTTCTGGGTCGGGATATTCTTCCACAAGATGCAATGCAAGTGCAACTTCACCCGTTAAGACCGTTCTATAAAGGAGAGATCGTCGCGTGGAGGAATCAAAATGGAGAGAAATTGAAATATGGAAAGATTCCCGAGAATGTGAGACCGTCGGCAGGACAAGCACTTTATAGATTTAGCCTTGAAACGTTTCCTGGGAAAATTGAAGCTGTTCTTTCTTCACATGTTTTCTCATTTAAAGGTTTATCGATTGGGAACGAATCTTCATCACACGTGATGTCTGATGACGGGGATAATACGGTTGGCAGTATCCATGTTGACCCTGTTGACCAACCCGAAGGGTCTCAAGGAGTGAAGTCAAGAAATCAGGTTTTTATATTATCTTTTTGTTTACATATTTTATATTGGATAATACAAAGGTTGTTAATTTTAATAATATTTTGACAGAGACAGCCGATTAAAGAACTCGAGCATGGCCGTGTGTCGGCCCATGAGTTGGTTCAAGCGGTTCAAGAGATGCTGTCGGCTGCTGGAATTAGAATGGATACCGAGAAGCAGTCTCTGTTGCATACAACTTTGTCCCTGCAAGAACAACTAAAAGAATCTCACACAGCACTGTTACTCGAGCAGGTTTGTGCATCTTTAACTCTTTATTAAAAGAGCAATATATACATGATCACCACCGCTACCTCTATCGTCGCCTGTAGCCACTAGGGAAGTAAGCGAGTCAAGCCAAGCTTGAGCTCGGCTCGTTTTTGCTTGACAGTAATCAAGCCCGAGTCGTGCTTGATTCGTTTATAATTTGCTAGCTATTTAAAATTTTACATATACCATACAATTTATTTTTTATATATTTATACTTGCAATGATATAAAACACACCCTTAATATTATATAGTTATATTTGTCATAGTTGTGCATACAGTTATTTTTAGTTATGTTTTTTATAATTACAACTATAACTGTTTGGCAAAACATAACACCATTGGTCCCTAAAGTGAATGGACATTAACTTGTTCTGTTTGGTACGTGTGAAATGTCAAAAATACCCTTAGTTAATTTTTGTTTTTACTATGTAATTTGTGCAAATAGTTGGTCTAAAGTTGTAATTTTTGGAACTTGGGGATTAAAGATGCAATACGAACAAACCACGTGGACCATATGTGTAATTGACTTCTATTTTCATTATGCAATATATTTAATTATACAAATACAAATTATTATAATTATATAGATAAGGAAATCCTTTAGCGAGTTAGTCAGTAGCTCATGAATGTCTTGGCTTGTTTACACCTCTAGTAGCTGCCACCACAGCCACCACCTGTCGCCACTACAAGCAAATATAGAGGCTGAACTCATTTTGATACTTTCCCCCCCTCTAAAACGACCCATGTATATAAACTGTTTCGACCCGTTTTGCCAGGCTTACTGATTATTGTTTCCCTTGTATCTTATGGAATTTGCTGGAGAAGTCGGAAACAGCAGCAAAAGAAGCTGACACGGCTAAAGCAGCATGGCTGTGCAGAATATGTTTGACGAATGAAATAGATATAACTATTGTCCCGTGTGGTCATGTGTTATGTCGTCGATGTTCATCTGCTGTCTCTCGATGTCCGTTTTGTCGGCTACAAGTTTCTAATACCATTAAAATATATCGTCCATGATAGACTTAAAAAGTGCTAAAAGGGTTTCTCTTTTTTCTTTTTTTTTTAAGCTTTCCAAAGACTTTGGACGGCTGGTTCCGATTACAGTCAGAGTATATATAGTTTGTTTATATTCTTTTAGGTGATATCATGATTTTGAATATGTATGCATAGTGAAGCTTGTATCATATATAGAATGTATTGTACAGAACGTACCCATCGATTTAATTTTAAATTGTATTTCATCAACACTTTCCTTCGGAATGTTTTTTTTAATCTTCTGAAGCTCATTGAGAGAATCTTGATTTGTGTTCACGGTCCAATCAAGTTAGTGCGACTTGGTCGGCTGAGCCTTCTAGTATTCGTTTGGTTATTCGGGTTTGATGTTTTATGCTTTTTCCAGTTCAAGGGAGTCGGTGCTGTACGTGTGCGCACCATAGTTATAATTAGTACTCGAAGAATAATTAGTTCTCGTGTTTTGCTTGAATGAACAACGGGTCATGCTAAGAACTTAGATAACCATAATTTCTCCTGAGGAAACCTTCAAGGTTATATGCTCTCCAAACTCTTAAACAAGTATAAGTACTAATTTATAAGTGTAAACAAGCCGAGTCTTAACTAGGCTCGAGCTCATTTCCTTTTGATTTGAGAGAGCTCTAGTTGGGCTTGTTTATTATTTATTAATTAATGTATGCTTTTACCTATTTTTATACAATTTAAGAAAAACCTTAAACGAGTCTAAGCTCGGCTTGAGCTTGTGTACTACCTTAAACAAGCCAAATTTCAGCTCAAACTTGGTTGTGCAGTGTGAAATTAATACACAGAAGTCTGAAAGAGATAAAACTTAAAAATACATGAGGCTCGTTAAGGCTCGACGAGCCTAAACGAACTTCCCATACAAGGCACGAGCTCGGGCTCGATGACGGTCTCGGCTCGACTCGAAACAGCTCGGCTCATTAGGAGCTTTTTATCGATCTGGTCTCGAGTAGCTCACGATCTCAATTACCCAGATGACCCAAATCTACATATTTGCAAATTTGGAGAAGAATCCAATATATAACAAAATAAATGTATAGTATCATGTACTTGAATAGTTTATACTGAATATATATTTGCCCACAATGTAAAAAAATATTCTATGATGATTAAATGACCTTTCAATTAGGAACTGATAGTTGCTACTCTTTTGAAGTTATTACTAGCAGTCCCAAAGCACCTATTAAAATATACTGCATACAACAAAACCAGTAAAAATAGTATCAAAATGATATACTCACCAATAATATTATGTGATAAAATGATAAAAAAGTAACAGAGTTAATTCAAAATCAAACCTTGATGGCGGGCTTTCCCGTCATTATAATCGTCACCCAACCAACATAAGGCAAAAACCTGGAAAAGGTACCGTATGCATTTAAACTTTCTTTATATTTGGTGTTAAATAAACAAAAATTTAAAGTTAAATTTACCCGACGGCTCGTCCCATGATATGTTTCCGTTGCAACCACATTTGGTCTTGAGCATACAGACTTCTATCATCTTTAGGATTGTTGTCTCCTGCAATGACAGTTAAATAGTCAAAAACTTATAACCAAATTATTTTAATAAACTCCACTTATTATTTAAAAAAAATGATATTGTTGAATTGATTTACCTTTTGTAAGTACATCAACTTCTCCATCTTCATGTTCATGAACCTGCAGAATTGTATATTAGTGATCGCATATTACATTTATAATATCAGAGATGACCAGTTAGCCCATAGTTCAAATGATCAATGCAACATTTGTAACAGTTTATTCCAGTTTATTTGAATACAGTTAATTAATGTTCGTGTTCATTCATTTAACTTTAACTGAACACAAACACGAACAGTAATCGGACAAATATTTTTGTACATGTTCGTATGTTTAAAAAATACACATGTTCGTATTTGTTTGTTAAAAATCTAAACACACAGTTCACGAACGTAAAAGAGCATAGCTGAACATAACTGAACTACATAAATGAACATAAAATTACATAGTTAATGAGTTAAAAGATTTTGAAATATGAGGCTAGGGTTAATGTCGTAGTTGGCTAACATATTAAATATTTAATTATTTTAAAATTTTATAAAAATTACATAGTTAATGAGTTAAACAAATGAACATAAAAGAACGTAAATAAACGAACGTTCACAAGCGAGCGAACAAAACACGTGTTCATGTTAGTTTTATTAAATAAATGAACATAAACGAACTTCCCGCCGAACGGGTCACGAATATTTCACTCAGCGTTCGGTTCGTTTACAGGCCTAATCCGATTTGAATATAGAAAAAAAGCATAAGAGAAGATAAACGCCTTCTGAAAACACGCACCTTAATCACTCGATGAACGATTGGAATATCACGTCCCTGCATACAAACAACAAGAGCACAAATACACAACAGGAAAGTTAATTCATTTATCAAAAGATTGTGATGCTAACAAAAGAGAAAAAACATATTAAGAAGCATACCTTGACATTAAAGACCACGATTTCACCGGCACGAATTGGTTCCTTATTCATGTGCAAAAATAAAATATCACCCTGCAAGTTATAACTTCAAATATAACTGTCACTTTAACTAACTATAAAGTAAACGATATTTTAGACGAGTAGCCGTTCACTTGCCCTTTTAAAGCCAGGCTCCATGCTCCCAGAAAGCACAACAACGACCGGTGATTCGCTACCAGTAATGCACATCAGCCCTTTCCATTTTATTAATGCTGATGTCACAATCATACCTGTAAACATTATCAAATGAGCAAGGTTCAATAATAGCTCCATTATCCAAGAACTAAGATATATAAAGCCTGCACAAGTGCGCATAGTCTAAGTTGGGGGTATAAATGACTAAATGAGACAAGCCGCTCGCAAGCCACTTGAGATCCACTCGTTAAAACTCGAATGAAGCCGAGCTTAAATGAACTTTGCCGATTCATGAGCCTAAACAAGTTTTTTTTATATAAATTTTATTTAATATATTTATACAATAACTATTATTATAAAACATATGATAAGAATAATTAACCAATATATATTATTTTTTTAGTCTTTTTAAAAATATATTAAATAAAAAGATCCAATTACAATAGAGAGGTGGATAAGCGGGCAATAAGCTGTGCCGCCACCTCATATTATATATATATATATATATTATATAAAAAGTCTTTTATATATATATATTATATATAAAAATCATAATTATAAATATATGTAAATAATTATAAAATATATATAAACAAACAATTAAATAAATAATAAACAAGTCGAGCTCAAGCTATAGAAATACAGCTAGCTCTAAACGGGTCGATCTCGAGCTTGACAAACTACTCACGAGCCGTGATCGAGGTTTAGAGATACAACTCTAACGAGTCAAGCTCAAGCTTAAATACAACTCTAAATGAGTTGAGCCGAACTCGAGCTTGATAACATACTCACGAGCTGAGCTTGAGCTCTAGAAATACAGCTCTAAACGAGTCAAGCTCAAGCTCGAGCACTCTTAAAGTTAAAAAAGGAGCCGAGCTCAAGCTTTAGAAATACATCTCTATACAAGCCAAGCTTGAGCCCTCTTAAAACATACAAAATGACTAAAATGGCGCGAATTCGAATACTTATAATGCGATTCACAAAATTCAGTTACGAAGAATCATATTCTAATCGAAATAACACATATTGAAATTGCATTTAACAAGTTAAGTGAATTATCGAGTAATTTAACGATAGAAACATTAAAATTGTATGATCTGAAAGAGAATAAAGAACCGAAGGTAATGGCTTGAGTGACGAGTTGTCTGAACTGTGTCGATTTCAACGAATCGATTTGCTTTCCGATTAATCCCATTTTCTTGGAGTGATTTTCTTTGTTGATTCATTCATTGTTCTGTTAAAGGTAATGAATGTTTTGTGTAAGTTGACTGGTGGTAGGTAATAGACTTTTGACTTTTTAAAAGTTAGTTACAAACTCAGACCTTTGACTAGGTGTTTTTAAAAGTCAGTTTGAACTTTCGTGGGCAAGCAAGCATTCACATGGGACCCGGTACCAGTACTGGTACCAACCGGGTATTATTTTTTGTAACAATTCAGTACCGCTATTTTAAGGTTTTCAAAACCGGTAGGTACTTTACTAATTATTTTCCTTTAACCACCGTACTGTACCGGTCCCACTGCTCATTTTTGATGATTTTCGGGATTGGTACGGGTTCGGTATCGAGCTCATCCCTATTCATATGTTATTTTTGTAAGAAAATCCACAAGACTAAGCTTTTTTTGCAAATCTTCGCATCAGTTGACGCATCAAATTAACTTTATTGAAAACTTTATATATTTACAAACTCTATTAAATATATTAAGATAATGTGTGTGTGAGAGATGGGGTTTAACATGGAAATCCAAACAAGGTTTATGAAATCCATGAATCTGCATTTCAAATCCAGACACTGCATGCATGCCACAAACAACTCCACATTGGAGTTTGTGGATTCAGACGTCCTCCACAAACTTAATGTGGTATGTATTGGCGAAGGCGTGAAGCTAGGATGAAAACGTCTAAGGGAGGGGGGAGGCGGGTCCCTATATAAGCTTCGCCTATGGTTTGGTTGGAGGTGGCCTAATTGGCTAATTTTACTATTTTAACACTCCATCTAATTTTCTGAAATTGAAATAAATTTAGAAATTCATCTTTTATTTTATATATTTATTAGCAAATTTGGAATACATTTAGAAATTCACTTTTTATTTTATATATTTATTAGCAATATTCAATTCTCATTTGTCTAGGAGTGGTTATAAATAAAAAAAAGAAAATAAATAAAGATACAAAGACATATTATTGAACTTAATAAAGATTAATACGTGGAATGAAATGTGAATTCTTTTACATTCCTATAGTAGTGACAAATTTATAGATGACTGTCACTAAACACAATACAATATGAAATTACGGACCAAATAGCACGATTGTTATTAAAAAAAAGTTTGCCTATGTTTGCATGTTTGTTCGTGTTTTCTTAATTGTTTTATTACGTAATAATTTATATTTTAATGAGTAGACTGATATCTATATAATATAATCAAATAATAATCAATAAATTGACCACTGGTGACATATATACATACAATTAACCGAATCTCAAACCTCAGATTGAATCCTACTCTCACGTGGGGTGATATTTGAAGTTAAATTCATCCCTTATTCTCATTATTTTATTATTTATGTCCACATTTTTGGTGTTGTATCCAGTAATTGTTCGTCAAGAACTTCTGTTGACATGGCATCTACAATATTGTTTACTTAGATATTTTTTCATCAAGATTGCAAAATGATCAACAAATTTGTTAGATTTTTTTTTGAATCTATGTAGGAGTGTTCAGTATTTGAATCGGACTCGAATAACTCGAAATTCGATTCGAATTCGATTTTAGAAATCGAATTTCGAATCGGATACGAATTTATGATTTTAAATTCGATTCGAAATTCGAATTAAATACATTTTATTTTTGTCATATATACACATACTTATGAAAAGATTAAAAATTGAAATTTATCACTTTGGTCAATAATTAATGTAATTGGACATTACCATTTGAAAACTTAGGATGTGATAACTTTATATGATTTATTTATTTTATGTGGTTGTACTTTTGGTTTTTAAAAAACTCAAATTTGTAGTGGTTTTAAAACTTAAATAGATTTTAGTAACCTAAATCCGTGTACATAGTAACCTAGTAGTTGATCATGGATTCATGGGTATCTTGTCTATTTATTGCATTCTTTGTTAGGTCAACTATGGATACCATGTTCGTAAAACATAAGGTTTTATGGGTTTTGCAAGCTAGGAGAACGTTGGACATTTTCATACTTATGCCAAATGATGACATGCAATAATAACATATTTTGATTATAAATGTGCTGTATTATATAACAGATATTTTTGTAAGTCATTTAACTTGTAAGAAATTTCCCATATATGGTATCTAAACATGTTTTATACCCAACAAAGTACAACACGTAATATATATTTTAATTTCAATTTACTTTTAAGAGCAGTAGCTTAATATTCACAATTATATATTCAAGTTTCTGATTTGTATGCACTTCAAGATTGATTTCAACGAATTAATTTTCTTAAAGATGTAAGTTCATATAGACATTTTTCAAGATTAATAAACATTATAGCTTATGCTTATGTGTGATATTTACCAATTTGCATCTAGCCTAGTAGTATCAAGGTGTTGGGCAATGTTTTATCTTTTCAAATGATGAGAATTTAAGTTTCGTAGTTGTCAAAAAATGTGTAATTTACAAGTAGCGTTAGAGAGTGCGTGATTTATCGTTCTAAAATAATAAAATAACTTGTGACATTTAATAATGAGGAATTATTTATTGAAGTAATTAATAAATAGTTTGATCATTTTATATTTGTCCTAAATTAATTGTTAAAAGAAATTGTTATAGATTTATAATCATATACTTTAAAATTATAAATCAACAATCTAAAATTATAATCAAATACTTGAAACCCAACCGTTCTATAACAATTAGTTAAACAACACAATCACATAACATTTGCTTAAACATGTGACTTCGATCTCAAACATCAACTGCGAGAGTGTCTAAGCGACTGATAAACGGTCGCAAATCCATTTTGACAAGACAAGAACTCCCAAAAAAAGATTCTGATTAGAAAATATATATGTATATACAATTTATTAAAAAGATAATTTATCTTTTTACATTTTCTAGCATAAATTATCACTTAAAAAATGGATTTGCGACCGTTTATCAGTCTCTCAGACACTTTCGCAATTAATTTTTGATTTTAGAGTGATAATTTATGCTCGAAAATGTAAAAAGATAAATTATCTTTTAATAAATTGTATATACATATATATTTTTTAATCAGAATTCACTTCTTTTTTTTTTTTGGAGTTCTTGTAATATTCTTTTCAAAGGTATAAAACATGTCCAAGTAGATTGGGCAAAGGTGTTGACTCAACACATCAATCTTCAAAGAATATTGAATTCTAACTACAAACTTTTGCGAAGAAAACCTATCATTCTAAGCATCTTTAAATATCTTTCAATTTGTCTCCATTCACATTTCATTTTAATACAAATACCTCTTTGGATCCTCCGTAACAATCACCACTTGTTTGATCATTCCAAAGTAAACCATGGCTAAAAGACTCACAAAACCCTCCCTCAAAATCTCAAAAAAAGAACACACCCATCAATTCAAAAGTCTCATAAAAGCCTTGAAACCAAAGGTTTACATAACCAACTCTTCCGATTTCAAGACCTTGGTTCAAGAGCTTACGGGCAACGGTTCACAATCTTTGGCACAATCTTCTTTCTCCCCTCCTCATACAACGCGTGTAGTGTCACAAGAACCGGCTCATGTGATTCAAATTGATGACCATGATAGCCCTGATCCACGTTCAGATAATATTAGGGATTTTAGTGTCATCAATCCAGATAACTACATGTTCATGCCGTCTGATGATAGTAATTGTTCGTCTGAAGAACTAGCGTTTCAATGGCCCCAGGATCAACTCATAGACTATGATAGCTCTAATCCTAGCCTCGGTTATAGTCCAGATCCAAGTTTAGATAACATGTTCACGCAATTTGATCACTATATTAATTGTTCGTCTGAAGAATCAGGGTTGCAATGGTCTCAAGACCGAGATGTGAATATTGAAATTGAGCTCAAGAACATTGAGTCATGGCTCCTAGACTTTGATTCATCGGCTTGTAGCCATGATGCACCATTTGTGCCCATGAGTACATACGAGTATGACTACAACTAGCCTCCGTCTATCATGTGATACATGAGCGTGTATAGATGTATATATCTATCTACTCATCATATTGTATATCTTATTTATTACTTGTATATGCATGGTTGTATATTCTTTCTCTAGTGTTGTTCAATATTATTTGTATTGTTTATTTGATACATAAATACAAATTTATAGATTCATGTCTACAAGTTATATGTAAATATATAGAGACCGAGATGGCCGCTAGTGGTTTGATGCATGATCGTTGCAATGTGCGATGGCTTTGAGGCGGTCGAAGCTTTCGCATTGAGCTTTTAAGGGTTTGGTAGGAACAATATATACAAACATAATGGGGTGATGATTTTGTGTAATTTGACGTATATGCATGGTTGTAAAAAAACCCGTCTAGTTGTTGGTTAATCGTTAGTCGGTACCCAGTTAACTAGTCACCGATTGATCCATAGTTGGTCAAAATCAATCAAAATTTAAAATTTTATATATAAAATTTGGTATACCTGTGTATATTTGAAAGATTGCGTATAAATCCAATCCGACTAATCGCTAATCCCTACACCACCGCATGACCAGCGCTTAGTGATTTCTACAACATTGCTTTGTAGGCTTGTAGATGAAAAGAACGTAAGTAAGAAAGGCTTAAGAGTGTTAGGATAACAATAAAATTTAAAAATAGACTCATATATCGGTTTGATTTTAAAAATCGCTAGTCCCTGTCGGATCATCTTGAATGGAGGTCTACTCTCTGGCCAACATATGTTATTGTGTTTGGATGGGCAAGAGGAATCACGCTTGTATAGACCTTACTGGAGTTTCCTCCCCTGTCGCGCTCAGGGATACCGAGTTTGTTGTTAGGAAGACTATGTTGAAGGCGGAATCAGGAAAAATTGCTAAGCATGAGAAAGCATGTACCGAGAATCAACACATCTTCATTCCTTTTGCTTTTGCTATTACACTTCTTAAAAGAGTTCAACGGGTCGTGCACGGTAACTTATTGACGCCAAAGAACTATAACTTTGTTTTAAGTAGGATCGGGTTTGCCATTCAAGAAGGGATGACGACGCAGTTTGTTGCCCGCTTATTGTAATTAGATCCTTTTATTTATATATAAAAACAAATTGATGTTCAAATTAATATATATTGATTTAGTTTTTTTTTGAACAATCATTTGGATAACTGATAAACCGCTAACGCACTCGATCATCTCCATTTCATCCAAATCAACCCGAAATCCCTTTTTTTGTTGTCACAATTGGGACTTAAATCCAACACATCCTCTTTTATAAATTGAAGTCTTTAGGTGTCATACCTCAACCCCTTAAGCAAGCTAAAGATCATTTTCATATAAGGTTTTGGTAATAAAATATGAATTATTATTGTTGCATTAAAAGCAACACGGTAAATGTCACTATACCAACGGCCCATTCACTTCGTTCATCTAATTTGCTAAGTTCCAACCACGTCACACTTTGGCTGTTAGTTGTCTTGCAACTTTCATACTACAAAACGGCCCCGTTACGCTTTTCATTGCGGCTAATAACTTATAATACTCAAAGTTATTCTCTATTTTGGCTTATTTGATTATTACAAAATGGACTATTTTCAGAAAAATATTTACCCAATTTCGTGTAAATGATGTGCACAATGTTAAGAAAATAATATATATTTTACATGAAGTTTCGATTTTAAAATATTATTTGAATCATATGTAGGATACTCGTAATTGAAGAAAAGATAGAATACAATATTGCTTAACGTACATTAGGTACAAGGGTATTATACTTATATTCATGAAATCGATCCACGAAATCACATCACAAGATCTTAAAATCGTTAATACATATCCAATTAATCATTGGTTCTCCGAAATAAACAGTTTTAGATCGTTAATCGGTCAATTTTTTACTTTTCTTCACGAAAACCATTTTTGAGCGTTTTAGTTTTTTGGCTGAGCGTTTTAGTATTTTGCCTTTGAGCGTTTTTGATTTTTGTTTTTGAGCGTGTCGCGCACCTATCGTAAGTTAAACAATTATTGTACAGTAATCTTACCCCTCGTATTTGCACCCATATAAAAATAGGGGAAAAATACCAAAATAGACAATGTTGACTTTTTTTTTCCCACTATATTTTAGCTTACACATTTACAGACACTTTATTTATATTTTAATGAAAAGTCGTTACGTCATACTAGTTAGCTAAGGAGGCTTAGTCGACCTTTTTGGGGTCTGGTAAAATAATGTTAGTTGAACCCATTTTTTAACCGAGTAGGAGTTGACACGTGTGTCACATGTAGGCTAAGACTAAATTAGCCTATAAAAATATTTCCTTAGTTTTTTGTGCCACGTCCACCTAAGTCCCTATTAGCACATATTTGGTTGAGAGCCATAAGGCTATGCGTAGTATAGGGGCTACAAAATGTAACGTTTTGTGTCATGTGACGGCCAGTCAGCAAATAGTGAGTTTTTGTTTTAGGAGTGTAGTGGTATTGTAGCCCAATATATACATATCTAATTTAACTATCTATATAATTGTCTACTTTGAAATTCTACGTGTTGCTCTCACATCGCTCCCACCCTTTTCTAAAGCTAGCAGATTGCTTAATTTATAAAAGAAGAGTTCTCATTGATTTAGCCCGGTTTAAACCGCATATGTTACACGGGTCATAACATCTCTTATCCACCCTCAAATAATCTTCATTCACTCCACAAACTAGCATGCATCCGAAATCCAAGGGTTATCTGGTTGCTCATAGGCCGCATCATTTGCCTCATGTCTTACTCGAAACGATCCTTCAATTAATTGATCCCTCGCTTATCTCTACATTCTATAAGCCCATATTTTGTTATCTTCTGGTGAATAATGCGAGAATTAGGATTTTTAATGCGTATTGTTGTTTGATATATATCTCATGCATTCATGAGATTCTCGTGAAAAATCGAATGTGTTGTGGAGACCTCCCTCTTAATATATCTGAATAACAATCATCTGCAGTGCTGGTTCTATGTTAGGTCCAGCCTGCCGATACAAAAATCAAAGACGGTGAGAAAGATGAAAATCTCATATTTGTAGCTAGAAATTTTGGTTCAAGAGCAGAAAGGTTGTTTACAAATGCCAATAACCTCATGTCAAACTTTTTGCACTTGATTTTAAAATCGGTACATAACTGATGGTTTGTGAAGGGAGCTTCTAAAATTACGATTTAATGTTCGAGCCAGTGAACGTAGTACTTAAAGAGCAGATGCTTTGGTTAAGGTATAACTTCTAATTTCAAAATAATATTATAAACCATTAATTTTGTTTTGGATTTTTATGTTTGCTGGATATGCTTCTTACCTCTGTTAACTTGAGCTTCTACTTTGGTGTTGGCATATCCATTAAAAGTTCATCATCATCATCATCATCATCATCATCATCATCATCATCATCATCATCATCATCGTACTCAGTATATCCCACCAATAGCAATGCTATGGTAGGGTCTGAGGAGGGTAAGATGTAGACAGCCTTACCTCTATCCCATAGGGATAGAGAGGCTGCTTCCGGTGAGACCCCCGGCTCGATAGTAGTTTTGCATCAAGCCTTGGACATAAGGCACATAGCAATCAATCATCGGGACACCGGCTGATCGGTGCATGTGCCCTTGTCTTTCGGCTATCAACGCCACCACATGATGCCTGATTAACCTTCCGCCACTTTTAACGTTATTTTCACGAGATTAGTAAAATAACGTCAAAATTAGTGCAATTTTACTTTTGCCCACCCGAGGGTTCACACATATATACATTATATGCGCGCACCGCAAGCAGGGCGTATATCCATTAAAAGTTAACACTGAAAATTCTTTATAAATTATTTGGCCATTATTGTTGTTCTAATTAGTAGATTCCAACTTTGGTTGATCTTTTAGACAATACATAACCCGTATATTAAATGGGTTATTTTTAGTGTGGGTTAGGTTCTGTTTAAGCAGGTTCGGATCGTAAATGGGTCAACATGCATAACCCTATATTAATAGGATCGTGTTTGGTTTGGGTTTAAGTATGTTGATTCATAAATAGGTCAACCAACCAACCTAGCCCGGGCCCCTATATTAAATGAGTAGTGTTAATAATAAAATATATGTTAACATGAAACATGATTAACCCTGTAGCATTTCTGGTAGAATTCTTTTTCATTTGATGGTTTGTTTCTTCTGTTGAAATAATGGGAAAAGAAGGAAACTCCAAAAGGTAATATTTTGGAAGGCTACTTTTTTTCATTTAGTTTGTTATTGCAATGTTGATTTATCTCTATTGCTTCTGCAAAAGTAAACATCAACAACGGAAGCCATGCCATCTTCTCATGCAACAAATCATTCAAATGTTCAGTTATCATCCAGTTATGAAGAAATATCTTATAAAGGTTGGTGTATATGACCCCTTTTATGCTAATTTATATATATATATATATATATATGCATGTTAAAGGACTGTTTTCAAATTTTACAAAAGAATGTGGTTGCAGCAGCAGCAGCAGCTATTTTTGAGCAGAATGGTCAAGTCATGAGTCAGATTTCTGTAAATGGTTTTGCTTTAAAGGTAAATAAATAAAACTACATTTATTAAGTTTTGCTTGCTAATTCGAGTTATGCTTATCTCTGTTGGGTCGAACTTGTAATATAGAGAGTTATGTTACAAGTAAACGGGTTTAATGGGTCAAGTAGGTTGAAAGTGGAAACCATATTTTGATGCATATAACTTCCTCCTAAATCACTTTATTCAAAGTAGTGATGATAATTGATATTATATCATTTCGTGAGGGTGTTTGGATGCCCATATAAGCATGTCATCTTTTTTGGTATTCTTTTATATAGATTATAGATATTATATAAATAGTCATTATTTAATGTTTTTAGTTATGCTTATAGATGTAACAAAAGTCCTTTATGAGCTAGACTGCTTGAGCTAACGGTTAAGCGAGTAAAAGTGTTTATCACACCATTTGGGAGAGTTATGGACCTTATGTTTGTCACAGTTACAAGGAACCATGTTTTTTTACCTCAAAAGTCAAACGTTGACCTTTTAGTTTTGACCATTTTACCCTTGTGAAATATGCAGAGAACTTCTTCACACAGGGAAATGACCGGGGGAAATGAAAAGTCAACTAAGTGTGATGTTAGGAGACAACATGATTAGTCAAATCATTTTATGGATGTAAATGAGTCGAGCCAAGCCTGATCTTGGCTCATTGAAATTAGTAGATATCGAGCGACTCGTGAGTAGATAAATGGTTATTTAGGGGTGTAAACTCATTGAATTGATGCTAATGTTAGCTTTTTAATGCCTTGATAATGAAGCCACAAGTTCAATGATGAAAAACTTTTGGGGTTCCATCATGTAGCACCACCTGAAGTCTGCAAAGCAAGACAAGAAGATTACTATGAATCTGACTTTAAATTGGTTAACCTAAACATAATTTGAAGGTGATATTACAATTATAGTTCTTTCTACTTAGCTTTTGAAGGCGGAGCAGATGTTCGAAATGTTTTAATCTTCACCTCATTACCAAACGTTTGCTTTCAAGATTCAAGATGGAAAGGGTCGTATGCATAGGTTTATGTTTGGTATTTTTTTTTGTATTGTTCCGGTCATGATACAATTTTGTGTAATATTCATTTATTATTACTACTTTATGCTACAGTTAGCCAGTCATAGTTTGACAAAGCTTATAGATATATAATTTCATCAACTACTCGCGATTGTTATTGTGGAAAGATTTACCTCATAAGCCTTTTACTTTTCATTTGAAAATCTGCAATGCTGCATCATGAATACAAAATACATATGAGTGGTATGCATGCTTCCAACTTTGTAACTAACGTGGATTTTGGTTCATTTTTAGCACAAGAAAAATGTAAACCGAATGTTGATTTTAGAAATTCTAAAAGGAAGTGATTACATTTAATCAAATCGTTGGTTAATTATATGAAAAGGTTTAAGTGAATGTTGTATTTTAAAACTAGTAAGATGATTTATTCAATGTGTCATTCAAAAATGAGCAAAAACAAACACAATGAACGAACTTAAACAAACATAAATTGATTAAAATATGTTCAAGTATATAAATTTTGAATGAATAAAACAAACTTCCTTACAATTAGTTTAACTAAAATCCAAAAAAATATTTTATAATATTGGAAACGATCAATGTCAAAACCTCCCGTAATACGGGGGCTAAAAGCTAGTGTGTGTATATATATATACCACACAAAAAAATATAATAATAATATTCTTAAAACAATCATTGCCGACAAAAAAGACTCTCGACCCCCTCTCCTTTATCGCCTGGGGGCGGTGTTCATTAAAAAATCGCCCCAAAAGTGAACATTTGTTGCCCCACTACGGACAACCTAACAATTAGGTGCAACAACGCAATTATTAGGGGACTAACTAAAATCAAGATCGTCTTTATTATTTCACAACACCGATGCCTTAGTTGATTATTTCACTGATTTCAATTTCAACCTATTGGTGGTTGATGAGATGACTTAACAACATTAGTATTGATAAATGTATGTATATAACTTTTACACCATCAATATATGCATATATTTTGATTATTACATACGTGACAACCATATACATCGAATAACCATAAATAGTGTGACTAATTATAGTTTAAAAATATGAAATCAACCGTCTAGAGTTTACGTAGAACTAAGTGAGCACCAAACTGAGGCTGTAGAGTGATGATGAGGTGTGGAGCATGAGAGTACGAAGGAGACAACTCAAAAGAGAAGTGTCGAAGAATCATAACAAGCGCCATTTTTGCTTCTATCATGGCAGATGTTTGTCCAATACATATGCGCGGCCCCCCTCCAAATGGAACATATGAGGCTTGGCCATTGGTCGCCTTTGACACACCTTTAGAAAATCTCTCGGGCTTGAATTCCTTAGCGTCAACTCCCCATAGATCATAGTCATGATGTAAAAGAATGGCGTTTAATTGGATGTGTGTTCCGGCAGGTAATGTTAAGTTCCCTAATTTTGTTTCTTCATGTATCATCCTTCCAAATGCCGCCCCAGGTGGATATAGTCGAAGAACCTCGTTTAAAATCATATTCACCTACAAAAATGTACAACTTAGAGAAATCTATGCACATATACCATCATTAGAGAGGCATAAAGCTTATAAGTAAATGACAAGTAATCAAAGGGATTTGAAGAAATATATCTATTTATACACTTCATAATAGAACATGTTTTCCTTTACACTGGTTATGTTTGAGTTACATATATATCTCGTACTTACCACCTTTAGACGACTCAGTCCATCGATATCCTGTTTTCTCTCTCCAAATACATCTAAAACTTCATTTCTAGCATTTGTTTGCCAATCCGTGTATTGACTTAATAAAATCATAGTCCAAACAAGCAAATTTGTGGTGGTCTCTTGACCTGCAAAGTAGAAAAGTTTACACTCTCCGATAACTTCCTCTATGCTTAGTCCAAAATAACTGTTCCCATTTTGTTTGATCTCTTTGTAGTTGGAATCCAATAGAATCCCCAAAAGGTCTTCATTATCAGTGTACCCATCTTTCATCATGGTTACTCTCTTGTCGATTATACTTCGTATTGAAGCACTTACTTCTCGTTCGATCTCTTTAATCCTCATGTTGGATCGTGTCGGTAAAAATCTATTAAACCAATTATACTTTATTAGATAGAATATATTAGCTAGGATTTATTTAATTATTTTTTATGGGAATACAATTTGATAAGATTTTCTTTGTGATTATTCTGGTCATATTTCTACAAATAGTTGAACAATAATACATAATACGTTTATAGGGTTTCCGTTGTTAGATATCAATAATAACTAATTGGTCTTAATATGGGAAATTTACTCACCTGGATCCTGGAATGTAAAACGATTGTTCGGCCATTATGATAAGTTGTGCTTGTTCATATTGAAGTCGAGAATTCGTTTTCCTTCCTCAAAACTACCACCAAACGCTGTACGCGAAATCACATCACTACTAAACGACTGAAGATGAGGCCATACATCCACTTCACATGAACTTTGATCATTGGTTAACAATTCTTCCCATTTCTTGATCATCTCATTACAACCCACATAAAATGGATGTACCATGTGCTACTACCAAATAATAAAATAAACATCTTAAAAATCATGTTTTCAACTCAAAAAGAGAATCTATACAATAACAAAAAAAAAAAAAACCTTGAGTTTCTCAACATGGAATGCAGGATTAATGATTTTCCTATGTTTGACCCAACGATCAGCATCAGCGTCGATTAATCCTGTTACTAGCAGTTTAGCTAAGGGATTGTTTACACTTGGTTTTTGAAACTGATTATAGTTAGCCAATATCTCTCGTATCATAAGCGGTTCGGATATTTGCACAACCGGTTTGTTCCCCATCCATGTAAAGCAAACTTTACCTATATATCATACAAGACCAATATATATTTTAATGCTCTACATTGTATATCTCAACAGAAGCTATAAGCACTTGCACATATTACACATACCATGAGTTGCGACGGCCTTATGGACGAACGGCAAGACACGAGGAACTATATCATCGGTTACACCAGTGGGTTTAGCTTTAGCTTCAACTATCAGTTTCACCATCTCTTTCAAATCTCCAAACAAAAACTTGTAAGAGTTACCAATAATACCTTGTTCTCTTAAAAGCTTCTCCATTTTCTTAGGTTTGAACCACATCAAGTTCAAAAAAGTCAATGCACATGAGACCAATATTAATACTAATACTATACACATAGCATAACACATTGTATTAACTAGTGGTTTTAGTATGATTTGGTGTTTAGAGAATGATGATACTTATAGATATGCTACTAAAGATTGGGGGATTTAAGTTGATATGTTTTCAAAGTGGAGGGGTTGGTGTGTAAATAAGTGTTAATCACAATAACCTATAGTAGTTGGTGAAGAGAGTTCGATCTCCCAACCTATCAAGTAAAATATAAATATTAATTTACTAGAAAAGTTAAAAGTAGATATATTTTATCATCTTGTGATGACTTCTTGTAGTAGTTTAACATGGTTTATTTATTTGATAAGTACCTTATATCTTATTGTACAATTATATTCTAATAGGTATAACAAGATATATAAATAACCATAATTTTATTACAATATTATAATACTAAGAAATACAATAATGTTATGTGATATGGTGTGCAATTGTATATATATTTTTCAACATAAAAATTAAAAGTATCTGATGCATATTATGCAATGTTATTAAAACCCGATCGTTTAAGTTAGATGGACTAAAAACCGGTTAGGTGGTATGTGTTAAACTGGTACTGGTTGAACCTAACGGATTTTTACTTGTGGCAGTGGAACCTGTGACCTAGTTTGCTAGTTAAACCAATTTGAGTTAAAACTATTATTTATTTATTTATTTGTTTGTTTTGTAAAATATAAGATTTGAGCTTGGGACTTCTTATAAACAAATGAAAATGTTTGTGAACTAATTTATAAAATGTTTGTATTTTTGGATAACTAATATGAATATTCCTTCATAAAAAAGGTCTCATTATTATTTTTCTTATTTAACATAATACATATAATTTTTGTTAAATATAACCAACACAATGATATAGTTTTTAGAGTTGGTTTTTAAAATATTGATTCTTACTTGAAAAAAAAAAAAGAGAAAAAGAGGGAGAAAGGGCCAACCCATAGGGTAGGGCTGTTCACGAACTGAACCGAACCGAACCGAACACGGACATGCTCATACTTGGTTTTGTTTGAAAGCGAGCCGAACCGAGCGGATTGAATTTAAAGAAATGAGCGATATCTTTATGCTTGAACTTGGTTCGGTTTGAAACCGAGCGGCTTGGTTTTGCTTGATTTCGTACAAAGTTCTAATTTTAAATTTCTAAAACTTCAAAATATCATTAATTCAAGACTTTCACCTCTAAATTGTCTAAAGTTTCATATTTAAAATGTATAAAACTCAAAGTTAACAACAAAACATATATAAAACAAGCAGCTATGGTTTAAATTTGAACTTTGAATTCAACAAAAAAGATTGAACTTTTAAAAACATTAAAAAAATAGTATACTTTCATATATATTCATAAGGTTTATATATAAAACTAATAAATAAAAAATAATTCGAGCAAAACGAACCGAACCAAACCGAGTGAGGCTTTGCTCGTGCTTGGATTGTTATTAAACCGAACCGAGCCGAACGGCTCACTTCCAAACCAAGCTAAAATCGAACGAGCATTTTTCAAGAAATTTTCAAGCGAACGACGAACGAGCGGCGAGCATTTTGAACAGCCCTACCATAGGGTGCCTACGGCCCACCAACATATAGTGGATTTTATTACTTTTCTTTTCTTAGGTTAGAATCTCTAACTAAAGTTGGTAAGCTTTTCATCCAAAAAAATAAAGAAATTGATTGATCATTGGTCTACTTATTTTTCATTTATAATGTTCGCTTATTTTTGTTCAGTTACATTCTAAATGTCTAAAGCCACAAAAGTAAAGAAATTGATTGGTACTCGGTAGGCACTGGAATATTAGGAGTGAGAGTAATCCTGTTTTTCTAAAATAAAATAAAAGATAAATAAGATAATATTATTTTTATACTTATTTTTTCAACTAAACAAAAATAAAATAAAAGATAAATAAGATAATATTATTTTAATGCTTATTTTTTTCAACTAAACAACAATACAGTTAATAATTAAGCAACAATAAACATCTAAGTATCTAACCATGGTCATTTAAGTCTATGCATGAGCTGAGCTAGGGCAAGCTTCGGCTCGAGCTCGTTATTAAACGAGCCAACTTGACCTAGTTCTTTTATTTAATGAGCCAAAAATTCAATCTTAAGCTTAACTCATTAAAAGCTTGAGCTAGCTTGTGACTCATCTGGTCTGTTTGTTATATTATTTTATTCTACAAATATTGATAGAAGATAAAAAATATTAATTTTATTAACAAATACGTAATCAATTTATAAACTAGTAACCGTACCCGCGCATTGCTGCGGGCCAGTTGATGGCATTTTTGTGGTCATTCATTTTTAGTGCAGCCATACTATTGATAAAGTAGAAGTGGTTTATATAAGTGCAGCCATATTCGTTTTTATACAATAACTGCTTAACTGCAGACGAAGAAACAATTGGGTTTCGGCGAGTCGACATTAGGAAGGCCCAAACAAAAGGACTTTACGCATACAGAAAGTTGCATCCGAAAATGCAAAACACGATGGTTGAAAATGAAAAAAGATATGACACCATTGTTAGCTTCTGTTGTTCTATCTGGTCCTAGGCGAGGTTCTTGTGGATGACTATTATGCACAATCCTTATGTTTCATGGTGTTCTCTTCCTTTTAATTTTGGTATGAATATTTACTAGTTTACCTAATTCTTACACGTATACATGTTTCAATGAGTGTATGTGTGTACATATGTTGTGTTTCTATACATCACTTCAACAATATGTTCTATGCCATTGTTATATGCTAAAACTAAACCTACATACTAATCAAAATAATACTTCCTTAGTTGATCATTAAGTTAATATAACACTAGATGAATTATCTT
This sequence comes from Bidens hawaiensis, assembly GCF_021521415.1. Classification (NCBI taxonomy): domain Eukaryota; kingdom Viridiplantae; phylum Streptophyta; class Magnoliopsida; order Asterales; family Asteraceae; genus Bidens; species Bidens hawaiensis. The sequence continues at coordinate 257,744 of NW_027493109.1, forward strand.
AAACGTATATTAGAGCATTAATAGTTTCAAGTTTCAACAAGACTTTGTGCACCCTACTACTTATAAAGATATCAATTTTTTTTTTGGCATTTTTAAGAAATTTATGCTTGGAATATTATTAATATGATAAAATTGTTCCCATGTATATCTTTTGGAGAAATCAGAGAATTGTTGAAGTTAAATAAAGATTACTAGTTAAATATATAGCTTATAAAAAGACAATAAAACTTTGATCCTAGCTAACAAATTAATATACATTGTGTATTAATATAATTTTTCTAATTATTGGTTTGGTTGCCGATTGTTTAATTATATACGTCCATATCAACTTATTATTTTTTTTTCCAACAATTTTTTTTTTCATTATATAGAAACATAGATATTACATCAACATAGCAGGTAGACGGGCAACAAGCTGCGTCGCCACCCCTTTCTGAATTGCAAACCCTAACCTGCTAAAGACATACCGCTGCCCCTTTGGAATCAACACATTGCTATGCACAACCCGTTGGACCCTGGTTAGGAAACGGATAGCTTCCGGTGCCAATGAGCCAAAGGTATCAAAAGCCAAAGGGACAAAAACATGTTGGTTCTCTTCGCAGGCTTTAGCATTTTCTCCACCTTCTTCGTTTCAGCCTTTTTCATTGCTTGCCCAGCTACAAACCCATTATCCCTCAAACCAGCTAAGGGAGATACCCCTGTGAGGTCAACACAAGCGTGTTTTCCCCCGGCCCAACCAAAGATGAGCAAATCTGCCGGTCGTAGAGTGGATCTCCCTTCTGTGGGGTCTGTAAGGAAGTTTACGGGGGCTTCCTTTTTAGCTGATATCCCAGCTCGCCTTAAGATGTCCCAAAGAACGTCCCGCACCCAATCATGTCGATACATGAACCAAGGCATCTCCTTGCAATGAACCGCATGCTCTCCGAATTTATCCAGGCAAGCCTTACGGCAGATCGGACATGTTTCGTCTTCTGGGTACATTGGGACCATCAAACGGTACTTAAGAATGACCCTATACTCGACCGCAGACATGCTTTGGCCCAAGCCATCAATCGGGATAACGGTCAGAAAATCTTGGGCATGAGGACCTTGTAAGCATTCAATAACCGCTTTCTGTCGGGAGGACAATCCAAAAACTTCTCCCAGGCTCTGAGCGATTTTGCCAAAAAGGGCATTCGCCAAAGTTTTTTGAGGCTTTGGTGGGGCGGTGTCCATATTAGAGAAACCGCCAATGTCAAAGTCTGGGAGAGTGCCATTTAGGCGTTCCAGGGCCTGCACGTAGTCTGAGTCCAGGTCGAAAACTCCGCTATTCCTTAAGATGTGATTCTATAGCTTCCAAGACTGAGCCCTCGACGCTACAAAAACGTAAACCCCAACATCATGAGCCGAAAGAAGGCCTAAACCCCCTAAGCGCATCGGTAAAGATGCAAGTCGCCACTGAAGATCACCAAAGAACGGGCCTCCACATACAACTATGTCTTCGATGGCTTCTCGAAGCCCCTTATCAAAACAGGATACCGCATCATCCATCATATGGGGGTGGCATGTTCGTAACCCAAAAAGCAACTTAGCAACCCCCAAACAAGACCTAAGCAGGAGGAGTTCGCTCTGGGGATCCCTAAGGCAAGGTAAGAGTTTCATAAGATCAACCGCACGAGATGCTCTCCGCCTCGCCAACTCCTTAATAAAGTATGGATCTCGACTAACAACCCCTCCAAGGAGCTTTACCCCTCTCTCTGGTCTACCAATCCCACTAGGGAAGAGCCCATCTTTGACTTTCACCCCATTACACGCTGGCCAAAAAACCTCGGTTTTCTTAATATTAAGTTGCAGCCCCAATGATGGCCCTTCCGAGCTGATAATGTCTAGAGCTTTAGCGACTTCGTTGGCACCACCAATAATAGTCCCATCATCCAAGTACCAAGCATGAAATGGGAGGTTACAGTCATTTTGTACCCGGAGAACAAGAGGGTGTAATGCTAAGGCAAAGAGAAGGGGCCCAAGGGGGTCTCCCTGCTGAACCCCAGTAGTAGCCCCTATACAGTCATCACCAACGTACAACCTAGCCGGCTGGGCATAAAGGAACTGGACCCATAGATAGATAGACGGGCAATGATGATGAACCTCCCGGAGAAGGGCTGTGCGGTCGACCATATTGAAGGCGTTGGAGAAGTCCACGGTAAGCATAGCTAAAGAACCGTCCGCGTGAAAGGAGTTAAGAAACCGGTTCGCGCTGTGAAGCACCGCCTCTGCCCCATTAGGGGTCCCCACCCCAAACTGAAAGTCCCCTAAATACTGAGTCATTTCCTTCCCAACCATCTTCATAGCCACTTTAGAAACCAACCTACGCCAGATAGCCCCCACAACAATGGGCCGAATTCCATTATCCGGCTTTAATAAAGGGGTAAGGGGGGCCGAAGCAATAAACTCAGCGAGCACCTTGGGGCACAGACCCCCTAGCCATAAGTTGACGACTTCAGTAATGGCTGAGAGCAGACCCATGGAAGTCACTGATCCCTCACCACTAAGAGCGTCCAACAAGTGTTGCGCCCGCATCCCGTCTCTCCCGCATGAGGTCCCTTTAGGAAATGATCGGATACATCTAAGCACACAGTCCCCATCCACAGAGAGAGTAGGCAGGGTGACAGGGCTAGAAGGCAAGGACGGAGGCGGCACCACTGGGTGTTTATCAATGAGGGCTTTCATGGTTGAATCTCCGAGAGGGGCAACCCCACTTGAGCATAATACCTTGACTGCAGCTGTGAAATGACCATCCCTGACTTTCCTGAGACATTGTTTAATATTGAGGCTGTTTTCAGAACCCTCCTCCCCTCCCACCTCTCTTTTATAAAAAGTGCTTACCCCCACGTTATCAAAGAGAGAAAGAACCAAGTCAGCAAAACCAGATCCATCTTTCCACACCGCAAGTGCTTGCTGAATGCTACTACATTGCAAAGACTTTCGATTCCCTGACCTGCGTTCCTGCCTAGTGGAAGGTTTCATCACCCTTAAAGTACAACGCGGCAACAATAGTAATTTGACCCAATTCTCAATCGAGCCTAGTGAATCCACTACCTTGCGTAAAACGCATGCCAAAGCCTGAGCAAACGCCAAACGACAACTTGGGGGGATGCTCTTAACCGTTTGAATGGGAAGGGAGAAAACCCGTTCCAAAAGGGATACATCCCCAACCACTCCTACATATGGACCTGGGTCCCTATCCACAGACACACAATTAGGTTTCTGGATCCCAACGATGAATTCTCCAGCATCTCCAGAATCCACAGAAAAAGAATAGACACCATCAGCATGCTTGCACCCCCTGCTTAGGGCATGCAACGTCATGTACCTCCCACATAACCATTTATCCCCCGCCCGAAGGGCTTCCCCAACATCTATAAAAAGGTCCAAATCCTTGGAGATAGCATCTTTTAAAAGGTTCTTCCGAGTATCCGTTTTGAAATTGGTACTTTGCATGTGCTCAAGTAGGCGTAAAAACCCCGAGGACCCAGGTCTACCATCCTTACACTCGTGGAAATGCTTAAAGGGGCATGGCCTTAAACCGTAAGTGGAGCTAGGACCAAGCCCTCCTGTATTTACGTTTCGAATTCTTTTTATGGTAGCCATGTACACACGAGAACTGAAAACAAACAAATCACAAAAGACACCGAACCCCTAAAGACCCCGACTCGAGATGAGTTAGAGCAAGAATCAAAGATCAAACCCCTCACACTCGAAGGAGGGGAGCAACTACGGGTTGCTCACCCCCCATCTAGCACCCCACAACAACCGCTAAGGCATAAAAGGAGGAAGGTATAACTCCAAAATAAAGCAAAATGGGTAGAACTCCAACTCAAAATACCCCCTTAAGCACCCAAATGCAAGTAAACAACCTTTAACTTATCCGAACGTAAGTCGTAATTTCGTCGAACATCTGGCGTGCAACAAGTATTAACCACCAAAATGTTTAATTTTGCAAAGAAACTCAAAGAACAAATCAAGATCCGAAACAATTAGCGGATCAATTTGGTCAAACCTGGTCAAAATTGAAGTGGGTAGATCTGGGAAATCGGTCAAACAAAGGAACAGATCAAAATTGGACTCAAAAGAGTTGTTGAATGGAAGATTGAAGATGAATAATAAGAAGAAAAGATGGAGGATTTGTTGTGGGTTTTGTCTGTCAGCAGAAGAAGAAATTATACCATTGATTCACTGCAAAAACTAGTAACTGAATCGGAGAAACATATTCTCCAACAACTGAGTAGATAAGATATGAAAGGGGAAGTTATCCGTTAAATTAAAAGACAAAAATAATAATAATAATACGGTAATTGTTTACATTCCTTTCATTTTCTTTTATCAATAGATTAAGGGGGTGTTTGGTAGAAGGATTTGATTGGGGAGAAATGGAATTAGAAATATTTCTTTTGTTTGTTTTCCACTTTTCATTTCTATTTCTCTTTCTATTTCTCTAAAACTAGAGAATTCCATTTCTCTTTAAAACAAAGAGAAATCCATTTCTCAGCAGCCTCCTCATAGCATGTCACCACCCCGTCTCCGGCCACCACCCCGTCTCCGGCCACCACCTCGTCTCCAAGTCTGCAACCGCCACCTCGTCTCCAAGTATGCAACCACCACCCCGTCTCCGCCGTTCGCAGTGGTGAACACAGATATGGTAACCGGTTGTAGGTTGCAGGTGGTACGGGTGAACAGAGATTAGGGTTTCAAGTGGTGGTTCGTGGTAGGTTAGGGTTTTCAGATGGTCGGGTGATTGTGGTCGCAGGTGGGTGACAGTGGTGGTGGAAATCGGCGGTGGTCGCAGGTGGCTTCTGATTATCATCATCATCATCGCCACCACAACCACCACCACAAAATCTCCAAAGAGGCAGTGATGACAGATCTGAGCCTCCTTTTTCTATATCTTATGTTCCAAAAATTTGAATCTTTTTAATTTCTTGTGTACTGTGGTTGAAGAAGGGGATTTGGTGGCGGCAGCCGGTGGTGGTGGGTTGTGGTTGAAGAAAGGGCTGTGGTGGTGGTGCTGGTGGTGTGGGGCTGTGGTGGTGGGGCTGGTGGTGGTGGTGGGGCTGCGGTGGTGAGTGGTGTCAGGTTGGGTGGAGGTGGGGTTGGGTATGGTAGAGTTATCTGTTTATTTTCTCGTGTACCAAACAAGAGAAATGATTCTCATTCTCCATACCAATTCTCTTTCTCTACAATTCTATTTCCATTTCTATTTTCTCTCCTTTTCCATTCTCTGTACCAAACACCCCCTAAGGGTTTGTTTACATTCCTAGCTAAGACTGTTTTTTTATATAATATACCCTCTTTCCAAAAAAAGATTAAGGGTTTGTTTGGTAGGTATTACTGTTTATTTTATGGGGTGGGTTTTTGAAATTGTAGTATAAAGATTTAGAAAGACTAAAATTGTTATCAACAATTAGGGCTGTTCAAAAAGCTCGAGGCTCGAAGCTCGGCTCGTGGCTCGTTCGGTAAAAGCTCGAATAAAACTAGCTAAAAAAACTTGATTTGAAACATTCTGAGTTGAATTGACTTATAGCTCGGCTCGACCTAGGCTCGACTCGATCATGGCTCGGCTCGTTGGCTCGATTTAAATCTCATTTAGCTTCAAAATCAGGCTAGGCCCTTAGCTGAGATGCCTCGTTTAATTTCAACCCCGAGCTCGAAACCACCCTGGCTCGACTCGGGCTCGACTCTTGAACAGCCCTATCAACAATATAATTTTGTCAATGATATTAATAATTAGTTGTTTTAGAATGATTTGGTGTTTTAATGGCATGTGAAGAATGAATGAATGATGATACTTATAGATATGCTACTAAAGATTGGGGGATTTAAGTTTATATGTTTTCAAAGTGGAGGGGTTGATGTGTAAATAAGTGTTAATATTAATATAACTACCTCGATAAACCTGTAGTAGTTGGTGAAGAGAGTTCGATATCCCAACCTATCAAGTAAAATATAAATATTCATTTACTAGAAAAGTTAAAAGTAGATATATTTTATCATCATGTGATACACATGGTTTATTTTATTGATAAGTACCTTATATCTTATTGTACAATTATATTCTAATAGGTATACCAATATGTATAAATAGCCATAATTTTATTAAAATATTATAATACTAAGAAATACAATAATGCTATGTGATATGGTGTGCAATTGTATATATTTTTCTCTACATAAAAATTAGAAGTGAATTTGATGCGTATTATGCAATGTTATTAAAACCCGATCGTACAAGTTAGATGGACCAAAAACCAGTTAGGTAGTATATGTTTGTAATCAATTCTAAATGTAGTAGATAGAATATATATAATTTTTTATTAAATATAACCAACACAATGATATAGTTTTTAAAGTTGGTTTTTGAAATATTGATATTTACTTGAAAAAAAAGGAAAGGAAAAGAAAAGAGGGAGAAAGGGCCAACCCCATAATTTATAGGTTAGACTTTCGACCCAAACCAAAAATAAAGAAATTGATTGATCTACTTATTTTCATATACCGTGTTCGCTTATTTTTATTCAGTTACGTTCTTAACGTCTAAGAGCATTCACATCCCGTTCCCCATCTCCATCTCTATATTACACTACAAAACACTACATTTCTCTTTCCTGTTTAATTAAATAATACTTTTATCATTACAGTTTTCTCTCTCCTCTACTCACAACCAATCCAACAAATATTAAAAAATAAATAGGGGCAAACAATGTTCCCCAAATGTTTCCCCAAATTTACAACAAATCACTACAACTCTCTCTCTCTACCCTATAATTTACACCCACAATCATTCAAAATCCATCTCTATAATTTATCAATCCCCCTTACATAATTATAGGTAATGAGATGGAAATGCTCTAAAGCCGCAAAAATAAAGAAATTGATCGGTACTCGGTAGGCACTGGAATATTGGGAAAGATAGTAAGCCTTTTTTTCTAAAATAAAATAGATAAATAAGATAATATTATTTTAATACTTATTTTTTCAACTAAACAACAATATAGTAAATAACTAAGCAACAATAAACATCTAAGTATCTAACCATGGTCATTTAAGTCTATGTACGAGCTGAGCTAGGGCAAGCTCCGGCTCAAGCTTGAGTCGATTTAACTTGGCTTTTTTATTTTAGTGAGCTACAAATTCAAGTTTAAGCTTAACTCATTAAACTCTTAAGCCAGCTTTTGACTCATCTAGTCTGGTTATTATATTATTATATTCTAAAAATATTGATATACAAAAAGGCAAAAAATATTAATTTTATCAACAAACACGTAATCAATTTATAAATAAGAGAATTTGTAAAACTATGGGAAAATTCCCAAAATAGGGTTTTTTACCAAGTTTTTCCAATTATAGTCCAAGACAAAACGAAATCCCGAAAATAACCTAACTATTCCGTCGGATCCGACGAAAACCGTTCCTGATCAGATGGAACTTTTTACATATTAGGACGCGCCGCGTAGTCGGGTTATCCGTCGGATCCGGCGTTTTAATGTTCCAGCCGACCATTTAGCAGGACGAACTGTCGGAGTAAAAGACAGTCGGATCCGACGGTTCGGAATCTGTTTCCGTCGTAGCCGACTGTCTTTCACTCCGATGGTTCGTCCTGCTAAACGGTCAACCAGAACATTAAAACGTCAGATCATACAGATAATCCAGCTACGTGGCACGTCCTGATAGGTCACGAATTCCTTCGGATCACGAACGGTTTCCGTCAGATCCGACGGAATAGTTTTCTGTGACATCCCGAAATTTCCAAAATGATATTAATTATATTACTTAATAATAAAGGGAAAGTTTACTCGGGTTATCAGGAAATAAATGAATAGAGTAGGAGTTGGTATGGGTCGGGCTAGTGTTGGGTAATGGATATGGGTTATGGACTTGGATTAATGGAGATGGGTTAAATGAGAATGGGCCTTAGGTCCATAGGATTTAAGGGATATAAATATCCCCTAAAACCCCATACCATCATTCTTTCCATCTATTTTCTAACACACTCCAAAACACACACCACACACCACCCACCGCCGCCGGCCGAAGAAGGGGATCGAGCGAGATCCGAGAGAGAGAGAGCGATTAGTTGTGATAACAAGTTAAACAAGATCCAAACAAGCTCAAAAAGGTATGATTCTTGATCTTTGAAGTTTAAAGATCCAAGCTTTTTAGTGTATATACGACCAGAAACGGTTGGGGAACGTAGTGGGTGATGTCGAACCATAACAAGGGTGTTAAATCGCCAAAATGGTTGATAAAAACAAAAACAGCGGCGGAACTGGGCAACTTCGCCTGCAACTGGGCAACTTCGCCTTCAAAGCGATAACTTCGCCTAAAGCCAAGTTCGCCTGATGACAACTTCGCCTAAAGCCAAGTTCGCCTGATGGCAACTTCGCTGTAAAGCTAAGTTCGCCTAGCTAGTAACTTCGCCTAAAGCTAAGTTCGCCTAAGGTTTAACTTCGCCTAAAGCTAAGTTCGCCTAAGGTTTAACTTCGCCTAAAGCCGAGTTCGATTAGGAAATAAATTAAAAGCGATAAGTAAAAGTAAGCTAATACTAGGCCACCCGATTAGATCAGGCGAGTATTGATACGTGTAACTTATACAGTCAGCCGAGCTCAGTTAAAGAAGGGATTTACAGCTATCAGAGGAAGAAGCAGAGTTCAGGTGAGTTTCTAGCCCCATTCCTTGTTATGTTTTCGGGGCTGTGTGCATACTCGATGTGTTGTTAATACATTTATCCTAAGTGATAAGTGTATGTCATATGTGATATGTGTGATAGATATGAATGATTGCTTGTCGGTACGCGAACGATCTTCGGATATTGCGCGTACTGTCAGGTTAAAAATAAAGGTACGAATATTATATATCGAAGATGTATGAATATTGCAAATGAATACTTGTCGGGGCGTGAACGATCTTCGGATATTGCACGTGTCGACAAGGGGTATGGTTGTTAAATGAATGATGTAAAGAACGCCTAGAGTGTTCTTATGTTATAATGTAATTATTGTATATGTGAAGTATGTGTATATAGGTACACGAATGGCATGTGAGTTCTACGTTCGACATAGTAAGTTAGGATGGCAAATCCCTCTAGCTTCTGTCGGACATAGACTCGGCTGGTGATGGCGTAGTTAAGGACTGCGAGCCTTATACGTGAAGTAGATGATAGATGTAAACGTAGATAAGGACTGCGGACCTTATACGTAACGTAGATATGGACTGCGGACCTTATACGTAATGTAGATAGGCGTCAGCATAGGAAAGGACTGTGAACCTTATACGTGCTGTATTTGTAGCATAGGGGAGGACTGCGAACCTCGTACGTGCTATGAATTAGGTTGCAACATAGGGAAGGACTGTGGACCTTGTACGTGTTGTGGATGTATTTCAGCATAGGAAAGGACTGTGAACCTTATACGTACTGTATTTGTAGCATAGGGGAGGACTGCGAACCTCGTACGTGCTATGAATTAGGTTGCAACATAGGGAAGGACTGTGGACCTTGTACGTGTTGTGGATGTATTTCAGCATAGGAAAGGACTGTGAACCTTATACGTGTTGTATTTGTAGCATAGGGGAGGACTGCGAACCTCGTACGTGCTATGAATTAGGTTGCAACATAGGGAAGGACTGTGGACCTTGTATGTGTTGTGGATGTATTATGGTATAGGGAAGGACCGCGGACCTTGTACGTACCATAAATGGTGAACATAGGTAAAGACTGCGGACCTTTACGTGTTCACGACCTTGAGTACAGGTATAGACGGTGGACTATGAACGTACTCTCGGTAGACTGAGGTTAGTGATTGTAGATATGTATGTATGTATGGTAGCAAGTATGTACATAGAACAGAAGGGTAACTAGTGAAGTATGGATATGTATATACGGATATGTATGTATGTGTATGTATTGTATGGCGTTCGATTAACTAGAACTCACTCAGCGTAGCTGACTTTTAGTATGCACGCAGGTGAGCTGATTATAGAGTTAGCATGAGGATGGCACATGGCATGGATTGAACGGCTGACATCTGAATAAAGAAGAAAAGATGTTTTAAATATAAGTTTTGTGTTATGGTATCAAAGAAAAGATTTAATGTTTTGTAACAAATGATTGATGTTTTATATTCCGCGAAAAGTTTTAATAAACTCTGATTTGAAGAACTGTGTTTATGAGTAAATCCGACGCTAAAGTAAGGCTACCAGGTTCGGGGCCTTACATTTTCGCTTTGTCTTAGACTATAATCGGAAAAACTTTGTCAAAAATGTTATTTTGAGAATATGTATTAACTTAATTACATATACTTATTTTAAAATTTTGGTTTAATTCAAACGAGCTCATGAGCCGAGTCAATCCTGGCCCCGAGCTCGACTCTTTTACAAACCAAGCCAAGTAGTCTGTTAGGCTCGTTTAAATTCGAGCTTTTATCAAACGAACCAAGTGCGAGCAGAACAAGTTGCTGTTTTGACACTTTAGAGTACAGTCCGTGGTTCGTCAAACGACTAACTAAAAGTCCGAAACCGAACTCACAATTTTCGTCCGGCGGTTCCTCCGGCGTCCGTATCTCCGATCAAATTTCTTCACCACACACACACAGGTACATATACGTATATACATATACACACATTTGATCCAAATCTAACTCCAATTACTGTAATTAACCTTTAACATTCAAACCCTAATACCCAAATTAATCAAACCCATGTACACCACCAAGAAACATCGATTAACCATGTTCCGAACCACCCGGTTACCATTACTAATCACAATCACAGCTCTAATCTTCACAATATTTTTTTTTTTATTTTTTTTATCATAATTAATCCTTTTATATATAACACAAACCGAACTACATCTGGATAATGGGTAAGCGAGCAACAAGCTGCGCCGCTATCCCCTTTTGAATCACAATATTAATATTATCAATCCACAAAAACAAACCCAGTTCCCAATTAGCTTTAGATAAACCCGCAACCCGGTTCGGTCCAACGGTCGAAACCGTTAACGGGATCGAACTAATCTGGCAAATCCCGGGTTCCGCAAGATCAGTGTTGTTTCTTGCTCATGGGTGTAATGGTAAAGCTGCAAACTTTTGGGATAAGTCATTGAGTTGTGAGCATTGTGTCGGTTTGCCCGAAGAGCGAGCGATTGTCGGTGAAGCGTTGGACCAGAAGTTTGCGGTTGTTGCGGTTACGAGTAAAGGAAAATGTTGGTCAATGAAGGAGACAATGGTGGTTGAAAGAGTTATTAAATGGTGGGTCGAGAAGCGAAATCTTGAAAAGTTGCCGGTTGTAGCGTTAGGGGCGTCGTCGGGTGGGTATTTCGTGTCGATGTTAGCGAGTAAGATGAGGTTTAGTAGTATCGTTGTTATGATCGCGGAAGGGGTGTTTGAGAACATTGATGCTACGAAGGACTACCCGCCTACGCTTTTTGTCCACATGCCGAAGGATAAACGTCGGAAGAGGTTGATCGATGCGAATGTTGGAGTTTTAAGGAACCAAGGTGTGGATGTTGCGGAAGTTGAGTGTTTGGAGTTGCCGTTAACGCATAGGTTTCTTGCGGATAGAGTTCCGGGGCTTGGGTTAAAGGTTTCGGCGGAGTTGTTTGGTTTGTTTAAGGAGAAAGGGTTTGTTGATGAGAAGGGGTACTTGGTGCGTGACGGGCGGGCTTTACCGTGGAAAGAAGCCGCGAGCGAGAGGAAGGTGAGTTTGCGTAATGAGATTTTGGTTAGTTATATTCAGGAGGAGTTGAATCTTGCTTTTGCTTATCATGAAATGACTAGCTTGCAGTCTGAGCAAATGTTTAATTGGTTTGAATCTCATTTAAGATGATGATGATGATGATTTAGATTTGATTTTGTTGTATTATTCGAATAAGATTTGTGTTTCTTGTTAGAGTGCTAACCTTTATGTACATTTGAATTATTAGTGAATGACAATCTGTTTTTGCAGAGTTGAAATTGTTGCTATGTAACCTTTTTTTTTCAAGAGCTCTTTTTCGTGAACCTTTTATAGTATGATCTGACCCGAATCGACTGGACTATATGATCTAGGAGTGTGCAAGAAACCGAAAAAATCGAAAAATCCAAACTGAAAAAACCGAACCGATACAAAAACCGACGGTTTGGTTATATGTTTTTGTAAAAACCACACTAACGGTTCGGTTTGGTTTTACATGTAAAAAAGCTGAAAAACCGAACCGGACTGAATTCCTAAATTTTGTTTTTTTTTTAATATTTTATATTAAGTAATTTATAAGAATTTAATAAATATGTAACTCCAATCTTTTTGATAATATGTATAACAGTCTATTATTTTACAATTAACAAAACTATTTATACCTGATTAATTATTTTATAATTAATTATTTTACAATTAACAAAATTATTTTTTGCCAACTTTTTTTTCGGCCTTAAAATTTTAAAGCTCAAATGGCAATAACCGAAAAAACCGAAACCAACGAAAACCGAAAAACCGAAACCGAAAAAACCGAAACCAAACGGTATCAAAAACTCCAAAAACCGAAGTTTTGGTTTTCGGTTTGGTTTTAGCCAAAAACCGCATCGAACCGCACCACACACAGCGTTAATATGATCTAACACTAAAAAGTTGAGATTTTTATCCTTAAAACCAGTCGTAAAGACGAAATCTTCACAAGTTTGACATCTTTGTGTGTAACAAATCAAACTTTTTGGAAGCAAATATAATTATGAACTACTCTCTAAAACAATTTCTTGACTAGAAGTGGTAATATACACTGAACTCATACTCAATAATTTTGTTTACAAAACCACAAGGTTACTTTAGATACTGTTTTAATTATTCAAGAAAAAAACAATGTTTTAAAAACCGGTATTTTACTTGTACCGGATTAGGTTAAAAAATGGTACAACCGGTTGAACCGGGTTATACCGGAAGGTTCAACCGGTTGAATAGTTTATCTTATAATTTCCAATAAATGTAATTTCAATCCAAAAATAATCCAAAAGTAAATTATTCCATAACAAAAATAATAAAAAAAGTAATCCATATTAAAAAGATAATGCAAAGCACTCGTTTTTTAAAAAACTAGTCCTAAAGTTTACACGTTTAAATGTTAAATGTTGGGTTAAAAGTAATTTTGAAAAAATATGGGTCGCAAACATAAAAAATTTCTCGGACATAAAACCGGTTTGCCGGTAAAAACCGGTATTTTAGACAAAAACCGCCGGTACGATGTTCTAGGAAACCGGCCAAAAATACCGGACTCAAAATTCCGGCATGTTGTGCGAAATCCGGTTCAACCGGCCGGTTTGAACTGGGTTTTAAAACACTGGAAAAAAGTCACTTTTTTATATTCTCCATCAACCACTTGTTATAATATGACCCGCTGTAAACAGTGATTATGTCGGAAATAATGAGTTTTCTACAGTAGATTTGATATCTAAATCATAAAGCATATGTCTGCAAGGTTCTTGTATGTGTGTTCACTAATAGTGATGAAGGTGCCATGTATATGCTACTGTTTTGCCTTGTTTCTCTTCTTAAATTGCTACCCAACCACTGCCCAGTCGCGCTTCGATTACCCGACTGCAAATCTTTCCACAACATGGACCAACGATGAATCTTTACCCTCCGCTATTAATTTCACTTTCAGAGACGGGTCCGAGTCATCCTACTTAGAGGATCATCAGGGCCCAGATTCGCCTGTGGTTTCTACTGCAATGGAACCTGCACCTCTTTGCAGTCTTCATTGTTCAAACCAACAGTGCGAGTTCTCTCGTTCTACCAACTATCGGGTGCAATGCTGAATCTCACCGCAACTGGAGAGTTGGTCCTACAGGATATTGATGGTAGCATAGTTTGGAATACCAGCACCGCTGGGAAATCTGTTGCCGGTTTGAACTTAACCAATGATGGAAACCTGGTCCTGTTTGATGTCAATAGCTCGGTAGTTTGGCAATCTTTTGACTACCCAACTGACTGTTTAGTTCCGGGGCAAAGACTGTTTCAAGGACAACAACTGATACCTTGTGTTTCATCAACCAATTGGACGGCCCAAAAAGGTTTGTTTTCTCTTCAAGTCACGAATAAAGGATTGTTGGCTTATGTTGGAACAACCCCTTATAGAGAGTATTACAGTAGTCAGGACTCTAGCAAGGATACAAATAAAGGAAGAAGATATGTGAGGTTCTTGAATGGTAGTTTGTCATTATTCATTTATACTGTTGAGCCAAGTGAGCCAGATCAAGTGATTGAGATACCTCAAGCATCATCGGCCCAATATATGAAACTGATGCCGGATGGACATTTACAAGTGTTTGAATGGCAAGATGGGTGGTTAATGGTGGCTGATGTACTTAAACATTTTCTTGGACCATGTAATTACCCTTTGGCTTGTGGGAGAAACGCCCTTTGCTCGGGTAATCAACAATGTAGCTGTCCAGTGTCAAGCTCTCCCAGGATAGACTATTTTAAAGCAGTGAATGATCGAAAACCGGACCTTGGTTGCTCTGAAGTTACTCCTCTGACATGTAATGCCACCCAAGATCAAGTTCTTATTGCACTCGAGAACGTTATGTACTTCAGCAATTATAAGGACATGGAAGGGGTGGATATAGATTCATGCAAACAAGCATGTTTAAACAATTGCTCATGCAAAGCAGCTCTGTTTCAATACGGTACAGATCCTACAATTGGGGGTTGTGATTTACCTTCAGAGCTCTTCACAATGATGAATATTGATCCATATGCAATTCATCGTAATGCCTCAACTTTCATAAAAGTGCCGAATGTTAGATCACCTACTTCCACTTCCACGTCTCAATCATCTCGATCGACTTTAGGAGTTATACTAACTTCCACTATTGGAAGCGTTTTATTTCTGCTAGGGGTAATAGCTTTAACTATTTACTTAATCCGCAAGCGAAGACAGGCCAATAAAATGCAGGAAGAGTCGATAGGGGTGCTACCAGGAATGCCGATTCGGTTTTCCTATGAACAATTGAAAACCGCCATAGAGAATTTCAATAAAAAGCTTGGTGAAGGAGGGTTCGGAGCAGTTTTCGAAGGGACTCTTGAAGATGACTCAAAGATTGCAGTAAAATGCCTTGAAGGTCTTGGGCAGGTTAAGAAATCATTCCTAGCTGAGATTCAATCCATTGGAATCATTCACCATGTAAATCTGGTTAGACTCGTAGGATTCTGTGCATGGAAATCACAACATTTTCTCGTGTATGAATTCATGAGTAACGGATCATTAGATCGATGGATCTACCATGGAGTCCGAGAACACGTACTCGAATGGGCATGCAGAAAGAAAATCATTCTTGATGTAGCCAAGGGCCTATCATATCTTCATGAAGAATGTAGGCAAAAGATCATCCACCTAGATATTAAACCTCAAAACATCTTGCTAGATAGTGATTTCAATGCAAAAGTATCTGATTTCGGGTTGTCAAAACTCATCGATAGAAATCAAACCCAAGTTATCACTACTATGAGAGGAACCCCAGGATATTTGGCTCCAGAATGGTTGAGCGCAGTCATTAATGAAAAAGTTGATGTATATGGCTTCGGGATCGTTCTCTTAGAGACGTTGTGTGGGAGGAAAAAATTTGATAGATCGCAGTCTGAAGAAAGCTGGCACTTACTTGATGTGCTTCAAAAATGTTGGGAACAAGGGATACTGCATGATATGGTTGACAAGTATAGTGAAGATATGCAGACTCATAGTTTAGAAGTTGTGGAGATGATGAAAGTGGCTTCGTGGTGCTTACAATTTGATTATACGAAAAGGCCTTCAATGTCGATGGTTGTTAAGGTATTAGAAGGCGTAATGACTGTTGAATCTAGCTTGGATTACAACTTCACAAATACTAGAATGCAAAACAGTGCAGTTGAAGTACATGATAAAGATATGACACCATTGATGGCTTCTGTTCTATCCAGTCCTAGGTAGTAACCACGATCTAGGTTCTTGGTTTTCGTGAACATTTGTAATGTTTCATGGGTTTTATTGTTGTTCATTTTTATGTTTTTCCAAACTATTGGTATGAATATATCCTAGTTGACCTTGTTTGAAGCAATAGTAATTGCTAGAAAAAAAAATCAAATACTGATACTTTGACTAACATCTATATGACTATTTAATTAAGGATGCTTATTCTGTTTAAGTGTAATAAATTATTTTGTTAAAATGATGTTTAAGTTGAAATGAGTTGCGAAGTTTCTTTGTACATAATGTATAACACGACCGGAGTACTGAAACAAAGAAACAAATGATAACTATAGTTGTGACTATGAATTTATGATAAGATTTGATATTGTTTATACCATGGTGTGTTATCATAGAACCACCACCATGCCTTGTTTCGGAACAGGGGATGTATTAAATGTTAATACCAATCATATCACAACTATATTTTCGCGTTGTGCAATTGCATCTCGCATGTATGTGTCCGGGAGTTATTTTAGATATTTTTTATCTACAGATTTTTTCGCAATGGGTAGGAAACATTATTTTTGTAAAAAAATAATTGTAAGCTATATTTGCTACATGCTGTAAATGTACTCAGGAATGAAACATCTTTTCCTATGAACAATTGAAAACCGCCACAAAGAATTTCAATAAAAAACTTGGTGAAGCAAGATTTGGTGCAGTGGTGGCCGTAATATATAGCATTGGTGGTGAGATGGTGACATTCAGTGGCATTAACAAGGGGTGTACGTGTCCATTGTCGAGCAACCTCAAACGGATTAAAAGTTTTTTGTTATATTTTTTAACTTTAATAACTTATATTAAAGGTTGTGATATTGGCACACCTTTCTATCTACACCCTCAATACGCTCCATATTAGTTAATATGGAGCATATTGATCCATATCAAACGATAAAAGCTATATGGTCCATATTGGTTAATATGGACCATATTATCATCATTTGGCGAATGTTAGAGTTTACCAAATGGGGAAGCAATATGATGCATATAAACCTTTAAATGGACTCTTGATATGCCTCATATTGGGCAATGTGATGCATATAGGGGCTTTTTTATTTTTATAATTATCAATTACACACACACACACACACTAGCATAAGTGTCCACGCGTTGCCGCGAGCTCATTCAAATGATCCCCTCGTATTGGTTTGTAGTGTTTGATATGGTGTGTAATGGTTTATCAGTGCGAACATGAGCAACTAAATATTCCGGATGAATGTAATGATAAGAAAGATGATATTGTGGTGAAGGTCGGTTGGAATGGACTTGTTTGGTATATGAATAGATATTCCACAATTTTATAAAAGGTGAATAATTAGTACAACAACCTTTTCTTTTTTGCATTTTTCATTAAATTGATTGTTGCTACTGTCATGTTTAGAACTATTACACCGATGTGGTGTAGTATAACATTCTATGACAATATGTTCGAATAGTAACATTATGGAAGGTTGGTGATATAAATTTGCCTTTTGATATTATATTTTTCATTTGTTAACCATAACATTGACGAAAATAATATGTTATCCGGATTTGAGTGGTATTTGTAATGAGAAGACACTCCATTAGGTGATTGATTTTTCTTCGTTCCATATTAGGTAGAAAAGTGCTTTAAATGTTGACCCTTAAGAAAATTTAAGCGCTTATTATAACACATATTATACAATTGTAATGGCAAAGTAGATATTAAACATTAATAATTCCATAATTATCTCAAAAGAGGATATGTTGGTCTCGTAAGCTTGGCAGACCTGGATGACGGTGTCCAAATTGGTTACCCACCATGCATCATTCCAGTCGTTGTTGTTAGTTGGGAAGACCGGTATGATGGTTACGAGTGCGGGTGATGCATCAATACATGCAATGTTATCTCCTTTTTTTAGTTGTGTTGCCGGTGGATGTGGGTGTTTCTAATAACCAACACTATTTTTGTTAATAAAAACAAACTGTATAATTTGTAGTTAAATCATATGAGTAGTGAAATATGTTGTGGGTGTATCGGGGTTTAGTCCTTTCTGACGTTTTCTTGTTGAAGCAGATGCCGTGTTTGTATTGCTTAAGGGTATATTTCTCATAGTACTTTCGTGGTGTGGGTTTTGTTTTTTCATTTGTACCTTGTTAAATATATGAATCAAAACAGTGTGTACATATATAAGATGAAGGTGTCTAGCGGAGCTTTGTACTTACCATTTTCTATGGCTTTGTTTCTTCATTAATTCCGTGGAGCCGGGTCGATGACATCCTTTTTATAAAACTTTGTGATTTCCATTTATGCATGCATTCAATGGAAGTTTCATTTTCACCGACACCCCTATATGGTCCCACTATTCATAACTAAAACCAAATTTTACACATCGCAAGATTAACACCCATATTATTCATGTCCAGTCTTTGTTGTCAACATTGCATCTACCATTCTTTTGATTTCTAATTCTAATCAAGGTAATACATATAACACTTTCAGGATGTCAATGTCATAAATAAACATCACCTCTCCCGCACTTCAGGAAGAAAATAGGTACACCAACCATTATTCAGGCCACCCTAGTCGATAATTTTTTACATTATATGTGAATAACAGGTATGGTGGGTAAAATTTCAATTTTATACAACAAATATTCATGGTACCTAATATAAAGATGCTCTACCAACCAGTTAATTCGTTATCATTGAAATTTACAAACCATACTTCTCTTCTACGACTATTAAACAATGACAAAAATCATTTCAAATACAACTTTTAAATGTTCTTAGTTCTTAACTTGGTCATTCTTAATTTCTTTAAAAAATCGTTCATAATTAGGCTCGTTTAGGCTTGCGACATTACTCGTGATCGATAAGTGAATCTCAGGTTTGTTTGTTAAACAAGATTATTTCTAGGCTCGAGAGCACAAGGTCTTTAACTTACAAAAATTCGAATTATGGCAAATAAAAAATTATATCTTCGATATACCAATATCTAACTGAATTAAGTTGACAACCTACATACTATGTCAAAGTTGAATCTCTAAGGTATACTAAAACTGTGAAACAAAACCGTTATTAATGGTTTAATTGCGTTTTTCAATAATAAAACCGTTAGTGACGTTTGACATCATAGTGGCGTGATAGTGGTGGGCTTACTCTTATGCGGAAACCACCCCCTTAGTTTTTATTTTTTTGTTATATATTTGTGAAAATTTTGAACCCCCTTTCCCCTTTTAAAAATTTTCAAGTGCCCCCTTAAACTCGACGGATCTTTGTTAATGAATACAGTTAATCGGAGATGGCTACATTGATGTTTTGAATGTTGATAAAAAAAATGGTAGAGCTTGCAGATTATTTTTTATAGGAAGAAGAAAGAGATGCAGTTTTTAGGATATCTTTTTAATTAAGACATTTAAAGAAGTTAAAGTTCTTTGAAGTTGTTATTATCCAGTCTATCTAACTATTGTTTTGAAGTACGAGTAGTATAATGTTTTCTGAACGGCCAACAAACATAGAATGCCTAAGTACTTCGTACGGGGTGATCTGATGGCAAAAGGCCACCGCCAGCTCAACCCAGCCGTACGGAGTCCTTAAGCGCCTCCAAGTTATCTCCGGTTCTGGGAAAACCCCATCCACCCGAAGACCCACCGGTGGTAAAACCCGAACCCCCTCTAACTAGATATTTACAAAGATCTCAAGATTCTTTCATTGATCTAGCCATGTCCCCCATAAAGTGTTGTAAGTGATGATTGATTTTGGGTCTCCATTGAAAAACCCAAGCTTTCTATCACTACACCACGTTAGAGAGGACAATATAATGGTTTTTTTGTTAGGAAAATATTTTTCACTTTACCCATCAAAGGAGATTTTCATTTATGTAATTTATCGTTTTATTTTAGTAAGTGTATGCCTCGTTACTATTTGTGAATGCTCTTTGAGGTTTGAAATTCCAATGCGCAAGATATTATTTTAGGTTCTAATTTATAAATTATTTGGTGTATATCTGGTACTTGTTAATTGTTAAAAAGTATACTCTATATGTGTACAGGTTACAAATTACATTTGACATATAAGAGTTTTAAAATTAATCAATTAGCATTATTTCATTCTTATTATTATATAGGATAAGGTTAAAATACATAGTATAAAAAAATGAGAAGAATGAAGGAATTAGGGATGAGCACGGTACCGACCGGTACCGGTACCAAAAATATCAATCCTGAAAACCACGAATTCTTGGTACCGGTACTGTAATATTCGGTTCGGTACCGATACCAGGATATTACCGGTACCGAAGGTAAAATATCGGGAAATACAGGTACCGTACCTTACCGATCCCGAAACTTAAGCTTTGGTACCAACGGTACCAAATTCGTACCTATTTTGGTATCGGTAACGATGACTAATGAGTTATATCTCTTACTTCCAGAAAGAGACAAAAGAGCTACATGAGATTGTTACGTCTCAGGGGAGAGAATTAAAGAACAGGATGACCTTATTCTTCAATTAACCTGAAAAGACGATGCATTAAAGAAATTGAATAACGGCGATGAAGATAAGGATTCTGATTTTGCCGGTGCAAGTGGTAGTGAGCCGATTCATTTGTTGCAACAATCATTAACATTAGTATGAAGAATTGAAATTCCTTATAACCCTTTTAGGTCCTAGTTAACACTTACACTTCCATTTTCAGTAACCACCAGGTTTATGAACCTGCAGCTTTAAGTTCTGCAAGTAACAAAAGTCAGCACAATAGTCAAGTTGTGTTCTACATTGAAATTCTTAAAGTTCTTTGCAGACAAATAAAGAAGACAAGCTTATTATAAGAATCCTCATGACATTGACTCATTGTGTTTTATTTTATTTGTGTTGGTGCATGTTTTGTAACAGATGATCTTTTGTGTTTGTTAGAATTGAGAGCAACGGTCAAAGGGGAGTCTGTTGGTGCATTTTGTGACCGTCGCTACGCAATTCTGATAAGCGGAAACGAAGTACGAACTTGTAAGTTCCCGCGCGGGGCGTCGCCGATCGATACGAGATCCGCACGAGGTCTAGGAGTGCGGAATCCTCTTAGACTCGTTTATGGTGTAGAAGACGAAGAACACGATTACACACAAACAAACACACGAACAAACACACGAATGGGATAAACACATCTGCAGATCTTTTCATATAATAATCATAACTCGTTACATACCCAACACGAAAACAAATGGCGGCCGACCCGAGGTGAGCTCTACCTCGGGCCGTCCCACACGACTCTCCCTCTCGGTTTCTCTCTAGACAATTAAACTGATCACCAAACACTCTGACTTTCTGGATACTCAAACCTAACCAAGACACATATATATATATAAACAACTTCACGGGCTTGGGCCTGTAGGCGAAGTTGTTACAACTTCGCCTAAGGCGAAGTTGTTCTAACTTCGCCTATGGCAGAAGTTGTTACAACTTCGCCTGATTCGGCGAAGTTGTTATAACTTCGCCTATGGCGAAGTTGTTCTAACTTCGTACTTCGTTTCCGCTGATCAGAATTGCATAGCGACGGTCACAAAATGCACCAACAGACTCCCCTTTGACCGTTGCTCTCAATTCTAACAAACACAAAAGATCATCTGTTACAAAACATGCACCAACAGACTCCCTCTTAACTGATGATCTTCTGTTTGCTCTTCAACCAGCCGTGTCTGAAACTGTCTTGTAGCTTCACAAATCTACCAATCACCCAGCGTCTTCCATATCAGATCTCCCCTTCAGTGTAAGCTTCTCCAACTATATAGATTGAGGTCTTTGAAATGCATGCATCCCCGTGCCTAATTGATCATCTCAACCAATCACGTGAGTCCTTCTGACTTCACCAACACGTGAAGTTGGGCTCCCTCCACAACTTCACCAACACGTCGGCATACGATAAGGTTTAATCTTCAACTACTCAACATCCAGTGATCAATTTCATCACAAAACCACCTTGACAGAATCTAACACACATGACCATTAATTAATCCGAAGCATCTTCAATCACCAGGGATAACGATCAAGAACATAAACACTTTAATTCCCGATTAAATCCAACTTGTTCCAGAATTTTCAATTTAATAAATAAGCATCACGTTTCAGGATCCAATTCTCGAACTCCTTGAAAATAACATAAATAATATGCTCTGACCGCAATCCAGTAATGACGAAAACCTTCAGTTCAATTTGACTTTCTTCAGTTGGTAAACCTCGAACAACAACAATTTCATTGCCCACAAACACCCAAATATGTGTCAATATCCAGTTTCAATCAATATCCCATTCACAACCTCAACTCCATATCTAGAGTTGACACGTATTTGTTCACACGTAAGACCAAGAGATAACAAGTTTCACTCGTTGACGGAACAACGTCTTCGGTCTCACAATAATCGCGCACACCTGGCCATACAGACGAAAACTCTTTTTTTTTTTTTAACTTCGCCTAAAGTCAACTTCGCCTGAAAGTCAACTTCGCCCCTCCTTAACTTCGCCTGTCCATAACTTCGCCTGTCCATAACTTCGCCTGTCCATAGCTTCGCTTGTACATAACTTCGCTGAAACCTTATATCTTCGCATAAACCCTAAAATTTAAGCGACAACTTCGCCTGAACCCCATAACTTCGCCTGCGGCGGCTGTTCGGCCAAAAACGCATCAGAAACGTGCCAGAAACACCAAAACGCAGATCTCGAACCATAGCATAAGAGCCTAAGGCTCTGATACCACTTGTAAGGCTCTGATACCACTTGTAAATTTTAGGGTTTAGGCGAAGATATAAGGTTTAGGCGAAGTTATCAGTCAGGCGAAGTTATGGACAGGCGAAGTTAAGGAGGGGCGAAGTTGACTTTTAGGCGAAGTTAAAAAAAAAAAAAGAGTTTTCGTCTGTATGGCCAGGTGTACGCGATTATTGTGAGACCGAAGACGTTGTTCCGTCAACGAGTGAAACTTGTTATCTCTTGGTCTTACGTGTGAACAAATACGTGTCAACTCTGGATATGGAGTTGAGGTTGTGAATGGGATATTGATTGAAACTGGATATTGACACATATTTGGGTGTTTGTGGGCAATGAAATAATTGTTGTTCGAGGTTGACCAACTGAAGAAAGTCAAATTGAACTGAAGGTTTTCGTCATTACTGGATTGCGGTCAGAGCATATTATTTATGTTATTTTCAAGGCGTTCGAGAATTGGATCCTGAAACGTGATGCTTATTTATTAAAGTGAAAATTCTGGAACAAGTTGGATTTAATCGGGAATTAAAGTGTTTATGTTCTTGATCGTTATCCCTGGTGATTGAAGATGCTTCGGATTAATTAATGGTCATGTGTGTTAGATTCTGTCAAGGTGGTTTTGTGATGAAATTGATCACTTGATGTTGAGTAGTTGAAGATTAAACCTTATCGTATGCCGACGTGTTGGTGAAGTTGTGGAGGGAGCCCAACTTCACGTGTTAGTGAAGTCAGAAGGACTCACGTGATTGGTTGAGATGATCAATTAGGCACGGGGATGCATGCATTTCAAAGACCTCAATCTATATAGTCGGAGAAGCTTACACTGAAGGGGAGATCTGATATGGAAGACGCTGGGTGATTGGTAGATTTGTGAAGCTACAAGACAGTTTCAGACACGGCTGGTTGAATAGCAAACATAAGATCATCAGTTAAGAGGGAGTCTGTTGGTGCATGTTTTGTAACAGATGATCTTTTGTGTTTGTTAGAATTGAGAGCAACGGTCAAAGGGGAGTCTGTTGGTGCGTTTTGTGACCGTCACTATGCAATTCTGATCAGCGGAAACGAAGTACGAAGTTAACTTCGCCATAGGCGAAGTTGTAACAACTTCGCCTACAGGCCCAAGCCCGTGAAGTTGTTTATATATATATATACGTGTCTTGTTTAGGTTTGAGTATCCAAGAAAGTTAGCATTTTGTGTGTTCAGTTCAATTGTCTAGAGAGAAACCCAGAGGGAGAGTCGTGTGGGACGGCCCGAGGTAGAGCTCACCTCGGGTCGGACGTGTTTTGGTTTATGTTCGGTTTGTAACGTGGTTTGATTATTATATAAAAGATCTGCAGATTCGTTTATCCCATTCGTGTGTTTGTTTGTGTGTAATCGTGTTCTTCGTCTTCTACACCATAAACGAGTCTAGGAGGATTCCGCACTCCTAGACCTCGTGCGGATCTCGTATCGATCGGCGACGCCCCGGGGGGACTTACAATTTGTTTATTACAAAGAAGATGTTTTAAATATAACCTTTTAACAATCTTAGAATTTTCGGTAGTACTCGTGTTTAAAATATATGATAAATAATTAACTAATTACTTCCAAATCTTAATTTAGAATTTTATATTTGTCTTACACTGATTTCGTTTATTTTCAAAAATTAGTTTTTCAATAAAATTTGATAGTTTCGTATCAAAATTCATACTCTCCTACATTATTAGAGTAAATTGAAAATTGTGTGCTTATTCATTTAGCAGATTTCAGGCTCTATTCTTTAGCTAATGTATTTATATATTATTTTTTAATCGATTTTTGTACTTATGCCCAGTGAATATCCATAAATTTTTTTCATGAGGGTGCACTGTTTTTATATGCTCCAATTTCATGGAATCGAATATAAAAAAGTTGGGTTGGTTTGATTGTTCGTTTTTGGTAAGGTTCATCACATAATAAAACTACAAATGCATCCAATTTGATTCTAAATTTTTTTAACCGACAAATCCTTCAGAAACCTAAATAAAGTTTGAATCTTTTTAAACTTGGACTAAACTAACAAATAGAACCATTATGTTAAAGAAACATCATAGTTTAAACAAAACCTAGTAACTATTAAAACCCACAACTAATTAGAAAAGTGTTTCCATTAACTTTGTTACCCTATATATAGTGGCGTCTTGTGCTTGTATTAGATATACATACATACATATACCAATGAATAATAAGCTCTTAACGGATCGTCAATTGAATTAGCTTTCGGTCATCTCTAATCCTTACCTCATACATTGGTCAACTTAGATTTCTTCCACACACATGTCCTGTTAAATATTTGATGATATCACATATACCCACCGATGACTCGGAATGAACTTGACTATCTGACCTTGTGACCCGATAAGATGTCGATCCGTGACCCGTAAACAAACCGATTACATTTAACCCAACATTATAACATTAAGAAATTTGGAAAACAAAACATGGGAGTTAAGAACGTGGATAGTCACCATAACAGTAATAACATATTTAAACCATAACCTTTTGTTTTTTTTAACTTATTTAGATTCTTTATTTTTTATAGAAATCTGAATTTTATATTAATAATCATAATTCTTAACTCTTCAATCCTTAGGGATGCAAAAGGTTTTTAGCTACATTAAGTACATATAATAATGCACAATTAATTACATTACATTGTGTTAACATAATAAAATATTGTTAATTATGATAATATATAATAATTACATTGCTCTTGGTTTCCTAGACCGCTACCTTCTTTATGCATCTCATGTGGTTTCATCGTTAATCCCTATTAACTATTTATAATCTTCCTCCTCTCCACTCCTCAAAACAATACTCTCAAATCCTTTGACGTGATGCACAAAGTTTGAAACTTGTGACTTTATTGTTAATGTAACATTGTACATAGTTCATGTTTAAATTACATGATTATGGTTTTATGTTTACATTTAACCCAACATTATAATATTAAGAAATTTTGAAAACAAAACATGGGAGTTAAGAATGTGGATACTCACCATAATAATAATTACATATTTAAACCATAACCTTTTGTTTATTAACTTATATTTAGACTCTTTATTTATTATAGAAATCTGAATTTTATATTAATAATTATAATTATTAAAACTATATAAAACTAATGATTTAAATGTGGTAAAAAAAAAAGTTTTATAATGTTGA
The DNA here is from genome assembly GCF_021521415.1 of Bidens hawaiensis. Lineage (NCBI taxonomy): Eukaryota > Viridiplantae > Streptophyta > Magnoliopsida > Asterales > Asteraceae > Bidens > Bidens hawaiensis. The sequence continues at coordinate 283,645 of NW_027493109.1, forward strand.
GTCTAAATAAGAAGATTCGTACAAAATTGCAATACATTGAAACTTGGAACTGTTTATTATGGTTAAAAATCAACAATAATACAAGAGAGGACATATATTGCTGCCACATTCTGTTGCCAACATCTCATCAAGCAACAATGTAGCACCACAATTTTCATCGTCACACATTCCAAACAATCCTACTCCACCTCCGGTTACAACCCAACAACAAGGGCGCCGTCGTCGTCGCAGTAATGATTAAACGACACAAAATGTTCATGACGTCGATCTCATCGTTGCAGCATTGCCACAACGCCGTCGACCAGGACGCCCGCCAAGGTTCAATGACCTAAGCATACAAAATCGTACTAACAATGTAGGAATGTTAGACCCATCGTTTGAACATAACCAATCCACCGAACTCACCATTGGGTTAATGACAAATCAAGAAGGTTAGTATTAAGTAAAACGTAACAACGCATGGTAACTTCTCATTCCATATTTCACGCCTTCATAACATCTTCTTTTAAAGGTTATTATGACCAAATGCGAGTGATAGTTATGACCAAAGTTTGCAATCATATGTTAGCTATGACGATATGTTAAGAGAGGTTGTTATTCATTGGTATGTATGTATGTATATCTAATACAAGCACAAGAATCCACTATATATAGGCTAACAAGTTAATAGAAACAAACATGAGAGTTAAGAATGTGAATAGTCACCATAATAATAACATGTTTAAACCATAACCTTTTGTTTTAGTCACCATAATAATAACATATTTAAACCATAACCTTTTGTTTTCTAAAAGATTAAAGAGTAATCTCACCAAAATTGAAGCTTTATAGTGTTGTACTAAAAGCTTTAAGAATTGATGGGAACATTGACAAATTACTTTTCTTGCTCTATTATGAAATGTCGGTTTTGTCCTTCGCATGTAATTATGAAAAGACGTTTGTGCCAATCACTCTTCCTTTATATATATATATATATATAGGTTTAAGTTCAAGATAGAAATGATATTATTGCAAGAAATGTGAGAAATGAATATGGACCACTAGTTTTGTTTAAAATTTTAGATGCTTAAAAATAAATAAAAAAGATGTAAATACAACAATAAATGCACTCTCTCTCTCTCTCCAATTAATACAACTAATATAACCATAATAAATATTTCTAATTAATATATCTAACTAATTTAACTATAATAATCAAAAAGATAAAAATACTACTTTAGTTTTATTTTTTATTTACACATTCTTCATTTTATTCAACATAAATACAATTTATTCATATAATACTATTTCTTTATATTAAAAAAATAATTTCCACTCAATATATTAGCATATATCAACGTATTTAAGTTCAACAAATATACAACCTACACAAAGTTATATAACCTACACTTGTTTTGAGCAATAAAAACGTACAACATACAAAAAAGCATATAACTAACATATGTAATTCGACATCAATAATTATATATAAACTACACACATACCCTACACATGCGTATGTCATATGTTTTTCTTATGTAAGCTATATGTTTTCTTAATCTTAGAACAAGTGTAGGTTATATGTTTTTGTGTAGGTTGTATATTTTTTATTGACATCTAATGCAACCATGTGTATGATAGTTTTTTTGTATTATTCATCACAATGTAACTACGTGTTGATGGATATTGATATGTTGAGTTTGAAGAAATTGGTTTTGAAAAGAAATTAATGTATGAATAAATTATATTTGTGTAAGATAAAATTTTTGTGTGTAGGTTATATGTTTTTTGTGTGTAGGTTATATGTTTTCATGTGCGTGTGTATTTTATTGATGATGAATTTTGTGTGTAGGTTAAATGTTTTTCGTGTGTAGGTTATATGCTGTCTTATTCTTAGAACAAGTGTAGATTATACGTTTTTGTATAGGTTGTATGTTTTTTGTTGATATCTAACGCAAACACATGTAAAATTGTTTTTTGATGTTATTCGTCATAATGTAAGTATGTGTTGATGGATATTAATATATTTAGTTGGAAGAAATTAATTTTGGATAGAAAGAAATTTTAACGTATGAATAAATTATACTTGTGTAGGATAAAAATTCAAGAAACAAAAAGTAAGTTATAAAAATAAATGAGTTCTTAATATTTTCTAATTATAATAATTTAATTAGTTATATTAGTTAAATAAATAGTATTATGGTTTATTAGTTATATTAATTGAAAGAAACATTATAATTAATATTTTCTTTATTTAGCTTTAAGCATTTAAAACTTAAAACAAAACTAGTGATCCATATTCATTTCTCACATTTCTTACAATAATATCATTTCTCTCTTGAACCATCCCCTATATATATGTATATATATATGTGGTTTCGTATAATATCAGCCTTATATGTATCACACTGGGCTATATGATCCACACGGTTTTTTTAACAAACGCTAATTTTACTCGATATAACTAAAACCAATGTGGCGGAAAACATTCAACCAACCGTAATATAGTATGATATCTATTAACTTCTTCCTTATACGATCCCAAATTTTAAAATTGATATTTAAAAAAAAAAAACCTATATGCATCATATTAACCAATATGGTGCATATGAAGGGTCCATATAAGGATGATATGCATTATATTGCCTCTTATATGAAACCAAATATATATAAAACTAATATTTGTTTAAAAAAACCTGTATGCAACATTGTACAATATGATGCATATCAAGGGCCCATATAATGTTGATGTGCATCCTATTGCATGTCTTCTCATACAACATCAAAATTCATATAAAGTTGATTTAATAAAACTCCCTATATGTGTCATATTAACCAATCTAATGCATATCAGGTCTCCATATCATGTGTCAATATGCATCATTTCGCCAATTCATAAAACTCCGAAATTCAAATAAAGTTGATATTAAGAGGGAAAAAATCTATATGCATCATATTGAGCAATATGATGCAAATCAAGGTCCATATAAGGATTATATGCATCATATTGCCTCTTCCCTATATGCACCAAAACACATGCTCAAAACACACAAGAATGAACGGTTGATCGTCCAGAGGAGTTGGAGAACCCGTTCATAGAGCTTCGGTTTCGTTTGGTGGGACATTGGCATGAGATGTCACTTATCGCCTTCACGAGGCATATCGACTTGTACACTGAGCCGGAAACGTTGACGCCGCTTTACACGGAAGGGGTCACTGTCTACAATAGGCATACCCTCGTTAGTTTTTGGATGGTGATTGTCGAGACTCATTTTGGTAAATTCACTGGGAAGGTCAGTGCCATTACAGAACCCCCTCTACCAATACTTACATTGGCACTTTACTACATCCATTGCATGACGGGACTTTAGTAGGTAGTTATGCACGACTAGTGATATGTTTTTCTTAACATGTCTCCTCTACTGGAGGTCGTGCATCCTCTCGAGGTGTTTGGAAGATTACTTAACGAGCATCTTTCATCGGCAACAACGAGAGCCCTTGTACGGTAAGGCATACGTCACAATTATCGCCCGCTCTCTGGGTCTTTCCGGAGGGGGGAGGGGCTCACAGTTGTCGTCGCAGATCAAGGCGAAGAGGTTTGATCGAAAATCGGCTGTGAGCATGCGTTGTGCGTGAAAGTTCAGTGTGCCCCATTGTTTTCGCTCGAGGGACAACCAGATTTTAGTTCTCGTTCCATTGCTGACGGTGATCTCGGTTTATCACAGAGTACTTCCGGGTGCAGGCGGGGCTCATGCTAATGTTTTGATTGATCTTGATATACCACGGGCGCCGCCTCACCCGCACCCGTAGTTGCCTTAGTTTCCTTAACACGTTGATGTGTTGCGTAGTGGTATGAAAAGTTGCCACTCATGCATTTGTTTCAAAACTAAATATTGGTCTTGGAGATTATCAATTCTATGTTGGAAGAGTGTATGGAGCCGCGTGTTATTATAACAAACATGGACCTAACACTCATGAACGCGTGTGATAAAGTTATCCCGAACGCGTAGAAGTTTTTTTTGCAAGTTCCACATTGAACAAAACAATTTAGGGAACGACAAGAAGCGATTTCCTAAAAAAGAGTGGGTAAATTAATATTTGTTAATAGATACATATAAGGCTAATATGTAGAGCACCCTCTTCTTTTTAATAAAATTTATATAAAAAAAACTATATATGGTTCATATTAGCCAATATGATACATATCAAGTCTTCATATAAGGATCCTATGCATCATATTGGCTCTTTCATATTGATAAAATAAAATAGATATTCAAAAAGAAAGTTAAAATAAAAATATGTATGGATCATATTGGGCTATATGATGCATATCGATTGTCCATATAAGGATCATATGCATCATACTGTCTTTTCCCTTCAAATGAAATTAATATTTAAAAAATATATAAAAAACATATATAGATCATTTGCATATAAGGATCACCTTCTTCATATTGCATGTTACCCATCGTTCAAATAAAAATTAATATTAAAAAAATAATCATAAAACTATATAGGTCATAATGGGCGATATGTGGCATATTAGGTGTCAATATAAGTGGTATATGTATCATATTTCATCTTTTCAATATGACCCAAACACACACGAACCCAACCCGACTAAGCGATGATAGTATCCAGCGGCTGGTCGGGATCTGCATGATGCTTAGGATCCGCCCGCCGCTCGGATCTGCATGCCGCTCAGAATCCGCTCGTCGCTCAGCATCTGCATGCCGCTCAAGATTCGCCGACCGTTCAGGATCTACAACCATAGCTTAGGTTGTTGACTATGTTTAATTTCAAATATAATTTGTAATTTTGTTATGTATGTGCAAACTGATTATATATTTATGCAAATTTCATTTGTTCATGTCTTTAATGTATGTTTAGCATGTTCTGAATATTTGGTTAGCTACATATGCGTTGAGAACTTAGTTTCGATTACTTATATTTTTTAGAATAAAATTAAACATAATCACTCAAATAAAATGTACTTTTATAAATGATTATTGGATTAAAATAATCCCACCTTTAATGAGTTGGCCAATAATAATCCCAACTGAGTTATTTCCCTCTGGCAGTCCCATCTTTTCCATGTTTTTTGTTTTATAATCCCCCGTTAAAAATAATTAACGGGGTTAACTTTTTGCTGATGTGGCTATATGAGTTGCATTTAAAAATCCAACGTGGCTTTTTTTTATTATTATCTAAAATTAAGTTTTTTATCTGCTTGAATCCTTATTAAGCTTCAATAAACCCATGCCGGAGTAGCTACGGCGCCACCCCCGCCGCCGCAACATAATAACAGACGATCTTATTCATCTTATTTCGAATATGCACTGGGAAAAATGGGTGAAAGTTATCAGTTTCCCAACCACCAACAGCTCCAGCAGAACCAGCAACAAGAACCAATCGGGTCGTCAAGATTAAGTAACACCGGCGGCTAGATTGTCGAGGTTCAAGGTGGTCACATTGTACGGTCCACCGGAAACGCAAACCCACCGCAACCCCGATACCAAGAAACACAAACTCGAATTCTTCAATTGTGAATTTTGAGCGGAATCCGAAAAAATTGGGTCAATTTGAGCAACACCTAGATGATAATATTGTTGATAATCAACAGGGGAGTTCTCAGAATTCAAGCTTTTTGCCTCCTTCACTTGATTCCGACAAGATTAGTCATTTTTTTTCCGACGGGTGCTTCTTCAAATCCAACGGTGGTGCCGTAGCTACTCCGACGGTGGAATTAGGGCTCCAATGGATAATTTGGGGGTTATATGGGTGAGGGATTCCACGTAATTTGCCTAGAAAGAAAAAAAAAAGACACGTTGGATTTTTAAATGCCAACTCATATAGCCACATCAACAAAAGCTAACCCCGTTAATTATTTTTAACGGGTGATCATAAAACAAAAAACATGGAAAACGTGGGACTGCCAGAGAGAAATAAGTCATGTGGGATTATTATTGACCAACTCATTAAAGATGTGATTATTTTAATCCAATAATCCTTTTATAAATAAAATAACTTTAAAAAAAGTTTATAGTTTTTTTTTTAAATTACAATATGACCGATATGGACCATATAATACTTCTCATCATATAAACAACTTCAACACTGACAACATGGGACACCCCATTTTTCTATTTTGACACCTCATATGGTCCATATAGACCAATATGGTACATCTTGGCGAAGATACCAGACCAAAACTGGCAATGACCAGTTTTTTGTCTTTTGTCTGTTTGGTAAACCGATATGTTTCATATTGATCAATATGGAATATATCAGATGTCAAAATAGAAAAATGGGGTGTCCCAATAGACGGAGCCTATATTAGTAATGTTTTTACATTAATTGCCCACAAAAACAAAATACGCTTAATTACATAAATAGTCTCCATGGTTATAAAAAGGGTACTTCAGTCAATTAATCTTTAACCAACAAAGAAAAAGGTTGACAAAAGTTAGCCTTACTACTCGAATTTGTTATAAACTTAAAACCATAGGACCCAAACTTGTAACTTTTAAAAGTTAGTAGCCAGCCTTATTGCTTTGCCCAAATTACATGGACCTTCTGTGTAATTAAGTTATATTAACCATGCACTTTAGGATGAGTATTAAGATACCTTTTTTTTTGAGATGAAGATACAAGTTGAATATTTTAATATATGTGTTTTGACCTATTCAAGCACACGGTTTTCTGTATTAAATTAGAAGGAAACTTCGTCTGACTTACAACTATACCATGGAATTGACTTTTTAGATATGGTATTTAGATCATAAAACTATAACATCATGTATCTTCAATTTCATATGCTAATGTACTGTATTAATTATTAATCATTAGTGATGAGGGCACCATGGATTTGTTATTGTATATTCTTGTTTCTCATCTTAAATTGCTACTCAACCATTGCCCAGCCGCCCTTCGATTATCCGACTGCAAATCTTTCCACCTCATGGACCAACAATGCATCTTTACCCCACTCTATTAACTACGCGGATGGCTCACGGATCCGAGCCATCCTCCTCAGAGGATCCGTTGGGCCAAGATTCGCATGCGGTTTCTACTGCAATGGTACCTGCACCTCCTACCTCTTTGCTGTCTTTATTGTTCAAACCAACAGCGGGGGGTCGTATCGTTCTACCCTCTAGCGGGTTCCCTCAGGTGGTGTGGTCAGCAAACCGAGACCTTCCGGTTAGCTATGGCGCGATATTGAATCTCACTGCAACCGGAGAATTGGTCCTGCAGGATGCTGATGGAAGCATAGTTTGGTCTACCAACACCACTGGCAAATCTGTTGCTGGTTTGAACTTAACCGATGATGGAAACCTGGTCTTGTTTGATGACACTAGCTCGGTGGTTTGGCAATCTTTTGATTACCCAACGGATTGTTTGGTTCCGGGGCAAAGACTGTTTCAAGGACGTCAACTGATACCTAGCGTTTCGTCAACCAACTGGACGGCCCAAAAAGGTGTAATTTCTCTTCAAGTTGCAAATGATGGTTTGTTTGCTTATTTTGGATTAAACCCTCCTCGAGCCTATTACAGTTATCCGGTCTCTAGCAACAATACATATAAAGGAAGAAGGTACGTTAGGTTCTTGAATGGGAGTCTTTCTTTATTCATTAATTCTGTTGAGCCAAGTGTTTCTGATGAGGTGATTAAGATACCTCAAGCATCCGATGCCCAGTATATGAAATTGATGTCGGATGGGCATTTGAAAGTGTTTGAATGGCAAGATGGAAGCTGGTTAGAGGTGGCTGATCTGCTTACTGGTTATCTTGGAGATTGTTATTACCCTTTGGCTTGTGGGAGAAACGCCCTTTGCTCGGGTAATCAACAGTGTAGATGTCCAGTGTCAATCTCTCCCAGGATAGACTATTTCAGAGCAGTTAACGATAGGCAACCGGAACAGGGTTGCTCTGAAATTACTCCTCTCTCATGTAATGCTACCCAAGATCAGACTTTTATTGCACTTGAGAACGTTATGTACTTGAACGATATTGCAGATATGAACACGATGGACATAGAGACTTGCAAACAAGCATGTGTCAACAATTGCTCATGCAAAGCAGCTATATTTCAGTATGGTTCAGATTCTGCAAGTGGGAGTTGTTATTTACCTTCTGAGCTCTTCACGATGATGAATGTTGATCCAAATGTAGTTCACCGCAATACATCAGCTTTCATAAAAGTACAAAATGTAAGATCACCTCCTCCTGCTTCCATTCCTCCATCGTCTCGATCACCTCCTTCTGCTTCCACTCCTCGATCATCTCGATCTACTTTAGGTGTTATATTAGTCACCACTATTGGAATCGTCTTATTTTTGCTTGGGGTTATGGGTTTTCTTATTTACATAATCCGCAGGCGAAGACGGGCCGCACAATTGGAGGAAGAGGCTATAGGAGATGTACCAGGAATGCCCACTCGATTTTCTTATCAAGAATTGAAATCCGCCACAGATAATTTCAATAAAAAGCTTGGTGAAGGAGGATTTGGAGCAGTTTTTGAAGGGACGCTTGAAGACGGGTCAAAGATTACAGTTAAATCTCTCGAGGGTCTTGGGCAGGTTAACAAATCGTTTCAAGCTGAGGTTCAATCCATTGGAAGCATTCACCATGTGAATCTGGTTGACTAAGAGGATTTTGTGCATGGAAATCACAACGTTTTCTTGTGTACGAATTCATGAGTAACGGATCATTAGAACGCTGGATTTACCATGGAGACCGAGAGCACGTGTTAGAATGGGAATGCAGAAAGAAAATCCTTATTGATGTAGCCAAGGGTTTAGCATATCTTCATGAAGACTGTAGGCAAAAAATCATCCACCTAGATATTAAGCCTCAAAACATATTGCTAGACTGTAATTTCAATGCCAAAGTATCGGATTTTGGGTTGTCAAAACTCATCGATAGAAGTCAAACACAAGTAATAACTACTATGAGGGGAACACCAGGATATCTGGCTCCAGAATGGTTGGGCTCGGTTATTACTGAAAAAGTCGATGTATACAGCTTTGGGATCGTTCTCTTAGGGATATTGTGTGGGAGGAAGAACTTTGACAAATCTCAGGCTGAAGAAAACCGACACTTACTTTGTGTCCTTCAAAAATGTTGGGAGCAAGGGATGCTACTAGATATGGTTGACAAGCACAGTGAAGATATGCAGACACACGGTTCAGAAGTTGTGGAGATGATGAAAGTGGCTTCATGGTGTTTACAATATGACTATACGAAAAGGCCATCAATGTCGACGGTTGTTAAGGTGTTAGAAGGCGTAATGAATGTAGAATCTAGCTTGGATTACAACTTCACAGACCCTAGAATGCAAAATACAGCAGTTGAACATGACAAAGATTTGACACCATTGATGGCTTCTGTTCTATCCGGTCCTAGGTAAGTAACCATGAGTTAGGTTCTTAGGGTCGGCTTTCATGCACATTCATAATGTTTCGTGGTTAGCTGACCTTGTTTGATACAATTGTAATTTCTGGAAATAATCAAACACTAGTATTGCGAGTAGCATATTTTATTGAGGATGCTTGTTCTGTATTCTGATTGAGTGTAATCATTTATTTTGCTAAAATGATGTTTAATTCGACACTGAGTGTGAAGTTTTTTGTACGTAATGATTAGATTTAAAGTGGAGTTTTGTATAAAACAAAATATTTTGCTAGACATACTGTATAATTTTGTTTAGTGAGCTATATTTAATCAAAGATGCATTTATTGAGGTTATTCTTCACCAGTTGAAGCTAAACACGTGTCGAAGCTCTCGTCTCGAATCCGGAATTCACGTCTGCTTTAGTTATTTCCTTGAAAGAGGGACTGCTTGGCGTTGCATATTAGAACTCATTAAAGCCCGATTCGCGTCATTATGCTCGATAAAAGGAATGAGGGAAGCTCCAATAGAAAAATATTGGAAGGCAAAAATACTTCGAAGATGAACCTGTTCCCATGCAATAGACAGGAATTCTTGACGATATCGAGCTGGAACAACCTGTTCTTCCTGAATACCTTGATTCAAGGCCAAAGAATTTCCTGCCGCTACCATATAGTATTCATCTCTACCCGGTGATAAATAAAGCATCTGTGCCCCTTTTGATCTCTCAGAAATTTTATAAAACGGACTTTCTAGAGACCCCCAACGGCCAATCCTCGCATGAATTGCTAAGGATCCAATAAGTCCAACATTATTCCTTCAGATGTGTCAATTGGGCAAATACGCCCATAGTGACTAGGATGAATATCTCGTATTGGAAAAGTAGCAGTTCGCGCAGTCAATTCCCCCGGGCCCACTCCGGGTAAAGATCTGCCCGATTTTGATTTGCACATATAGTACAAATGCTCCCATTACCACTTCTTTTTGTTATCCCCCCTTCTTTCAATTCATGCATTTCGTAAAAAGGTTGACGGATTTATGCATATTACTTAATTGATTAACATAATAGTCTGAAAAAAAATTTTCTTTAAAAAAACCAAATAATATATAATGGGTTTCGTAATTTGATGTCGCAGGTCACAAAGGCCTTACAACTTTCTTGATACAAAACAAGTTTAGAGTGTTACTATTACTACTAAGCCTCTTACCAGAGTCTTTGTGAGTATTTTTGGTTTGACAGACCAGTTTTGCCAATATAGCATATATAACGTAGTCGAGATCACAATCATATTAATTATTCGAATAAAAATGCTTTAGTGTTGTCTAATAAGAAAAGACATTAAATAAGTCTTGCCTATATGTATCACACATGCATTAGTACAAAGTTAACCTGATTGTGGTATATTTATTTATTTATTTATTATTAATTACTCATAACACAAACCGAACTACATCTGGATAATGGGTAAGCGAGCAACAAGCTGCGCCGCTATCCCCTTTTGAATCGCAAAGCCTATTATACTAAATATAAATCCTTGGTTTCTCGGGCTCTGCGAGTCACTGTGGACCACCTTCTGCACCCGCTCCAAGAAGCGAACCTGATTTACCTTAAAAAGAATCATTATATAAGAGTTACGAAGGAGTGCATGTCTCAGATTTTCCTATTTTATCTTGCACGCATGACGCAACATAAGTTTTTTTTTTCACTTTTTCCTAGTTTTTTCTTAAACAACGTAATGTCATCCCATTTTGTCACAGTTTCTCCATTTTGATTTATTTTAAAAATATAAAAAAGCTAATTTGTTTATCCATAAATTTTGTTAACTAAATTTAGAGGGTATTCTTTTTTGATTTTATATCTCAAATTAACAAAAGCTTATTAAATTTAGAGGTATGTAGTTACTTTAAATCAAGACTCCAAGTAACACTTTAGTGACCTTTAAAGATATTTTCAATATCGGTTGACTTTAGTGTATACGACTTTCGTGCAAACTTTTGACTTAAATGTCATATAATTAGTTGTATGTGAAAATGACAATTTATTTTCTTTTGCTTTATACAAAAATGTAAAATGGCATTTAACTCATTCAATACATTATTTAAGGAATTGAAAAGAGTCGAGTCGCTTGAGATCAGACTAATATAAAGCTCGAAACGAGCCGAGCCTTAGAAAAAAGCTCGTTTGCTTATTAAACCGAGCTCGAGTCTTGTATGGGAAGCTCGTTTAGGCTTTTCAAGCCTAAAAGATCATTGTGTATTTTTAAATTTATCTCTTTTGAACTTTGTATTAGTTTCAACCGCACAACCAAGCTCGAGTCAAGTTTTGGCTCATTTAAAGTTTTTCTCAAAGCATATAAAGATAATTGAAAAACGTGCACAAACTAATTTATAAATAATAAACGAGTCGAGCCCGGGCTTGAAGAAATGACTCACCAGCCGAGCTCGAGCTTCAGAAAAAGAGCTTGAAATGAGCTCTCGTTTAGGAAAGCAAACTTCATATTAGCAAATTAAGCAACTTAGTAGCGAAAATCTAATCAATTGATCAACGCTTTAGAGCAGAAAACTTCGATGTGATCAACAAAACAGGGCAGAAACGATTACGTACGTTCAACGATTGACGATTGAAGTATGGCCCTTTAGAACTACTGCATCAGAGTCGATTGATTGAAGCAATGAGTACAGATGATTCGATAACAATAAACGAAGATAAAGATAAGTACGCACAGATACCTGATGAGAAATTTGATATTTGTATAAAACATTAACAGAAAAGTAGGGAAAAAGATTCAAACAAATGATTAAATATAGCTTGGTCCTATAATCGTCATTGTAGTAGGCTACGAGGGGAGAAGAATCCTACTAATCATGCTATAGTTGTTAAACAGCCATATGTTAATGGGTTGACGTGTTAAACATCACAAATACAGAAATTTTACACCAAGAGACGATTGTGTATGAATCTAAACTTAACATGCGTATTCATAGGTTGACAGTTGACACACACAAATTTGTTCAACATCTGAAATTTTCATTTCATATTAATTAATACTTTAAATTTATAACAAAAATATAAAGGAGTATAAAATAGTTCTCTCTTTTAATTATGAACTCTCACACACCATAAACAGTTAAACACATTTAAAAATACGATAAAAATAAACAAGTCAACACATAAACCCTCTAGGTTGACCCGGATTTATTTCCGGTTTAGCTTTTAGTTTTTCTTATAAAAGTTATATTATGTTACCTTTTGGGTTTACTCATTTATGTGTACGAATTAAAACCAATACCAACCGAGTTCACGTCGGCTCACCGTCATAACGCTTGAGGTTTGTTTTTTTGTTGGCTCACTGAAAGTTTTGTTTTTTAAATATGTTATTTTTGTTTTTCTAAATATGTTATTTTTTTTATTTGGGCGTTGGCGAAATCATTTTTCGGTTTAGTTTCATCGTCGTAACCCGATACCGACTGATTTGCGTCGGTTTGCCGCACCACATCGTGGGTGATTTGTTTAGGCAAAAATTCGATAAAATATTGATACTGATCCCAAATTTATTAATCCCAATTTTCTAAAAAACTTGATATTGGTACCAAAACGCTCGTTTTGGTACCGGTACCCGATACCATCTGCTCATCCTTAGTGAGTAAAATTTTCACCTCGCTCGCAAAAAGCTCGTATTTAAACAAGCCAGGCTAACTTGGCTCAGTCTGTAATTTATATAATTATATTTGTAATAAATCACAGTTTATTTTTTTTTATGGCCGGTCACAAACTTTCATTTTGGTTGTTCACGAAATTCCACAGTGGTCGTGTCAAATTTTCACAAGGATCAGTTCGGCTTTTTACACTATAATAATACCAAGGGGGTGTTTAGGATTCCTTATATTTACCTCCTTATGACTTATGAAAAAGTTATATGTTACAACCTTGTGACTTACGAAACTTTTCCTATCACATATTAAACCTAGCACCTTTTTAACGTTTCAATAAAGTTATAAGTCATAAGGAGGCAAAAATAGGAATCCCAAACACCCCTCAACAAATTACGGTCGGAAGTTTCAAAAAGATCAATTACTGCAGCCAAAACTGCGTAATTATTAGTTACGGTGGAACCCCTCTACCTGTGCATGAAAAGCATGCCAAACAGCGCCTGGTTAAAACGAAAATTACTCACCAAGACTTTGGTGAGAGGCTTTGTAGTAACTGTACCATGCTCAAAACTTTTTTAGATATTAGATCATGAATTATTTTCCGTACACCTGATCTATATTCTGTTTTATACAAAAATTCAAACTCAAATCTTATCATAATCAAAACTTTTATGATGACTTGTTTTCTTTTTACAAAATCTATAATATAGTCATGTAATATATTACAAGGAAACTTCACATTCATATAGACTTAAACATCATTTTACCAAAATAAATGATTACAGATAATATTAAGGCTTCAACAATTCTCTTGAAAATGTTTCTTTTTGACAGATCAGGGGCATAGAGACCAAGAAGAAGTAATAAATACTTATGTTGTAAAGTCTCAACAGCTAACCATTAAGAGTGTGCATTAAAGTCGTCCTCAAGAACCTCACCTAGGACCGGATAGAACAGAAGCCAACAATGGTGTCATATCTTTTTCAACTTCAACTGTTGTGTTTTGCATTCTAGGATCTGTGAAGTTATAATCCAGGCTAGGTTCAACAGTCATTACGCCTTCTAACACCTTAACCACTGTCGACATTGAAGGTCTTCTCATAAAATCATATTGTAAACACCATGAAGCCACTTTCATCATCTCTACAACTTCTGAACCATGTGCCTGCATTTCTTCACTGTACTTGTCAACCATATCTTGCAGCGTCTCTTGTTCCCAACATTTTTGAAGGACACCAAGTAAGTTTCGGCTTTCTTGAGGCTGAGATAAGTCAAAATTCTTCCTCGCACACAACATCTCTAAGAGAACGATCCCAAAGCCATACACATCCACTTTTTCAGTAATAACTGAGCTCAACCATTCTGGAGCTAGATATCCTGGGGTTCCTCTCATAGTAGTCATAACTTGTGTTTGATTTCTATCGATGAGTTTTGACAACCCGAAATCAGATACTTTGGCATTGAAATCACTGTCTAGCAATATATTTTGAGGTTTAATATCTAGGTGGATTATTTTTTGCCTACAGTCATCATGAAGATATGCTAGACCCTTGGCTACATCAAGAATTATTTTCTTTCGGCATTCCCATTCTAGTTCGTGTTCTCGGTCTCCATGGTAAATCCACCGATCTAAAGACCCGTTACTCATGTATTCATACACAAGAAAACGTTGTGATTTCCATGCACAAAATCCTCTGAGTCTAACTAGGTTCACATGGTGAATGCTTCCGATGGATCGAACCTCGGCTATGAATGATTTGTTTACTGGACCAAGACCCTCAAGACATTTTACTGCGATCTTTGAGCCGTCTTCAAGAGTCCCTTCGAAAACTGCTCCAAATCCTCCTTCACCAAGCTTTTTATTAAAATTCTCTGTGGCGGTTTGTTAGAGTTTATAATTCAAATTGGTGTCATGGTCATGGGTCGGGTCAGTCTTTATTGAAAAGGGTCGCCGTATTGTCCAAGTTATCTAGAATACACGTTTGTTTATTTTCAGTTTGTTAAGTTAGTGGGTAGTTGGTATTTTGAATAAGTCTAGAAGTCATGGTCATGTAGTCCACGTAGTCCAAGTTGTTCAGTCTTTTTAGGGTTTTGAGTCTTGAGTTGGTTGTAATTTGTTTGGCTATTTAAAGCCTCTTTTGATTAATGAATTGATAACTTGACGGCAGAATACAATTGTTATAATCGCTCTTGATCCATCATATGGTATCAGAGCATTAGGTTCTGAATCCGCTACATAATCAATCTCTCCAAATCTCAACAATCATCTCTTTCTCATGGCAAACCCTAATTCATCCAACCCAACAACCCCACTCCCAATCTTCAAAGGTGAGGGTTATGAATTCTGGAATATCAGAATGAACCCTTTCTTCTCTCTCATGATCTCTGGGATTTTGTGGTTACGGGCTACAATGAAGAAGATGCTGACAGGACTCGCCTTCGTAACAACAGGCAGAAAGATGCTAGGGCTCTTAGCTTAATTCAACAAGCAGTGCATGATGAAGTTTTTTCACGAATAGCAGCAGCAACGACGGCTGCACAAGCCTGGGCTCTTCTGAAAACGGAGTACCAAGGAGATTCAAAGGTGAAGACTGTGAAGTTGCAAACTTTACGACGTGAATTTGAAACTATTCAGATGAAGGAAAATGAAATGGTGGGTGATTTCTTGTCAAAGGTCATGAAGAATGTAAACCAGAAAAGATCTCTTGGAGAAGATGTGTCAGATCAAACAATTGTGGAGAAGGTTTTAAGAAGTCTCCCACCCAAGTGGGATCATGTGGTGACTGCAATTGAGGAATCAAAAGATCTCACAACGCTGACTTTTGATCAGCTTATGGTCTCATTGCAGGCTCATGAATGTCGAGTTAACCGAGGTACAGATGTTGCTGTTGAAGAACAAGCATTCCAGGCTAGAGAAGATGAACAACCCGTTTATAGAGGACGGGGAAGAGGCTTCCCAAGAGGGAGAGGCAGAGGGCGTGGCAGATTCTCTGCAAGAGGAAGAGGGGGTGTTCAGTGCTACAACTGTAACAAGTTTGGGCACGTGAAATCAGAATGTTGGAGTGAGCCAAGAGCGAATGCTGCTGTTAACGAGCAAGAGGAAGAGGAGGAAGATGGTCTGTTGTACATGGCCATTGCAGAAAATGAAGAACACAAGGATGATGTCTGGTTTATAGACAGCGGGTGTTCTAATCATATGACAGGACAACGTGGGTTGTTCAAAGACATAAATGAGGCCAAGAAAGTTACAGTGAAGATGGGAAACGGAACGGGTATACAAGTGGAAGAAAAAGGTATTGTGAGCCTAGAAGATAGCATGGGAAAGCACAAGACACTAAATGAGGTACAATATGCACCAGCACTTGGTTATAATCTTATAAGTGTAGGGCAACTTATGAGAGCCGGGTATGCCTTATTTTTTGATAATGGTGCATGTACTATTACTCGATCTAGAAGTGGCAAACATGTTAGCCGAATAGAAATGGCTGAAAACAATGTATTCCCTCTACATGTTAAGAAAGGGCAAAAGCAAAAGGCACTAGCAACTGTGAACAACAATGACGATGTGTTGTGGCATCAAAGGTATGGGCATTTGTATGAAAGAGGGTTAAAGGTGCTAGTCTACAAGGCAATGGTAAAAGGGCTGCCAAGGCTGAATGCAGTGGTTGTATGTGAAGGCTGCATTTTTGGCAAACAGACAAGAAAGGCGTTTCCTCTAGGTGCATGGCGAGCAACCAAAACACTACAACTAGTTCATGCTGATCTAGTTGGACCCATGCAAACCATGTCTCTAGGGGGTAACTATTATTTTATAATGTTCACTGACGATTATACAAGAATGTCATGGGTGTATTTTATGGTTAAGAAGTCTGATAGCTTTGAAAAATTTAAAATTTTCAAAGCACGTGTGGAAAATGAAACAGGAAAGAAAATTGTAACTTTAAGAACAGATCGTGGAGGAGAATTCTGTTCTAGAGCATTCACAAGTTTTTGTG
This sequence comes from Bidens hawaiensis, assembly GCF_021521415.1. Classification (NCBI taxonomy): domain Eukaryota; kingdom Viridiplantae; phylum Streptophyta; class Magnoliopsida; order Asterales; family Asteraceae; genus Bidens; species Bidens hawaiensis. The sequence continues at coordinate 300,659 of NW_027493109.1, forward strand.
AAGAGCATGGTATCCATAGGGAACTTACAGCTCCTTATACTCCCCAACAAAATGGGGTGGCTGAACGTAAAAATCGAACGGTAGTCGATATGGCTACGTGCTTGCTAAAAGGGAAAGATTTAAGCAAATGTTTCTGGGGTGAAGCTATTGCAACGGCTGCATATATTCTAAGTTTGTCTCCAACAAAGGCGGTTCAAGACATGACACCGTATGAAGCATGGTATGGTGAAAAACCCTCGGTGAGTCATTTAAAAGTGTTCGGGTGCATTGCCTATGGTTTGGTACCGACTCAACTTAGAAAAAAGTTGGATTCCAAATCTAGGAAGTGCATATTTGTTGGGTATTGCTCAAATTCAAAAGCATATAGGCTTTATGATTTTGGTACAAAAAGAATTATAACAAGTAGAGATGTCATTTTTGATGAGGGGGCAAAGTGGAAAAGTGAAGATTGTGGTACCTCAAACGGGGTTGGATATGAAGGGGGTGAATTGTTGGCCGAAGATGAAAATGTTGCTGATGTTGTCAATGAAGAAAGTGAATCAAATGGAACTTCTCAAAATGATTCACCAGTTAGTCATTCAAATGCTCCTGAAGAAGAAAGGTCATCCAGCCAAAGAACTTCTCATGAAGGTTCTCCATGCACTCCTCCAACCAACTGTGACAATGCTGAGTCAAGCTCAGACTCAGAAAACCGAATTCTGAGGATGCGTTCACTTAATGATGTGTATGATAATACACATGCCATTGAAGATGATGCCAATGGTTCTTGTCAATTCGCACTATCATTAGTTGAACCAGAATCTCATGTTGAAGCAGAAGTTTAAAGAATAGAGAAAAGCAATGGAGGAGGAGTTGGCTTCTTTACATAAGCATCAAACTTGGACACTCACAACTCTTCCTCAAGGGAAGAAAGCAATTGGGCTCAAATGGGTATATAGAGTAAAGACAACAGCAGAAGGGAAAGTTCACAAGTACAAAGCACGCCTTGTTGCAAAGGGGTACGCACAAAAATACGGAATAGATTATGAAGACACCTTCTCACCGGTGGCAAGGTTCGAAACAATAAGAACAGTTTTGTCACTTGCTGCACAAAAGGGGTGGGAAGTACAACAGTTCGATGTGAAATCGGCCTTTCTTAACGGGGCATTGAAAGAAGAAGTCTTTGTTACACAGCCTCCTGGGTTCGAGAATGCAGAACAAGAAGATAAAGTCTACAAACTTCATAAAGCACTATATGGGTTGAAACAGGCTCCAAGAGCCTGGTATAAAAGAATAGACACTTATCTACAACAAAATGAATATAAAAGAAGCATAAGTGAGCCTACCATGTATATCAAGAGAACAAGCAAAGGTGATATTATTATTGTATGCTTATATGTAGATGATATTATCTACATGAGTTCATGTGCAGATTTGATAGATGAGTTTAAAAAGAAGATGGTGAGTGAGTTTGATATGTCTGACCTTGGCTCTCTTCATTACTTTCTTGGATTAGAGGTAATCCAAAAGAGTAATGGCATCTTTATATCCCAAAAGAAGTATGCAACAGATCTTCTAAAAAGGTTTGGTATGTGGAACTGCACAGCAACTGCAGTACCTATGAAGTTTGGGGCAAAGCTTAGTAACAATGATGAAGGTCCTCAAGCTGATACATACAAGTTCAGAAGCTTAATTGGAGGTTTAATTTACCTCACACACACTAGACCTGATCTAGCTTTTTCAGTAAGTTCAGTTTCAAGGTTTATGCAAAATCCATCTGTGTTTCATTATGGTGCGGCCAAGAAAATTCTAAGGTATGTAGCAAATTCTAAGGTATGTAGCAGGAACTGTTGGTCATGGTTTGTGGTATGGCAAAACAAGTAATGTGAAACTTGAAGGGTACTCGGATAGCGACTGGGCCGGATCACTTGATGATCGAAAAAGCATTTCAGCAAGTGTGTTCTCATCAGGAACGGGGGTAATCTCATGGAGTTCGAAGAAGCAACGGGTTGTGGCCTTATCCACAACCGAGGCATAATATATTGCTGTCAATGCTGCTGCTTGTCAAGCAGTTTGGTTGAGGAAGTTAATGAAGGATATTGGGCAGGAACAAACAGAAGCAACAGTGATACATTGTGATAACATCTCAGCAGTGTTTCTCACAAAGAACTCAGCTCTACACAATCGAAGTAAGCATATTGATGTTCGTTATCATTATATCAAAGATTTGGTTGAAGAAAAACAGGTAGAAATTAAGTCATGTTACACAGAAGACCAAGTGGCAGATATTATGACCAAAGCTTTGGGGGTGGAACAGTTCAGTAAGCTGAGGTTGAAGTTGGGAGTAACAACAATTTGAATTAAGAGGGGGTGTTAGAGTTTATAATTCAAATTGGTGTCATGGATCATGGGTCGGGTCAGTCTTTATTGAAAAGGGTCGCCGTATTGTCCAAGTTATCTAGAATACACGTTTGTTTATTTTCAGTTTGTTAAGTTAGTGGGTAGTTGGTATTTTGAATAAGTCTAGAAGTCATGGTCATGTAGTCCACGTAGTCCAAGTTGTTCAGTCTTTTTAGGGTTTTGAGTCTTGAGTTGGTTGTAATTTGTTTGGCTATTTAAAGCCTCTTTTGATTAATGAATTGATAACTTGACGGCAGAATACAATTGTTATAATCGCTCTTGATCCATCAGGTTTTTAATTCTTCATAGGGGAACCGACTCGGCATTCCTGGTAGCTCACTTATAGGCTCTTCCTCCATTTGAGTGGTCCGCCTTGGCTTGTGGACTTTGTAAATAAGAAAACCTATAACCCCTAGCGGAAACAAAAAACCTACCAAAGTGAAAATTAAGAAAGCTGTTGAAGATATATTCAAATAAGGGTTACTATATGGGGCATGCACTTTTATGAAAGCTGAAATGTTGCGATGAATTGTATCTGAATTCACAATCATCATTGTGAAGCTCACAATCATCATTGTGAAGAGCTCATCAGGTAAAAAACAATCCCCACTTGAAGAGTTTGAGCCATACTGAAATATTGCTGCTGTGCATGAGCAATTGTTGACACATGCTTGTTTGCAAGTCTCAACATCCACCTTCTCCATGTCGGCGATTATGTTGAAGTACGTAACATTCTCAAGTAGAGGCCAATATTGTATTTGGGTAGTATCACAATATGTGAGGGGATTAATGCAATCCATTTTCGGTTTCTGATAATCCACTGCACTGAAATAATCTAGACATCTACACTGTTGATTACCCGAGCAAAGGGCATTTCTCCCACATGCCAAGGGATTTTTACACCCTTCAAGAAAACTCTTAAACAGATCAGCCACCACTAACCACACAATTGCTTGCCACTCAAACACTTTTAAATGCCCGTCCGGCATCAGTTTTATATACTGGACCGATGGTGCTCGAGGTATCTCAGTCATCTCATAAGGATCACTTGGTTCAGCAGAAAGAATGAATAAAGACAAACTACCATTCAAGAGCCTAACATATCTTCTGCCTTTATTTGTATCGTTGACAAAGACACTGTAATACGCTTGGTGCTGGTTTGATCCAACATAAGCAAATAAACCTTTATCTGTCACTTGAAGAGAAAACAAACCTTTTTGGGTCGTCCAATTGGTTGACGAAACACTAGGTATTAGTTGTTGTCCTTGAAACAGTTTTTGCCCCAGTACCAAACTGTCTGTTGGATGATCAAAAGATTGCCAAACCACTGAGCTATTCACATCAAACAAGACCAGGTTTCCATCATCGGTTAAGTTCAAACCAGCAACAGATTTCCCACTAGTGTTGGTAGTCCAAACCGTGCTTGCATCAACATCTTGTAGCACCAACTCTCCGGTTTCAGTGAGATTCAGTATTGCACCATAGCTAACCGGATGGTCTCGGTTAGCTGACCACACAATTTGAGGGAACCCACTATCTGGTAGAACGATACCACCCGTACTGTTGGTTTGAACAATGAATACAGCAAAAAGGTAGGAGGTGCATGTTCCATTACAGAAGAATCCACAGGAGAATTTGGGTCCTAATGATCCTCGGAGGAGGATCGCTCGGACCATGGAGCCATCTGCGAAATAAACAGAATGATGGGGTATTTCAGTGTTGGCCCATGTGGTGGAAAGATTTGAAGTAGCAGGGTATTCCAAGGGTGGTTGTGCAGTGGCTGAGCAGAAATTTAAGATGAGAAAGAAGGCAAAACAATAGCAGATCCTCATCACTAATGATTAATGAACACACAAGAGCCTATGAAGATTTAAGCTTTGTGATTAAGATATAAGGTCTGCGGTAGGAAATTCAGCCTCATTATTCTATAATTGACTCATTTGAGATGAAGTTTCGTTCTAATTTGATAAAGAAATCGTGTCTTGGAAAATGTAGATGTGGTATGGCCCAAGAGCACGCGGACCACATTTTAACTTGTTGGTTGTCTTTTTACTAGATGTGTTTAGATGTCGATGATGGTGTGGATGAAAATCAAAGTTATGGTAGACTGCGACGACTTAGACTCGGTGGTGAGTCATTTTAAGAATCAGATTGGCTCCAAGTTATGGAATAAAGTTTTTAATGGTGCTGTTATAATTATTACTTTATGGAGACTGTGGAAGTGTAGAAACGAGATGACCTTCGAAGCGATCTTCATTACGATGACCAAATGGTGGAGATCATTAGATGCTTTCGTGTGCGTAAAAAACTGGAAATTTTCTAAATTTTAATATTGGTGATATGGTGTAGTTTGGTGTTTGGTGGTCTTTTGTTTGTACCCAGCTACTTTCTGAGTTGCTGGTTTCTATTGGTTTGATAGAATAAGCTGTTCAAAAATAAAAATAAAAATAAAAATGGTAAAATATGCATTGTTGCATCCCAAAAAAAATACCTCATGCGTAGAAAAAGTCATCACTATGATGCTATAGTTGACTCATTTGAGAAAAAAATTTCTTCTAATTTCTAATTGTGTGTTCCGTTTTGATAACACCGTATCTTAAGGGCATAGTAGTCATCATCATACATTGTCAATCGGTCAAACATTAAAGAGCATAAAAATACAAGACGTGTTACTTGATCTCAAAAAATATGAAATATGTAAATATCAGTGTTGTTTCTCAAAAAATGTGGTGGAAAGATTTGAAGTAGCAGAGTAATTTAAGGCCGGTGGGTCATTGGTTGAGTAGCAATTTCAGATGATAAACAAGGCAAAACAATAATATATCCACATCACTAATGTACGCACAAGAGCCTATATATGAAGATATAAGCTTTGTGATTAATTTAAATTTAACATCTACTATAGGAAAGTTAGCCTCATTATAATTCTATACTTGACTCATTTGAGAGGAAGTTAATTTCGTTCTAATCTGATAAAGAAAACCGTGTCATGAGAAATGTAGATGTGGTATATATGGCCCAAGAGGATGCGGACCACATTTTTATTGGCGGTCGGATATGGTGTGGATGAAATCAAAGTTTGGGTGGATTACAATGACTTAGGTACACCACTCAAATTTGAAGTTTGCTATCCTAATTTGCTAATATGTTAGTTCTACTCTTTTCCTTCATTTCCTTAAATAATGTAATATCTGTTAAAAATGAATACTTACGGTGATTGTCAGCCTTTAATATTAACTTACTGTGAGGTTGAAATTTTGTATTTAATATGTGCTCAAGCTCTCTTTTGAACTTAAGTGGTATGCAGTAGAATTAAGATGGATTCCTATGTATTTATTACTTTCAGTAGTCTACTATTATGGTTCTTCTTAAGGTAAATCAGGTTAACTTTGTAGTAATACATTTACTTGAATTTTTTTTATCGCTAAGACACCACGTACTAAAACATTTTTAAGAGAATAATATCATCGTGATATTGCCTACGTTATATATAAAAGAATAAATCACTAATCCAAGTTAAATAAATGAATGTTTGATTAAATGATTCTCACTAAACCAAACTATACAGCATATCTAGCAAAATATTCTGTTTATATAGAAACTCAACCTCAAATCTTATCCTAATCAATACTTTAGTGATGGTTTGTTTTCTTTTTTCAAAATCTACAAGCTTGTTATATAATACATTATATACAAAGTAACTTCACATTCGTATCCACTTAAACATCATGTTACAAAGTAAATAATTACACTTAATATTATGGATTCAACAATTTTCTTGAACATATATGTTTCTTTTGACAGATTAAAAGCATAGAGACCAAGAAGAAGTAAAACTTAAATATTAATAATCTCAACTGTTGTTTTTGCAAAAGTTTTAAATACTATGGAACATTAAGAATGTGCATCAAAGTCATTCTCAAGAACCTCACCTAGGACCAGACAGAACAGAAGCTAACAATGGTGTCATATCTTTGTTGACCTCAACTGCTCTGTTTTGCATTCTAGGATCTGTGAAGTTGTAATCCAAGCTCGATTCGACACTCATTACGCCTTCTAACACCTTAACCACCATTGACATTGAAGGTCGTTTTGTAAAATCACATTGTAAGCACCATGAAGCCACTTGCATCATCTCCACAACTTCTGAACTATGAGACTGCATATCTTCACTGTAATTATCAACCATATCTTGCAGCATTTCTTGTTCCCAACATTTTTGAAGGACACCAAGTAAGTGCCAGCTTTCTTCAGGCTGAGATCTGTCGAAATTCTTCCTCCCACACAATATCTCTAAGAGAACGATCCCAAAGCTGTATACATCCACTTTTTCAGTAATAACCGAACTCAACCATTCTGGAGCCAGATATCCCGGGGTTCCTCTCATAGTAGTCATAACATGGGTTTGATTTCTATCGATGAGTTTTGATAAGCCGAAATCAGATACTTTGGCATTGAAATCACCGTCTAGCAATATATTTTGGGGTTTGATATCTAGGTGGATGATTTTTTGCCTACAATCTTCATGAAGATATGCCAGACCCTTGGCTACATCAAGAATGATTTTCTTTCTACATTCCCATTCTAGCACGTGCTCTCGGACTCCATGGTAGATCCAGCGATCTAATGATCCATTACTCATGAAATCATACACGAGAAAACGTTGTGATTTCCAAGCACAAAATCCTCTTAGTCTAACCAGATTCACATGGTGAATGCTTCCAATGGATTGAACCTCAGCTAGGAATGATTTGTTCACTTTCCCAAGACTCTTAAGATATTTTACTGCAATCTTTGAGCCGTCCTCAAGAGTCCCTTCAAACACTAATCCAAACCCTCCTTCACCAAGCTTTTTATTGAAATTCTCTGTGGCGGTTTTCAATTCTTCATAAGAGAACCGTCTCGGCATTCCTGGTACCTCACCTATAGGCTCTTCCTCCACTTGAGTGGCCCGCGCTAGCTTGCAGATTTTATAAATAATTAAACCCATAAACCCTAGCGGTAAAAAAATACCTACCAAAATGCCAACTGGCATAAGTCCTACAGGTGGTAGATCGAATGAAGTGTAGTCTTCGCGCGATACTTTTACGAAAGCTGAAGCGTTGCGGTGAACTATGGCTGAATCCACAGTCATCATTGTGAAGAGCTCAGTAGGTAAAAAACAATCCCCACTTGAAGAGTTTGAACCATACTGAAATATAGCTGCTTTGCATGAGCAATTGTTGACACATGCTTGTTTGCAAGTCTGAACATCCACGTTCTCCATGTCTGCAATAATGTTGAAGTACATAACATTCGCAACTCGAAACAAAGCTGTATCTTTCTTAGCGTTACATGAGAGAGGATAGTCTGAAGAGCAACCCTGGTTCGGTTGTTTATCGTCCACCGCCGTGAAATAATAGCTTGGACATCTACATTGTTGATCACCGAAGCAAAGGGCATTTTTCCCACATGCCAAGGGATTTTTACACCCTTCAAGAAAACTCTTAAATGGATCAGCCACCACTAACCACGCAATTGCTTGCCACTCAAACACTTTTAAACGCCCGTCCGACATCAGTTTCATATACTGGACTGATGATGCTTGAGGTATTCTAATCACTTCAGGATCACTTGGCTTTTTAGAAAGAATGAATAAAGACAAACTACCATTCAAGTACCTGACATATCTTCTTCCTGTGTTTGTATAGTTGCCAATTACCTGATTACTGTAATACGCTTGAGGTGGGTTTGATCCAACGTTAGCAAATAAACCATTATTCGCCACCTGAAGAGAGAACAAACCTTTTTGGGCCATCCAATTAGTTGATGAAACACTAGGTATTAGCTGTTGTCCTTGAAACAGTTTTTGCCCCAGTACCAAACAGTCAGTTGGGTGATCAAAAGATTGCCAAACCACGGAGCTATTGTCATCAAACAAGACCAGGTTTCCATCATCGGTTAAGTTCAAACCGGCAACAGATTTCCCGGTGGTGTCGGTAGTCCAAACTATGCTTCCGTCAACATCTTGTAGCACCAACTCTCCTGTTCCAGTGAGGTTCAGTGTTGCACCATAGCTAACCGGACGGTCTCGGTTTGCTGACCACACAACTTGAAGGAACCTCTATCTGGTAGAACGATACCACCCGTACTGTTGGTTTGAACAATAAAAACAGCGAAAAGGTAGGAGGTGCATGTTCCATTACAGAAGAATCCACATGCGAATTTGGGTCCTAATGATCCTCGGAGGAGGATCACTCGGACCATTGAGCCATCTGTGAAATTTACAGAATGATGGGGTAAAGATTCAATGTTGGCCCATGTGGTGGAAAGATTTGAAGTTTCAGGGTAATCATAGGACGGTTGGGCAGTGGTTGAGCAGTAATTTAAGATGAGAAACAAGGCAAAACAATAACAGATCCTCATCACTAATGATTAATGAGCACACAAGAGCCTATGAAGATATATATAAGCTTTGTGATTTAAATATGAAATCTACTGTTGGAAAGTTTGCCTCATTATTCTATAGTTGGCTCATTTGAGATGAAGTTTCGTTCTAATTTGATAAAGAAAACCGTGTCCTGAGAAATGTAGATGTGGTATGGCCCAAGAGGAATGCGGACCACATTTTAATTTGTTGGTTGTCTTTTTACTAGACGTGTTTGGAGGTCGATTATGATGTGGTTGAAAATCGAAGTTATGGAAGATTTCAACGACTTAGACTCGGTGGTGAGTCATTTGAAGAATCAGATTGGCTCCAAGTTATGGAAGAAATTTGTCAATTCTATTATAATTACTACTTTATGGAGAATGTGGAAGTGTAGAAACGAGATGACATTCGAAGCAAATTTCATCACAATGTCGAAACTGGTAGAGATCATTAGATGCTTTCGTTTGGTTAAAAAAACAGGAAATTTTCCTCTCTAAAGTGGGACAATTGGGTAAATTATAATAGTGGTGATATATATGGTGTAATTTGGTGTTTTGTTGTTTGGTGGTTTTTGTTTGTACCCGGCTACTTGCTGGTTTCTATTGGTTTAATAGAATGAGCTGTTAAAAAAAAGGTACAATATACATTGCATGTTGAATCCCCAAAAAATACTTCATGCGTAGAAAAAGTCAACATTAGTTGACTCATTTGAGACAAAATTTTCTTCTAATTTATTGTCTGTGTTCTAGTTAGATAAAACCGTATCTTAAGGGCATAGTAGACTAGTAGTCATCTTGTCAATTGGCAAAACATATTTAAGAGCATAATAATACTAAACGTATTACTTCATCTCAAAAAAAGAATAAAATGAATTGAAATTTGTAAATATGGGTACAAGTTAAGAGAGAGAGAAAAAGAAAAAAATGTGGCCACGGATAGCCCAGGAAGCTTTTGCAATATGAACAAAACTCGATCAAGATCAACAATTTCTAACTCTTTTATGACTTAGTAAGCCCCTTAGTCCTTTTATTTAGCTTATGCTTATAATATTGCAACTTGATTAGAATTTGTTGGAAATTTTAGTGAAAAATATGTTTTTTCAACTATTTTGGACACAAATATAAATATTGAATGGTATTTATATTTAATATTTGGTATGTTCGTGTTTTTTTATGTTTTTTATGTGAGAGGATCACAACAAACTAAAACTGTGTCCAAAGGGGCCCAAAACTTTCCCACTCATTTTATATGTATAAAGATTTATTTAATTGTTATTTAATTATTAATTATATCCTAAATTTGTACACTTATGTAGGTATATATATATATATATACATACATATATATATATGAGATTGTAACTCTTTTCACACTGAAGTAGGTCATAGGATCTAGACTTGGAAGCTTCATTTATTTTTTCTCACTTCTACATCCACATTTTAGGCCCCTAATTATTTTTTAAAAAAAATTATAAAAAATTATGCATATATTTATTTTAACAGTCTGTTTTTATTAGTCGTTAAGGACGTCCGAAATCTCAGAATTGGCCTTGCGAAGAAAAACACGCGAGTGGTCTTTGAGTGGGTATGGGTAGCATAGGGAAGAAGTCAAGAAGAAGGGACACGTGGATGCATGAGGTGTTTTATATATTTCAAGCATGCATTGGAGATAGATGAGAGACAGGGGATTCAGAGTTCCGATGACTCAAGGTCTTGAAGTTGCATGATCTTGACATAAAACAGTGGGTTTGTTCGAGAGATATATAATTTCCCTAGACTACAACGTTTGGTGATTCATCGCTGTATAAAACTTGATGGCGTCCCAATTGCTCTTGGGAACATTTTTACATTGGAGGTGATTGAGGTAAATGTATGCAGCCTTTCTGCTTATAGATCTGCGGTGGAAATTCAGAAAGAGCAAGAGCGTGAAGGGATCTATTTCTTGAAAGTCCACCGAAAGGAAAATTCTTAAGGCACTTATTCAAGATTATGTGATTAAAATCTTGTCATGTGAAAGCTTTTATAGGTCTAAGTTGTAAGGTTAGGGAAGTGTATTGCTTTCTGTAGAAAATAAGGCAGTTTGAAAACTTTGTATAGATATAAAACTTACCTTTGAACATAATTTGATTAAATTCTGGTGATATGTATTTTTTTCCCAAGAATGAGCATACCGATAAACTTGAAACCTATGTCATCTTTGAACGCCTACCAATAGTCCTAGGAAAGGCCTGTTGATCAAGCCTGGATTCAGGTTGAGCAACATGGCTTTCATGTTTTTCAGGCCCCAGAAATATCTAAGTTCGTATATTTATTTACTAACTACATATATGAAGCTTAATTAGGCATGGGAATGCACCAAATTGCTTCAACATTTTGTCCTTATCAACCAAGTTCAGCTGCTTATCAAATAACACCTGAAACAAAAACAAAGTTACAAATAAACACTAACTCAGACTCTTTGCTCATGGAGTGTTAAACATCCCCCCCCCCCCCTCCCTCTCAATTCAACAAGTTAAAAAATGGTTTTGGTTTTCCTGATTTACAAAATTAGATATATAAAAACTCTTTTATAATTAAATAGTTTTTAAATGCCGTCACAGTCAGCAAGATAATTTGTACAGCAGCCTGCGGCATCGCTGAAACAACTACTAGCCGGTGGTTTTGCTAGATAATATTTTCCACCCTCATTTTGGACCAAACAAGGCACATGTATCAAATTTACCCAACATAGGGGTGTTTATGGTTCGGTTTAAAACAAAGAAATTGTTCAAATCCGTCATCAGTTTGGTTTCACTAAGTTTTTTTCTCTTACTTTCTATCGATTGGTAGAATTTTGAACCGAAGCAAACGGTTTGGTTTGTAGTTTATACCAAAAACCGGACCTTAAGATTAACATATATTATAATTGTTCTGATTGTTATGGTTTTTGGATATTGGAGTGCACAATGTCCCTTTTGATTATTCTGGTGTTCAACTTTTGGTTCTTCTGGTTGTCTACTTTTGATTATTCTGATACTTTGTATGCTCCTTTTTTAAGTTGTTTGATCATCGAAAAGTCCTTCAATACTAGGTAATGTTTTTCTGTTTGTCTACTTTAGTATGTTGCCTGATATGTTAATATTCTTGTTGTGTTATGTGAATTTTGTGATTTTGATTATAGTATCATTGAATTGACTTGTTCAACAATAGAAATGATATTTAAATTATGAAACACATTTCTTCATAGGCTCTACTGTGTTCATTAATCATTAGTGATGAGGTTACTATGGATGTGCTATTGTATTTTCTTGTTTTTCATCTTTAATTGGTACTCGATCACTGCTCAGCCGCCCTTTGATTACCCTACGGCAAATCTTTCCACCACATGGGAAAACAATGAATCTTTACCCCACTCTGCTAATTTCACAGATGGCTCAAGGGTCCGAGCCATCCTCCTTAGAGGATTCGTAGGGCCCAATTTCGCATGCGGGTTCTACTGTAGTGGAACCTGCACCTCTTACCTATTTGCTATATTTATTGTTCAAACCAATAGCGGGGGTGGTATCACTCTACCAGCTAGCGGGTTCCCTCAAGTTGTGTGGTCAGCAAACCGAGACTATCCGGTTAGTGATGGTGCAATACTTAATTTCACTGCAACTGGAGAATTGGTCTTACAAGATGCGGATGGAAGCACAGTTTGGACTACCAACACCACTGGGAGATCCATTGCTGGTTTAAATTTAACCGATGATGGAAACCTAGTGTTGTTTGATGACAATAGCTCGGTGGTTTGGCAATCTTTTGATTACCCAACAGACTGTTTGGTACTGGGGCAAAGACTGTATCAAGGACAACAGTTGATACCTAGTGTTTCGTCGACCAACTGGACAGCCCAAAAAGGTTTGTTTTCTCTTCAAGTCACAAATAAAGGCTTGTTTGCTTATGTTGGATCAAACCCACCTCAAGCCTATTACAGTCTTCCGGTCTCTGGAAAAGACAAACATAAAGGAAGAAGATACGTTAGGTTCTTGAATGGAAGTTTGTCTTTATTCATTCTTTCTACTGAGCCTAGTGATCCCGATGATGATCTTTTCATCCCCAAAGCATCATCGGTTCAATATATGAAGTTTATGCCAAATGGGCATTTGGTCGACCAACTGGACAGCCCAAAAAGGTTTGTTTTCTCTTCAAGTCACAAATAAAGGCTTGTTTGCTTATGTTGGATCAAACCCACCTCAAGCCTATTACAGTCTTCCGGTCTCTGGAAAAGACAAACATAAAGGAAGAAGATACGTTAGGTTCTTGAATGGAAGTTTGTCTTTATTCATTCTTTCTACTGAGCCTAGTGATCCCGATGATGATCTTTTCATCCCCAAAGCATCATCGGTTCAATATATGAAGTTTATGCCAAATGGGCATTTGAAAGTGTTTGAATGGGAAACAAGGTGGTTAGTTGTGGCTGATCTATTTACGAATGATGCCAGACGGGCACTAGGAGAGTGTGACTATCCTTTAGCTTGTGGGAGAAATGCCCTTTGCTCGGGTAATCGACAGTGTAGCTGTCCAGTATCTGCTAGTTCTCCCAGGATAGATTATTTCAAAGCAGTGAACGATCAGGAACCTGACCAAGGTTGCTATGAAACTACTCCTCTCACATGTAGTGACACCAAACTTCAAACTTTTATTGCACTTGAGAACGTTATGTACTTAAACAGCATTGTTGATATGAAGAGTGTCGATATAGACACATGCAAACAAGCATGTATCAAAAATTGCACTTGCAAAGCAGCTCTATTTCAGTATGGTTCAAATTCTTCAAGTGGAGAATGTTCTTTACATTTTGAGCTCTTTACATTGAAGAGTGTTGAACCAAATGTGGTTCATTGCAATGCTTCAGCTTTCGTAAAAGTACAAAGTGTAAGATCACCTCCCTTGGCTTCCACATCTCGATCATTTCTATCGAATTTAGGAGTCATGTTAACTTCCGTTATTGGAAGTGTTTTGCTTGTGCTTGGGGTTGCAGGTTTTCTTCTTTACGCAATCCGAAAGCGAAGATGGGACGTCCGAATGGAAGAAGAGTCTATAGGTGAGGTACCAGGAATGTCGAATCGGTTTTCCTATGAAGAATTAAAAAACGCCACAGAGAATTTCATTAAAAAGCTTGGTGAAGGAGGATTTGGAGCAGTTTTTGAAGGGACTCTTGATGATGGCTCAAAGATTGCAGTAAAACGCCTTGATGGTCTTGGCCAAGTTAACAAATCATTCCTAGCTGAGGTTGAATCCATTGGAAGCATTCACCATGTGAATCTGGTTACACTAAGAGGATTTGGTGCATGGAAATCACAACGTTTTCTTGTGTATGAATTCATGAGTAACGGATCATTAGATCGGTGGATCTACCATGAAGATCGAAAGCACGAACTAGAATGGGATTGCATAAAGAGAATTATTCTTGATGTAGCCAAGGGTCTAGCATATCTTCATGAAGAATGTAGGCAGAAAATAATCCACCTAGATATTAAACCTCAAAACATATTACTAGACAGTAATTTCAATGCCAAAGTATCTGATTTCGGGTTGTCAAAGCTCATCGACAGAAATCAAAGCCAAGTGATGACCACAATGAGAGGAACCCCAGGATATCTTGCTCCAGAATGGTTGAGCTCGGTTATTACTGAAAAAGTGGATGTATACAGCTTCGGGATTGTTGTCTTAGAGATGTTGTGTGGAAGGAAAAATTTTGACAAGTCTCAACCAGAAGAAAGTTGGCACTTACTTTCCGTCTTTCAAAAATGTTGGGAACAAGGGATGCTGCTAGATATGGTTGACAAATACAGTAAAGATATGCAGATACATAGTTTAGAAGTTGTGGAGATTATGAAATTGGCTTCATGGTGTTTACAATATGATTATACGAAAAGGCCATCGATGTCAATGGTAGTTAAGGTGTTAGAAGGCGTAATGAAAGTCGAATCTTGTTTGGATTACAACTTCACATATCTGAGTCCGCAAAACACAGAGGGTGAACAGGAAAAAGATATGACACCATTGTTGGATTTTGTTCTTTCTAATCCTAGGTGAGGTTCTTGTGGATGGCCATTATGCATATTCTTAATGATGGTGCTTAATCTTTTGGTTTGAGTATTCGCTAGTACGTTGACATTATGGTTACATGTATACATTTTTTAATGAGTGTATGTGTACATTATGTTTCTAATGTATTTTGGTCTTACATCCGTAAAACTTCTGCTAGCTCACTTCGAAAGGTCTATAATTGTGCTTTTTGAACTCGATCGACACAAAGTACCAACTAGCAAGTTTTAAAGGACTCGTGCATCTTTCTCCTATTTGTTCTTCGCAGTATATAGCAACACATCTCCTAGGAGTACTTCTTGGAAGATATAAGCTCGGGTCATCTTATTCTTCTTTTCATTAATTGCCGTCTAGGTTGCCAGTTCAACTGCTAACCAAACCCCTTGGCCGTCCATAATGGCCTCCATCTAGATCGCCAAATTGTATTGTACGTAATTGGTTAATGGAATTAAGAAATTTATAAAAATAAAAAATTTGTCACTGATGATTCCCTAGCTCTTATATTAATTTAGCAACTCTCTTAACAGTACGTTCTGATTAAACTACATCAATATCATTGATGAAAACATTTATTATGGTGTGTTGCCTTTGCAGGTTGACTTTAGGATCACTACTGAATACGGCGGTGTGAATTTCTAAAACGACATAAACCTAGCATGAAATTCGTGGGTTTGGGTCAAACCCGCGAACCCGTTTAGCTAAATGGGTTACGCTTGGGTCAAACGCAACCCATTTATTTTTTATTTTATTTTTTAAAAATGCGTTTTTATGTAAATAATCAAATTGATTGGGTATCTTATCCTAAGATTTAAAATAAAGACGTAAGATCTTATAACTAAAATGCAATTGTCTTATATAAAGTTGTGATTTTTGTTGTAAATATGCGGGGGGGGGGGGGGAAGAAACTTTCGCATCAAACGGTTCGTGTTTGAGTTCATGTGTCCAGGTTCACGTATCTGACACAATTTCCAGGTTCAAGTTAAACCCACCAACCTATGAACACGGCCTGTTTAATACTTAAAAATACCCGTGGTTGCAGGTTTTTATAAATATTTTGAGATGAAGACAAAAGTTGTATTTTATAATTTAGATACTCAGGACAAATTTTTCTGTATTAAATTGGTAGGAAACTTCATCTAAATGATTCCACTATGTCATGGAGCTGACTTTTTCTACAGTACATCTTATAATAATTATATCATAAAACATATATCTTCATAGGTTAATGTATGTTCATTAATCATTAATGATGAGGGCATGGATCTATTATTGTTTTGCCTTGTTTCTCATCTTAAATTGCTACTCAACCATTGCCCAACCCTTTGATTACCCGACTGCGAATCTTTCCACCTCATGGACCAACAATGCATCTTTACCCCACTCTATTAACTACGCGGATGGCTCATGGATCCGAGCCATCCTCCTTAGAGGATCATTTGGGCCAAGATTCGCATGTGGTTTCTACTGCAATGGAACCTGCACGTCTTACCTCTTCGCTGTCTTTATCGTTCAAACCAACAGCGGGGGTGGTATCGTTCAAACAACCGTAGGGTTCCCTCAAGTGGTTTGGTCAGCAAACCGGGACCATCCGGTTAGCTATGGTGCGATACTCAATCTCACTTCCACTGGAGAGTTGGTGCTACAAGATGTTGATGGAAGCATAGCTTGGACAACCAACACCACTAGGAGATCGGTTGATGGTTTAAACTTAACCGATGATGGAAACTTGGTGTTGTTTGATGACACTAGCTCAGTGGTTTGGCAATCTTTTGATTACCCAACGGATTGTTTGGTACCGGGGCAAAGATTGTTTCAAGGACAGCAGTTGATACCTAGTGTTTCGTCTACCAACTGGACGGCCCAAAAAGATTTGATTTCTCTTCAAGTTACAAATAATGGTTTGTTTGCTTATGTTGGATCAAACCCACCGGAAGCCTATTACAGTAACGCGGTCTCTGGCAACGATACAAATAAAGGTAGAAGATATGTTAGGTTCTTGAATGGGAGTCTTTCTTTGTTCATTAATTATGTTGAGCCAAGTGATCCTGATGAGGTGATTAAGGTACCTCAAGCATCATCAGCCCAGTATATGAAACTGATGCCGAATGGGCATTTGCAAGTGTTTGAATGGCAAGCCGCAAGCTGGTTAGTGGTGGCTAATTTGCTTACAACTTATCTTGGAGATTGTAATTACCCTTTGGCTTGTGGGAGAAACGCCCTTTGCTCGGGTAATCAACAGTGTAGCTGTCCAGCGTCAAGCTCTCCCAGAATAGACTATTTTAGAGCAGTTAACGCTCGGCAACCGGAACAGGGTTGCTCTGAAATTACTCCTCTCACATGTAATACCACCCCTGATCAGACTTATATTGAACTTGAGAACGTTATGTACTTCGACAATATTGCGGATATGGAGAGTGTGGACATAGAGACTTGCAAACAAGCATGTGTCAACAATTGCTCATGCAAAGCTGCTTTCTTTCAATATGGTTCAAATTCTTCAGATGGGAATTGTTATTTACCTTTTGAGCTCTTCACAATGATGAACGTTAATCCAGATTTAGTTCATCGTAATGCTTCAGCTTTCATAAAAGTGCAGAATGTAAGATCATCAACTTCTGCTTCTAAATCTAGATCATCTCGATCGACTTTAGGAGTTATATTAATTTCCACTATTGGAAGTGTTTTGCTTCTCCTTGGGGTTCTTGGTTTAATTATTTCCATAACCCGCAAGCGGAGACGGGCCGCTCAAATGGAGGAAGAGTCTATAGGCGAGGTACCGGGAATGCCAAATCGGTTTACTTATGAAGAATTGAAAACTGCCACAGAGGATTTTAACAAAAAGCTTGGTGAAGGAGGATTTGGAGAAGTTTATGAAGGGACTCTTGAAGACGGCTCAAAGATCGCCGTTAAATGTCTCGAGGGGCTTGGGCATGTTAACAAATCATTCCTAGCTGAGGTTCAATCCATTGGAAGCATTCACCATGTGAATCTGGTTACTCTAAGAGGATTTGGTGCTTGGAAATCACAACGTTTTCTTGTATATGAATTCATGAGTAACGGATCATTGGATCGGTGGATCTACCATGGAGACCAAGAGCACGAACTAGATTGGGAATGCAGAAAGAAAATAATTCTTGATGTAGCCAAGGGTCTAGCATATCTTCATGAAGATTGTAGGCAAAAAATCATCCACCTAGATATTAAACCTCAAAATATACTGTTAGACAGTGATTTCAATGCCAAAGTATCTGATTTCGGGTTGTCAAAGCTCATCGACAGAAACCAGAGCCAAGTGATGACTACAATGAGAGGAACCCCTGGATATCTAGCTCCGGAGTGGTTGAGCTCAGTAATAACTGAAAAGGTGGATGTATACAGCTTCGGGGTCCTTCTACTAGAAATGTTGTGTGGAAGGAAGAACTTTGATAGGTCCCAGCCTGAAGAAAGTTGGCACTTACTTAGTGTCTTTCAAAAATGTTCAGAACAAGGGATGTTTCTAGATTTGGTTGACAAATATAGTAAAGATATGCAGCTAAACAATTTAGAAGTTGTAGAGATGATGAAAGTGGCTTCCTGGTGTTTACAATATGATTATACGAAAAGGCCGTCAATGTCGATGGTAGTTAAGGTGTTAGAAGGTGTAATGGAAGTCGAATCTAGTTTGGATTACAATTTCACGCATCCGAAACTGCAAAGTGCGATGGTTGAAAATGAAAAAGATATGACACCATTGTTAGCTTCTGTTCTATCTGGTCCTAGGTGAGGTTCTTGTTGGTGAATTCTATGGACATTCTTAGTTTCATGGTGTTCTCTTTGTTAATCTTTTGGTATTAATGTTCACTGGATGATCACCTGATTTTAATTACTGAGTATATGTGTACACATGCTGTGTTTCTACATATCAATTCCAAAATATGTTCTATGCCATTTGTTATGTGCTTAAAATAAGTCTACATACTAATTAAAATAATACTTCCTTAGCTCGAACATGAATTCATTAAATAAACACAACGCTGGATGAATTATCTTAGTTCATTTGTTATCATGACATGATTTTGGAACCCACATTATCATATTTGTTCACATTGGAACCCCTATATATATCATATTTTAATGCATCAATGTGAATGTTCTTACTATACCCCAAATTTCATATTCCCATTTATATCTTTTGGAAAACCAGACAATTGTTTGAAGTTAAATAACGATTACGAGTTGACTTGAATTTATAGCTTACAAAAGAGAGAATAAAACTTTGATCCTAACATATTAATATACATTTTATTAATACCATTATAATAATTATTTGGTTTGGTTGTTGATTGTTTAATTATATACGTCCATGTCAACTTATTATTGACAATAATTAATCAAAGTTGGTTGATACTTTCCTTTCATTTTCTTTTATCAATAGATTAAGGGTTTGTTTGGTAGGCATTAATGTTTATTTTATGGCCGGGGTGGGTTTTTGAAATTGTAATATAAAGATTTAGAAAGACTAAAAGTGTTAATCAACGAGATAAATTTGTCAGTGATGTTAATAAGTCAATGTTATTAAATTAGTAGTCTAAACTATATGGGTAGGCAATTACGTCCCTCGCTTTTGAATAGACCTTATTCGCTATGGAGTTGTTTGTATTATAATACAATTTGTGTGACATACGAGTAGGTGTTTTGTCATTCTCTTTAACGGTAATAGACTAATAGTAGGTATTATCTACAACATTAATAAGATAACCAAATAATATGGATCTATGGTATTATCTACAACATTAGGACCGGCAAACGTGTCATGTCAGAACGGGTCCTGGGTCGAAACAGGTTAGGGTTGGAATGAGTTAGGGTTGAAACAGGTCAATTAGAAAAAGATTAGTGTTGTGACAACACTAATAAGATTAGACCACCTATAGACCCATATATGGTTTAGATTTTCTGATGAGTCATTACTTAGAAGTTAGAAACACCTTACTTAACAGATGCTTTACAATGCACAATATGAATTTTACGGTGGTTCATATATGCATTAAAAGTTTTTCATACTAATATATATATATACCCAGATACAATACGGGTGGGTCAAGAAACTAGATCGAATGGGTCAAGTCATTTAATTAAGTGGGAAGATGAAGATCAAAGGTTTCGAGAACTGTTTTACCCGCTTCACCCATTTAAAGATGCATTTTGGGAGTAAGTGCACCAGTTACTAATCATGTTTATTTAAGCTCTTTATTTTAAGTTTAAAAGTATCAACTTTATCTCTACTATATATAAAGAGTGAGTGAAGGACCTCTTAAAAGTTAAGAGGTCCAATAAATATTGCTAAGTTTACAAGTCTTAATGCATGTCTTAACTTCTTTTTAAGGGTAAAAATGTTTTTCTATCAATACTTACATCTTGGCCCCTTAATTTTTATCAACTTTTACTATATAAACAAAAATTATATTTTTGGCCCCTCAAGTAAAACCAACTACCCCACCCGATTTTTAAAATATCATAACTATTTCATACGTTAATATTTAAAAAAAAACTAAACCATAAAAACGAGAATTTTGTTCTCTTTAATTTGAGTAGAGTAATGCTATACTTTGTAATTTTAAAAAATTCGCATGTAACACGAATACGATTTACAACCGACAACCGGGTTCTTTGCAAGGCCTTTAACATCGTCGCACCGACACTGGTTAAGCGTTTGATGTCGGGGTTGCATGCGTACCGACATCGGTTACGAGTCAGACGCCGCGTTACACACGTGACGAAGTTAGATTACATGCGTTCAAGCGCGGGTTACCCAGGTACCGAATCTGGTTACGCATCCGATGATGCATTATGTGTTTATTGTCGTCAAGTTACGCTCGTACCGGTAAAAACTATGTGGTCGATGTGCCTTCGTTACATGTGTATCGACAATGATTACAAGTTTGATATTGCTTTATGCGACAGATGTGAGTTTGTGTTCGTTCCAATGTTGGTTGACGCGCATAGCGAGCCTAACGCGCCTACTAACGTCGGGTTGTGCGTGCCATATCAACTTATTCTGATCAGTTGGAAAATAACACCACCTAATTCTAACTTGTTTGAAAATAACACCAACCCATTTTGACACGTACATAATCACGCAATATATGTTGCAATTTTGCATGCACATAATTACGCATAAAGAAAGATAATTACACACCTTCTATGATAATTACACAACATATTTACATAATTACGCATGACTATAATCACACTTATTATACGCACAACACACCTAGGTATAAAGAAAATCATTTTTTTTCTTTAAAAAAATACTCCCTCCGTCCCATTATAAGTGTCATAGTTTGATTTTTCAAGTCTTTCTTTTGCAACCTTGATCGTAAATATTTTTGTTCGTGTTATATAATAGTTGATGAAAATTATATCAATGTAAAATACATTAAAAACCCTATCCATTCATATATTTTACATCAAGTATTATATAACAAAAACAAAAATGTTGTCGATCAAAGTTAAACAAGAAAGACTTGAAAAATCAAACCAGGAAACTTATAATGGGACGGAGGGAGTAGTATAGCAAAAAAAAGTAGTTTGTTTTTTTAGAAAAGAAAATACTTATGTAATTTTTTTAAATGCTTGATTTTATAGTGTTGTTTTTTATATAATAACGTCGTGAAGAAAAGTTATCAATGTTTTAAAAGTTGAAGAATTATGCTTAATTTAGGTTCTCGTATAAGGAGGAGAAAATATAAATGCATATAAAGTTCAATAGTTAAGTAAATACAAGTGTTAAAACACATTAGAAATCTTATAAATAATTTATCTTTTTGTTTAACGTTAAACATTTATTATTGTTTCTCTGTCCATATGAATGGAGAAACAATATGGGAGAGACTATATATTCTATAAACACAAGTTCAGTCCGTATAACAAGCAACTGACTTACTCAACTTTTTGGTTAAGTAAAGTCTTAGAATTAATCCATCGACATGATTAAATTATATGTGTGATATTTATGATAATAAATTGTAAAGTTGAGCCAAATTGAGTCAATGAGAAAACGTATGGTCCTCTTGCAAGATCTAATTGCATAACATGATACGTACACGAGATGATTACGTTAACAATACTTTATTGATATACGTTGTTGTTCATACATTACATAAGTTAAGCCTATAGAGAATTCGGCATGGTAACGTTACACGGAGAATAAATATGGCATAGTTATCTATGTATATTCATTAGGAAATGCCTATTTATAAGCTACCCTCATTCGTTAATCATCACTAATGAATGAGGTCTCTCATTCGTTAGACACACCTAACGAATAAGGTTTCCTATAGAGAATGACCTCCCATTCGTTAAACATCCTCACCGAATGGACATTACATTAACGAATGAGCCTTCATTTGCTAAATCCCTTAGCGAATGAGCTTAATCTATAATGAATGGACCTCATTCGCTAAACATGCCTAGCGAATAAGCCATATTACATTAAACATAAAGACTAAACTACCCTTAACTTATTCGATCACTGTGGACAACAAATCATACACTAACAGTCAAGCATACCATCTCAAGTTTAATTTGTAGCCTAGCCAATTCAGCTCGGAATGAAGTTCGAGTCCAGTTCGAGCTAGCCCTGGTTAGGATTATATTAGCTCATTAACAACCTTTAACTATTGTTCACCGCCGCATCGCGCGGGCACTTTACTAGTGTATTAAAAAATGGGGTTTTTAGAGCATTAATTTTCAATGGATTCTTAATCTCCATTTTTATAATTTAAAATTTAAGAGCATTCTCAATGGGTCCAGATCTTCATCTTTAAAATTTAACTAAAAAACACAATTTGTTTAATTTATACATCATTTTTTAAAAACTTCCTCCAACATATTCTCCATTCTCATCTGTATATTCTTTTTGTTTTTTCCTCTTTCTTCCATTTATAATCTTAACTTCGTCTAACTATTTGTCTTATTATCATTTTCAATATAAATTGATTTCTAATATATATTTATAGAATGGTAGTTGGAAATGGAGTGTTGCGGCAACACTTTAAATTTGAAGGCATCCTATACCATTTCACTAAAATTTAGAAATGGAGTTTGGAGATAGAGAATAGGTTAGAGTGGTTATTTAGATGATTTTTCTAAATTTTAGAAATGAAGATATATATGAAGAATCCATTAGGAATGCTCTAACTAAAAAACACAATTTATTTAATTTATAATCATTTTCTAAAAACATTCCCAAACTCATTCTTCATTCTCATCTCTATATTCTTTTCTTATTGTTTTTTCTCTTTCTTCCATTTATAATTTTAACTACTAATTAACTATTTTGTCTTATTATCATTTTTAATATAAATTGATTTCTAATATTTTTTATATAAAAGGGTAGTTGAAAAAGGAGTGTTGTGACAATGCTCTAAATTTGAAGGCTTCCTATACTATTTTACTAAAATTTAGAAATGAAATATGGAGATAGGGAATGAATTGGAGTTGTTATTTAGATGATTTTTTTAAAGTTTAGAAATGAATATGGTTATAGAGAACCCATTTGGAATGCTCTTAAAGACTAGCCATCTCGAACCCATTTGGAATGCTCTTACACCTTGTATTTGGAGAATTGTCATCTCGAATCGGCTAATCAAAGATTAGCCCATCTCGAATCAGCCCAGCTATCCTTATTCTTGTTTATTTTAATCAATCAATTTCCCGGTTTCTATCAGGTACTCCATTCACATAGCCTTAATGGATATACAAAGGACGTTGGGTTATATTTGGATATCTTGCCTTGAATGGCCCTTGTAATTCATGGCCTTGTTTTTGGATTTGTAAGTAGTTTTACATATGGTGTCAAATGTTGATACATATATCCTCATAGCTAGACTTGGGCATTAGTCTAGCTTGGGGTTGTCTCGGTGGTGTAAAATTATTCGTTCTCTCTAATCCGACCTCAAGTTGTTAGCAACCAAGATTAACTCTTACAAAGGGCCTCTAGGCTAAAGCCTCGGGACTACTGTCTAATGATTAAGTCAGTATATTTTATATGGATCTATATTGTATGTAATCAAAAGTATAAACACACGTGTGGAGAGAGCATACTTGAGACAAGGAGATTATTGGTGATCACTACAAGTTAAGAGGAATTGAGGAATGATTGGTCTAAATTACTAGTTGGTTAATTATTGGTGGGCCTAGGCCCAATGCTTGTACCCAAATTACCTTCTACAATTTTCAAGTTCAAACACTTAACAAATTACACGTTTAACTTTTTAAGTGATCAAAAAGTTATTGAGTCATATTTAAACAGAAACGTACAACTATAGTTAGCACAATATTTCCCTAACTTCTCATGACCTAAAATCTCATATGCACGATGCAATTTTGGGCCGTTAACTCATTTAAAGTTACAACTTCCGACTGTTTAACTTGTATTTACTGAATCCATGGCTCCACCCGTCAAGTAAACCCGGAGCAATGCATATAGTAAAGAGTTAAGACACCTCACAATTGCTAATGTTTACTATTCATTAATCATTAGTGATGAAGGCATCATGTATATGTTATTGTTTTGCCTTGTTTCTTATCTTCAATTTCTACTCAACCATTGCGCAGCCGGCCTTCAATTACCCTACTACTGCAAATCTTTCCACCACATGGACTAACGATAGATCTTTTTCCTTCGATAGAAATTTCTCTTACACAAATGGCCCGAAGGTCCTTATCATCCTCCTTAGAGAACTAGTAGGGCCAAGATTCGGCTGTGGTTTCTACTGCAATGGAACTTGCACCTCTTATCTCTTTGTTGTCTTCATTGTTCCAACAAGACTCAGCTTCCCTCAACCTGAAGTTGTGTGGTCAGCAAACCGAGACAGTCCAGTTAGTGATGGTGCAATACTGAATCTCACTTCAACCGGAGAATTGGACCTACGGGATGTTGATGGAAGCACGGTTTGGAGTACCAACATCGCAGGGAAATATGTTGCCGGTTTGAAGTTAATTAATGGAATCCGCGGGTTGTTTAATGTCAATAACTCGGTGGTTTGGCAATCTTTATCTTTGACTGCCCAACAGACTTTTTGGTACTGAGGCAAAGATAGTTTCGAGGACAACAGTTGATACCTAGTGTTTCGGAAACCAACTGGCTTCCCAAAAATGTTTGTTTTCTCTTCAAGTCAAAGATAAAGGTTTGTTTGCTTATGTTGGATCAAACCCAACTCAAGCCTATTTCAATTGGTAATCGTTGGTAATCGTATATATATCGAAAGACCATACATTAGATTCGGGAATGGTAGTTTTTCTCTATTCTTTTTTTCTGATGATCCACGTTATCCTGATAATATGCTTACCATACCTCAAGCTTCACCGGAGTACATGAAACTGATGCCGGATGGGCATTTGAAAGCATTTGAATGGCAAAGTGTGTGGTTAGTGGTCTCTGATCTACTTACTGGTGATCTTGGAGATTGTAATTACCCTTTAGCTTGTGGGAGAAACGCCATTTGCTCGGGTAATCAACAGTGTAGTTGTCCAGTGTCAAGCTCTCCCAGGATAGACTATTTCAGAGCGGTTAGCGATCGGCAACCAGACCACGGTTGCTCTCAAATTATTCCTCTCACATGTAATGCCACCCATGAACAAACTTTTATTGCACTTGAGAATGTTATGTACTTCAATGATATTGTAGATATAAACAGTGTGGATATAGAAACTTGCAAACAAGCATGTGTCAACAATTGATCATGCAAAGCAGCTCTATTTCGGTATGGTTCAAATTCTTCAAATGGTGATTGTTATTTACCTTTGATCTCTTCACAATGATGAATGTAGATCAAAATGTTGTTCACCGCAATATTTGAGCTTTCATAAAAGTACAAAATGTAAGATCACCTACTTCTGCTTCCACGCCTCGATCAACTTTAGTTGTTATATTAACTTCCATTATTGGAAGTGTTTGTTTGTGTTTGGTGGTATATGTTTTCTTATTTCCATAATCTGCAAGCGAAGAAGGGCCTCTCAAATGGAGGAAGAATTTATAGATGAGGTACCATGACTGCTAAATCGGTTTTCTTATGAAGAATTGAAAACCGCCACTATGGATTTTAACAAAAAGCTTGGTGAAGGAAGATTTGGAGAAGTTTATGAAGGGACTCTTGAGGACGGCTCAAAGATTGAAGTTAAATGTCTTGAGGGCCTTGGGCACATTAACAAATCATTCCTAGCTGAGGTTCAATCCATTGGAAGCATTCACCATATGAACCTAGTTACACTAAGAGGGTTTGGTGCTTGGAAATCACAACGTTTTCTTGTGTATGAATACATGAGTTACGGGTCTTTAGATCGATGGATTTACCATGGAGCCCGAGAGAATGAACTAGAATGGGAATGCAAAAAGAAAATCATTCTTGATGTTGCCAATGGTCTAGCATATCTTCATGAAGAGTGTAGGAAAAAAATCATCCACCTAGATATTAAACCTCTAAACATATTGCTAGATAGTGATTTCAATGCCAAAGTATCCAATTTTGGATTGTCAAAACTCATTGACAGAAATCAAACCAAAGTTATGACCACTATGAGAGGAACCCAAGATATCTAGCTCCACAGTGGTTGAGCTCGATTATTACTGCAAAGTGGATATCTACAGCTTTGGGATCGTTCTCTTAGAGTATGGAAGGAAGAATTTTGACAGATCTCAGCCTGAAGAAAGCTGACACTTACTAGTGTCCTTCTAAAATGTTGGGAACAAGGAATGTTGCTAGATATAGTTGGCAAGTACAATGAAGACATGCAGATCCACGGTTTAGAAGTTGTGGAGATGATGAAAGTTGCTTCATGGTGTTTATAAAATGATTCTACGAAAAGGTCATCCATGTCGACGGTGGTTAAGGTGTTAGAAGGTGTTATGATTGTTGAATCTAACTTGGATTACAACTTCACACATCCGAAACTGCAAAAAACGGTGGTTGAAAATGAAAAAGATATGACACCATTGTTGGCTTCTGTTCTATTTGGTCCTAGGTGAGGTTTTTGTGGATAGAGTTGTCATAACATGTCGGACACGACACGATAAGACACGATGACATGATGTGCTAAACACAAACATGACACGATAACTAATCGTGTCATTTTTTCCACACACGGACCTGTAAAGTAACATGTTAACTTGTTAAGACCTGTTTAAAGACACCATGAATAATACATGTGTAACAAAACTAAAATTTTCAAAATGAGCACAAAAGTCTTAATTAATCGATAATCCATAACATATTTGAAACAAAAGACCACAAATCCATAACATACTGGAAACAAAAGATGACAAATATATAACATAATTGAAACAAAAAACATAGAAGCAAATCATAATATCCATAAAAATATAATATGGGGTTTTGACGTGCAATAGTGAAATGTCGTTTATAAGTATGACTTTATGTTTAAGACTTTATCTACACAACAACAGGTATTTAACCTGTTAAGACACGAATTTAAACATGTCTTAAACAAGTTGACTTGTATAAGACACGAAACCTGTTAAGCTTAAACCCAAACTTGTTAAGACCCGTGTCATGTCGTGTTAACAAATTTGTGTCATAAATTGACAGCCATATTTGTTGATGACTTTTATGCACATTCTTAATGTTACATGGTGTGCTCTTTCTTAATCTTTGGTATACATGTTTTAATGAGTGCATGTGTACATATATTGTGTTTCTACACATTTTGAAGGAAGTAGTAACTTGTACTGTACTTTTGATTATTGTGTAAAAATCTTATATTAAGTGATTTTTATATGAATTATGGTGTTTTGGAATCATTAAGCCATTTCATAAAATATCATTTTTGGCGCAAGCCTGTGCTCAGAATTCCTTTCCTCTCTCTTCTTAACTCAAGTTGGGAACACGGCGTTAGAAACACCTTATGAGCTACAATAAGGTTCATGTTTCATATTTACTGAAACTGAATCCGTGACTCCACCCATCAACTAAACTTGTAGCACGGCGTAAACTTAGACACCTAACACGACAAGCGGTTTCATTTATGAAGTAATAATAATATAGTAACAAAAAGAATCATACATAGGCTTGCACCACTCACAATATAATTTCAATTCCTGATTTCCCTACAACATTTTTTTAAACATATGGTGCTTCTTTCACGCAATCCAAGGCGTCCGAAAGAAGCCTCTCATTTACTGGCTTCAAACCCTTCTTCGACCACCGCTTAATGAGAGCCAGTTCAATTTTCCGCACCTGTAAACACCCAATTACAACGGTTTACAAATTTCATTAGATATAATTTAGAGTTTGACCGTTATACCCTTCTCTAAATCCTTATATAAGAGAAGGGTATTTATGTCAAAAAAATTGAAAACGAGTATCAGATGTTAGTCGAGCATATATAGTATTATGCATGATGTACAAGTAAATAATGCACTTTTGTTTCTTATATGTTAAACACTGTTATTATCTATTAAAATTTCATAAATATGATACATGAAAAAACGAACCTGCTTAACAGTGAACGGTTCTTCTGCAAGGCTCAGAGGTGCGGTTAATATAGTAAGGAAACCATTTCTGTTACCATAAACAATGTCTGTGAAGGGGCGATCGCCCACCTGAAAATAAAAGTAACAGTATGGTTTTACTGTTCTATTCAAATTTAAAACAAAAAACAAAATGAAATTTCAAGAAAATATTTGGTACCATTATGAGTTTTGAGCTATCACATCCAAAGTGTCTTTCGATTTCTTCAGCCGAGCCAGCTGGCTTCTTCACCTCTACAGTCAACAAACAAGATTACAAATTATATAACAGGATGTTCCTACATTAAGTAAGTAACGTTGAAGTTTGAAACGATTGATTTCATATTGTAACAAATATGGGTTTACAGAAGCTGAGTTTAATTATTACTTTAAATGTTTAGGGTTCGAGAGAATGTGAAATAATACTAGAGAAAATTTTTAATGCCACAATTACACTTAAATCATAAACGTCACAATTCTAAATGACAAATAGCATCTAAACTGTTTATGGGCATTTACATAATAACTCACGGGCTTTCATCAGTCAGGAACTAAACATCGAATAAAAAAAAATGACAAATCAAACCCGTGACTCTCATTTGCTAGCTTAATTTGTGTAATGACTTCCTAACTTAGGGCTTTACGTTATGATCGGGCAAAACCAAGTTCAAGTTTTTATTTTTTCAATGATTACAAATTATGTTTTTATTAAAAACAGATGTGGTTTTTCCAAATCATAACCTAAAGTCATAAATCAGTAAGTCGTAGCACAAATTAAGCTTTAGCGTGGTCATATTGTACTCTTGTTCAAATTGACATACACACACAGTACAATATTATACTCTGCTATAAGTGGGATTATATTGCATACACTTGTTGTTTTATATGGTTCAATTATAGCAGGCTAAGACGCAAATTAACCTAATGCACCCGATAAGTCGTATATTTATCTCCTAGCAAAACTACCTAACAAGACGAAAAACACAAGTTTCTTATCGGTCACAAATTTGAACGCTCAAGTAGCAAGTTTCACATCCTTTATTAACTTGTTAATAATCTCATCCTTTGCATAAAGATTCATTTTAAAAGATATAAACTTTTTATCATAATTCTCGAATCTTGATTTAACAAAGTAAAAGACGTCGATTTAACGATACTTACTATGTCTAATTACTCGGATTCCAATCACAAACTCAAGAGCCCTAGCTTTCCTTCCGTCCGGATCATACTCCTGCAGCCCTAATCACCATAGAAAAACCGCAAACAAATCAATCTTTATGATTGGAATCAAGATTACCAGCAGAGTTACTAAAAAACCGCAATATTGTTCCCGAAAACCGACTTGCAGGCTTCCACAGACGGCGAAATCGGGCCCCACAACGCCAACGAGTAGGGAACCGTAAGCGTATTATCCTTATCAAACACAACACCTTCAAACCCCTTTCGTTTCAACGCAGCCCAATCGATATACCTCACATCGGGCACCGACACATGGGGTATCACCCAATGCTTGTTCTTAGTAATCACCGACACCGAGAACAAAAGCCCCTCCACATTAACCCTCTGTCCCACAGCCGCCTTCAAGTCCGCCCACCACATGTTCGACGAAATGCCGCAACCAAATTCGCCGGTTTTATTGTCTGATTTTTGGTGGGTTTTGTTTAGGTAAATGGGTGAAGATTTGAAAACACGATTTGGGTGTGTGGAATTGGCATCGGAATCGTCGTCTGGGTCTTGATATTGATGGTTTTGTTCGTTTTCTTGGTGTTTATCGATGGCGGAAAGAGAGTGAAAGATGCCGGTGGAGAAGTGGGTTGGGCGGAGTCTGTTGTTGGAAGGACGGTGATGGGGTTGAAGATGAAGATGTGATGAGTGAATTGGGTGAGTGAAGAGACTGCAATGGGGGGTTTGATATGTGAAAGTGAAGGTGTTGAGCATTTTATTATGAGGTTACCCAATTGAATGATCCATAGGGTGAGCTGAGGATGAGGAAACAATTTTCTAATCTAAAGTTTTTATAAACCCCAACTATGTGGAGACTATGTACCATGTGTTTGGGCCCACAGGCTATCTTCCTGAGTTTTATTTAATAAAAGGAAATTTGAAGGGGGAGAAAGGATAGGAAAGATAAAATATGATTTCATTTCATATTTTCGAGTTTAAAAGAAAGGAACGGGAATTACACATTTTGTGTGTTCCCGTGATGAAAGGAAAAGAAAAGAAAAGAAAAGAAAAGAAAACTGCATTTTTACATTTATACCCCCAACTCACCTGCTACTCTTCCATCTTCTTTTTCCCCCAAATTCCATCAGACCATTCTTTCTCTCAATCTTTATCGTAACTGCCATCAGTATTGACGCTACCAGAATTCTAGTATCGGTGAGTAAAAACCACATCCCCAATCTTTTTACGCTTTTGAACATTGTGTGCATGTTGTAATGTACTACGAATTATTGGCATTGTGTGTATATGGTTTGATAATGGTTAGATACTTGTGCTCGCTGAGTAATTATATGAAATAAGTTAGTAAATTGGGGATGTAGCCACCAACTGTGCTCGCTGAGTAATTATATGAAATAAGTTAGTAATTATATGATACTTGTGCTCGCCGCCACCGCCACCGCCACATCAGCAGTAGCCACCAACTGCCAACCCAACCCCATCACCACCAAACCCTAGACCTGTTCAACCATCAAACCCTAACACCATTTTGGGTAAGCCATTTGAGGACATAAGAAGGCATTACACACCTGGTAAAGAATTGGGTTGAAGACGTGGTCGATCGAGGGTAAAACTGGAATGAAAGTATGAACATGATGTTTATGTTTCTTTTCTCTTCAAATTCTACCGATTTGGATGGAAATAGATTTACACTAAAAACCCATTCCTTTCCTTTCTTGCCAAACCCTTTCTCTCCATTAAAAATCTCTGGAACACCCAATTTTCCTCACTTTCCTTCTAAACCCTTTCTTTTCTCTCCATTAATATAACTCAGGAACACAGCGTAGGAGTTACGAGATTCGGTTGTTGTTTTAATGTTTCGGTACTATGTTTGTACGTTTATATAGTTAAATTTTGATGTTTAGAACTTTAGTCATGGGTCTAAGTCCGGGTGTAATGGGCGACAAATGACGCCCCCCATGCGATATTGGGGCGATTTTTGAAGGAGGGGGGGGGGGGGGCACTAGTTTTTGTAGCCGGATGTGTTTGTTAGTTTATTATTATTATAATAGGATGTGTGTGTAATATATATACATATATATGGGCTACAACACCATTACACTCCTAAAACAAAAACAAACTCTTTGCTGACTGTGTGTCACATGACGTAAATCGCCCCATTTTGTAGCTACTCCACCACTACACATAGCCTAAGACTTTAAGCTTTGGGAGATGACCTAAGGCTATGCGTAGTGGAGGGGTTACAAAATGGGACGTTTTGTGTCATGTGACGCCCAATCAGCAAAGAGAAGGTTTTTGTTTTATAAGTGTAATGGTGTTGTAGCCCTATATATATATATATATCACACATACTAATATAATACTATTAAAACCAAAACCCCCACAGGCGACAAAAACCCCTCGCCCCCACCCTTGTCTCCCCTTTTGTCGCTCAGGGGGGCGGTGTTCTCGCCCCTTGTCTTCCAAATTTATTGCCCACTACACATGGCCTAATTGATGACTTCAAAATAGTAAGATTAGGGCATGAGGTATGGCTATGCGGTTTGTGTGCTCGTTTACTCATAAGGATTGAAGGACATGTCTAACTATACCGTCAATGAGAGGTGCTAGGCTTCGTAAGGGTAACCCTTTGTGTGTTTTACCTTGTATCGTTCGTCATTTTTGTGTATTACGATTAGGAGGTTACTCATTTTTGTTGTGCTCTTGTTTAAACATGTTTAACTATGGAGTTTCGCGATTTGTTGTAATTTTGCCACCAAAACGTGTGATATATACTAAGGTGACATGTTGTATGTAGCTGATAACTCACCTATTTTCATGACCTATAGAGACTTGGCTTAAGGTGTTTATGTTGTTGTCGGTATTTAGACCACACTTTTCTCCCCTTGTTTTTTTTTTTATATATATGTCTTAGTGTGTCCCGCAAAATATTGGTTGTTACAAGAGGAGTGTCACTTGAACATGTTGAGCCAAGAATAACGAATATCTTAATATCGATATCGTTGAGCAAAAATAACGAATATCTTAATATTGTTAGAACTTCATAAAGGAGTGTGTCCCCTACAATATTGGTTCTTTTTTAGTATACTAGTTCAGTAGTTCAAATACGATGCACATACAAAGGACTAAATAAAAGTGTCATGTCCCTGAAAGTTCTGGATTTTCTTGAGATTTGTTGAGTCATGGGCTAAAATTGTTGGCTGAGAAACTTTTATACTCTTTTTGGATTGTTTTTGTGCATCTTCTCACAAACAGGTTTTAAGTTTCAGTATGGGTATACATCTAGGATCTTTAGTGAAACAAGTTATCCTGATTGCACTCAAATGGAAGTATGGAAGGAAGGTGGGTGAATCATTCACACTAGAAATACACCCATGGCTATGATTTATCTCATGATGTGATATTTTTTAATATTAATACAAAAAATGTTGTTCCAACCTTGACGAGACGATAAGGTGGCTAAGATGTAAAACAAAAGGTCATTGATTGATACCTTGTAGTTTGCAAAAAGGTAGTTGTTTAAAAAAATTAAAAAATATAAATTTTTATTCGTTATGTATTATATAGTTTTGTCATAACATTTATACAAATTTGTTGACACGTTTTCTTAAATATGTCATATTTGATACAACTCAGTTTATGATAAATATATATTTGATACCATATGGAATACGTTGTAACATGTTTGTTCTAGTACGTTCGTTACATACAATATCTTATGACTAAATTTTAAAAAAATACTTATATCAAATTGTAGATAAAAGTGTACTAATCAAGTATACTTGAATCTATATAAGATATTATATATTAAAATTTATCAAATAAAAACAAAACTATAAATAAAATAAAAATTGAAATAGTATTGTCATTAATCATGGATGCATCGGAGGTTTATCACTTTATTGGGTGTGAATGGTAGGACCCTTTGTCATTATTATTCTTTTAGTAAATAGCATAACATTCTCAAATTAACATATTTTGTAACTATTCTTTTCATTTTCTATTAAAAAATAAATAAATAAATAACCAAAGTGTATTAACTCTAATCATTTTACAAAATTTAAAACCCAAAAATACAACTTTTTTAAACTTAAATTCATATGTATGATTAGAATTTAGAAATTAAACCATAAGAATTATCTTATCTATGTTTTTTGTTTTTGTTTTTTGAACGATGTACATATTAACAAACACAACAAACAATCAGACCTTCCCACAAGCCGGGGAACAACCAAACCACACGAAATAAATTACATAAACAAGAAGTTACACCAACTCGACCAAGCTAAGCCTCTATGTTTTGATTTATGTTTGAACCACACAAAATTAACTAAAATAAGCTTGAAATTGAAATAAAACTAAAGTTAAAAACAAAGAAGATTAACTTAAAGAATATTAATAGGGATTTCTTGTTTGTTGGCCTTGACAATAAAACAAAAAGGTTTATTTTTCTTCATTTGCTCACCTCGTATGTAGTACTTGATAATTCTATATTTGTTGACTGTTAACAAAATGTATCTGTGTGATTAATTCTAAAGATAAAAATACATCATTAGTTAACTGAAGAAGCGTGGATCGACTTACTTATATACGATCAACGTTCCTCGGGTATGAGTGTGCTGTATCACCGATGGTTTTCCGGAATATGAGTTCTTCCACCTACAAAATGAGCAGCACCGTGAACTTACCCCTCAGAA
The DNA here is from genome assembly GCF_021521415.1 of Bidens hawaiensis. Classification (NCBI taxonomy): domain Eukaryota; kingdom Viridiplantae; phylum Streptophyta; class Magnoliopsida; order Asterales; family Asteraceae; genus Bidens; species Bidens hawaiensis. The sequence continues at coordinate 334,904 of NW_027493109.1, forward strand.
AGGGACAGAGGGGTCCTCTTTGGGGCAACCCTCCGGTGTGAGAATAAGATATTGTAGGAGAAGATGATAAGAATGTGAAAGTGAGTAAGGACTTAGAATATATTTTCTTGCTTGCCTCCCACTGTGGAGGTGGTGTGGTATTTTTTGTATTAGGGTTTCCAATGATTGGGCTCAGACCCAATTAGGGCCTTTTTGGCCTCCTCCTATTACTTCGCGCCACGTGTCCTTAGGACACCTGGTGCTTTATCATTGATTATTCTCTGACCAAGGTATTTCACCTGACCCATGTGCAATCACGTGGTAGCACATGGGCTTTGCTGAGTTGTCCACCCTTCATTGGCAGCTGTCAACATCAGCATATTCTTTATTCCTTAAAGGATACCTTCTGGAAGGTTGTCTGATGAGCACAATCATGGTTGTCCTTATCCTGATTTGGATAAGGACGTGGTTGATTGTGTGCATGTGTGATATGCGCCTATCCTGGGGATGCGCGAGGTCTTCTCTTTATTCTCACGCGCAGATGTTTCATGCGCAGATGTGATATGCGTGAGCATGTGATATGCGCAAGCATATGTAATATGCGTGAGCATATGTGATATGCGCCACGCGCAGATGCGCCACGCGCAGATGTGATATGCGTGAGCATATGTGATGCGTGAGCATATGCGATATGCGTGAGCATATGTGATGCGTGAGCATATGTGATGCGTGAGCATATGTGATATGCGCCACGCGCATAGGTTTTGGCTTTGCGTCTTCATGACATCCTGATTTCAAGCCTCTTGTCTATATCTTGTGGGTTGACCCGCCCCGCTCGATGTTAAGGCGGGTGCATACCTCTTCAAGCCCCCCCAGTTTAATGTGTGTCTTGTCTCGCGCGAGCGAGGTAAGATAGATATTAGACTTAATGGTTTGCTTTTTTAATAGGGTTTATCTTTTCTTTTTCATTTCTCACAAGTGCGTTGCGCGAAATTCTATCCTTTTGGTTGAAATGAATCGTCCATGTACGTGGTTGGTTGGTGCTGACATGCGTCAGAGATTGAGACGTTATGTGTCAGACTTTTCGTGTGCTCGAGGTGCTACAGTGGCCTTTCATGTCTCCTCATACAGTGTCAGGAACACGTATCGCGCTCATGTTGGCCTGCACCTGCGAGTGGGGGCGCGTGAGCGTAACTCTGATCATTACCTGTTTCTTTCTCTCTCCTGGGCCTATAAAAGCAAGCCTTTTGAGTGGTTTTTTCTTCATCTTCATTGTTATTTTCAGAGCTCTTTCTTCTTCAATTTTCATTCCGATTAAGAGCCTTTATCCTTTGCTTCCAGATTTCCGTGCTTAAAGTAACCATACTGTTTGATTCACAATTGTATGTCTGATAACCCAGACACCACAATTTCCCCCAGCAAACGCCGTGTAAAGTCGTTGGTTATGTCCACTTTGAAGAAGACCGGCAAGGGTAAACGGGCTGCCGAGGCCTCGTCGGAGGAGGTGGGGAAGAACAAAACGGTGAAGAGATGGGATGAGATTCCCTGCAAATTGAAACAGTCTGACTTCGATAATCTCGTCGCCTCTCAGGGTTTTCTCCCTGAGTACAGCTGTCTGCTCCCGGCGACCGGGCAAACGGCGGCAGATCCGCCCACCGGCTATATCTCTTTATACTCTCACTTTTTCACTCACTGTAACCTTCGTCTTCCGATGACAAGGTTTATGGGTGCGTTCCTTCAGTTTTATGGGATTCACATATCCCAAGTCCATCCTTGTGGACTAGTGCGCATGACTCATTTTGAGTTCATGTGCAAAGCTCAGCGCGATGAGCCCACCCCTCGGTGCTTTCAATATTTTTACAAGCCAAAAATCCAAGATTCTTGGTTCTCATTCATACCGCGCAGTCAGAAGGTTAAGTGCTGCACTGTTTCCTTCAAAAGCCTTCATGACTGGGCTGAAAAATTTTTTTATATTAAGGCTGGTGTGATTCCCATCCGCATGACCATGCGCTCGATCACTTCTGCGCCCTCGGATGAGAATGTTCTTAAGAACCCAACGGGCGCATGGGTTAACAAGTTATCTGCTGAACCATCCCCCGCCAAGAATATTTGCGAGGAGGCGCTGGTGGGGGTTGGTATGAGCAAGAGGTGGACCGATAGCGCGACTGAGCCTGTCGTCCACGTTGATGGCTTAGGTGAGTTATTTGCTCATTGCATTATTTCTGCGCGAATATAATTCGTTTTGATGATATCATTTGTCTTGTTTTATGCAGTAAGCAAGGAATACGTCCACGCCGCCTATGACGAGCATATGGAGGGCGGCTCTGTCGCGCTGAGCGCTGGGGAAGTTGCTTTCCCCGATCGCTTCGATGATATGTTCATCTCTGTCGATTTAGAATTTTGCTTTGACAGCGATGCGCCTGGTAAGCCTTTGTACTTATGCTTATGCCTTTAGAATACCAAATTTGGTTAACATTTCTGTTGCACGTATTGTAGATGCGCTCGAGAATTATGAGTTGGAGCTTGCGGAAGAGGAGGTGGAGGAGGAAGAAGCTGAGGCGCCACAACTCAAGCGCAAAGCTAAAGGCAAAACTGGCGCAGGGGCCAGTAAAAAACAGAAGAAAAATGATGCCCATGTTGCCCAGAATCTTCCTCCTACCCAAGCGAAGGGACTTGAGAAAACCAAGGGATTTACCTCCAAGTTTTCCTCGTCTTCTTTGCCTCGAGGTGTGGGCAATCCTCCCGTCCACACGAGGTATGGTGCTGCCACCTCATCTCTTCGCGCGGCGGACAAGGGAAGCGGCGCTGCGCCTGCTGTTTCTTCTTCTCCAACAGGTATACTTTGTTTATATTTTGTGGTTTTATGAGCGTGATTCCGATAAAGTTATTAATGAAGCTTTGTTCACTCAAATGTTTGTAGAGCCGGCGACTTTGGTGGCTCAACCTCAGGCGCAGCAAGGTACCGAGGCTGCGCCGAAGGTTGCTTTGAAGTCCCCTGTTTTACCCTCGAAAAGGGGGAAAATGGACTTCATGGCGATGCTCAATTCGCGGACGGCGGTGCGCCAAGGTATTTATTGCGCTTTGATTTTCTGATTTTTTCCTTTAGATCAAGTCATGAATCATTTCTCCTTGTTGATTTTTTCATAGGAATTATAGCTGGCACACAAGCTGCTGGTGGCACTGCTGGCGTCGGCGCCGGCGCCGTTAGTTCTGCTCCTGCTCCAACAAGCACTGAATCTCCTCTCATTGTGCGCCGGCGCCGTTAGTTCTGCTCCTGCTCCAACAAGCACTGAATCCCTCTCATTGGGATTACTAAGGAGCAGGAGACTATTTTACGCGCTGATCTAACGGCGTCAAGACCTCCCTCACCTCCTCCTGCGCGCAGCCCTCGTGAGACTGTTTTTGATTTTTCCAAGTCGCAGGAGAAGAGACCTGTTACAGAGGATGATGAGGAGGTCAATTCTGAAGGTTCTGGTGGTGGCCGCGCAAGCCCTGTAGCGCCACGAGATTTCGTGGCGCAGCCTTCTTCTCGTTGGGCTGGCGCTGACTTTTCTGCCGGCTCTCCGCAGGTATAAGTTTGTTTTGCTCCGCTGTGCGGACTTTCAGATTAGTGTTTAGATGACTAAAACGTTGCTTTTGCGTTGCTTTGTGTTTGCAGGAAGCGATCACATATACCGCCCGAGCTAGAATATCACTGAAGATAGCACATTTCAATCCATGGGCGTATGTGAAGACTTCTGGGCTCACTCTGTTCCTCCGGCTGAGAGGAGGTTTCAAGAGGACCGCGCTCGCGTGGACTTGCTTAATGACCACCTTTTTGCTGGGTCTGCGTTCTTTGCTGCCTCCCAAGAGCTTCGCAATGATTATATAAAAGTGCGTGATGCCCTTGTGGAGGCCAAGCGAGAGGCTAAGGTTTCAGCTTGGAATCTTTCTGATGCCCGAGAGAGGGCTGAGAAACTCCAAGCGGAACTTAGCGAGAACCGGGCAAGTGCCAACGCTGCTTTTGTGAAGCGCGGGCATGAGCTGCAAGCTGCGCGGGAGAAGCTGCAGGTGGCAGAAGCGGATGCCGCCAAGTACGCGCGCCGGGCGCGTGACCTGGAGTTGGAGGCAGAGGCGCGTGACCAAACTCTTGCGCAGGCTAACACTGACAAATCTTTATTAGAGAATGAGGTTGCGCGCCTGAAGAAAGAGCTCGATGCTGCGCGAGCGGAAAAGAATGAAGCCTTGGCGGCAACAGCGTCTGACAAAGAAGAGCTAAAACAAGCCAAGGAAACTATTGAGTTGTTAAACTCTCGGATTCCTGCTCTTGAGACGTCTGTTTCTTCCCTCGCGCAGGATCGTCAATGGCTAGTTTCACAGGGTGTGACTCGTTGCGCTTATGCGATGAAATACTCAGACGAGTTTCAGACCCTTGTGATGGATTGCAATGCAGCATCGCGCTTGGTGGGTCGAGCTGAAGGGTTTAAGGATGGCTATGAATATGGCATGCTGAAGAAGAATCCATCCGACTACCCTTATCAGCTCGACGCTGTCTGCGTTGACATGGCCGAGGTGGGGGAGAAGTACTTGAATACTCTAATTCCCATCCTTGAGCATGTATTTTAACCTTAATGAGTTTACTTTGACTTATTTTCCTAATCTTTTGTACTCATACTTTTCCTTGTGACTTGCAGATAGCCGCGCTTGCTGACCAGTCCGATCTTGGCACGCTAAAGAAATTACTTGATGAATGTGAAGGGACTGGTGGCAGCGATGATGGCGCGGGCAATGCTGCCTCTGCTAGCGGCTCTGGCGTGGCCAAATGACCTACTCCTGACACTATCGTGATAGAAGACGACTCCATTCAAGACGAACAGCTTGATTATGGTAAGTTTGGAGATGACGAGGAGCGGGCTGCGCCAGATGCTGAGGGAGGAGGTAATGATGAGGACGATGAAGAGGCTGATATTGATATAGAGACTTGAAAAGCCCTTCATGTTTTTTTTTTGTAGTTTTTATCTCATCATTTGTAAATTTGTAAACTTCTATGTTTTGCAATGAAATTTTGTTTTTTCCTTATTCGCATCTTGCGCATTACCAATTCATCTCTTTATATTGCATGTGTTTGCTTGTTGAATATAAGATATGCTTGCACATTGAAACTTGAACAAGGTTGTAAGGAAATTATTTTACTTAATCCTTAACAGTTGTCATATTTCAAGTTATTTTGCAATATTCTGAATATGCTGACACGTGCCTTGGCATTTCATTATTCCTCTTTTGCGCGACGTTATCGCGCATTTATTATAGGATGAATGAGTTTTTTAGCATGTACGTGTCAGTATGTGTTACTCTGATATCCATTATAATCCCATGCGCGACCTCGACCTGAGACCTTAACAACCATGTTTTGGCATGTGCTTTGCCTTAGCCGTGCTTAGGTATTTTTATGGTCTAGCTGCGCAGCATGTAGGATGGATGTTGTGAGTAATTTGAGCTAAGGCTCATATTATTGGGCTAAGGCCCTGAGCTAAGGCTCATATTATGTAGGGGTATGGTACTAAACTCGGCTTACGACCTTAATTTATTATGTTTGGCTTGTTTTATTATATGTGCTAATACAATATTATTGGGCTGAGGGGGTTTTGTGGAGGTAACCCTAACTGGGCTAGGCCCATTAGGGTACCATGATGGTGGCCATGAGGCTCCCTATATAAGGAGGTCTCCACCTCCTTATTAATGGTTGGTTGTTCTCAATAAGAGCCACCACCATAACCATTTTTGTGTCTGTAAACAAGAGATCCTTGAGATTTCTTAGCAGTCACCTCCACACCCCCAAAAACCATTGCAGATCTTAAGCTACCGGAGAAGAAGATCGAGTCGTGGTTCGTTCATCTCGAAGACAAAAGTTAAAAACTAAAATAAGCTTGAAATTGAAATAAAACTAAAGTTAAAAACAAAGAAGATCAACTTAAAGAATATTAATAGGGATTTCTTGTTTGTTGGCCTTGACAATAAAACCAAAAGGTTTATTTTTTTTCATTTGGTCACCTCGTATGTAGTACTTGATAATTCTATATTTGTTGACCGTTAACAAAATTTATCTGTGTGATTAATTCTAAAGATAAAAATACATCATTAGTTAACACAAATATAAAATTAAAAAAGAAATAAAAACGAAGAAGATAAAGATAAACCAATTTCGTCAATTGTAGCATTCCTAGAAATAATATTATTTAATTCCATAAACAATATAAAAACAATAACTTAAATACCAAATCTGCTGCAGATGATCAATCTTACAAATACACACACGTTCACCAAAACACTCATTTCCATTTCCAATTATGGGAGCCGATAATCACACTACCGCTCGTGGACGATTAGCCGTACTATCGGCTCACCTATCCGCTTGTGTCGAATCCAATACGTTCACTCCGGTTCTCGAATCATCACCGGTTTCCGCTCAGGTGTTTGTACAACCGCCGCCGAATTTGAAAGGCTCGTTGCTGATCGCCGATGAACGGACCGGTAAGAAGTACAGAGTTCCGGTTTCCGATGAAGGTACCGTCAGAGCTACCGACTTAAAGAAGGTAAATTAGAGTTTTATTAATTAGGTTTTAACTTGTGATGCTTGTGATTTTTAGGTTTTTACTGTTACATACACTATATTACTTAGTGTTTATTTTAATTTGGAGATATGATTTGATTAGGTTTTTATTATTTTAATTTAACAAATCATGTTCATAATTCAATTATAATTGCACATGAACACACCAATTGTATCGATTTGATGCAATGACTTTGATAGCTTTTGTGTGTTTTAGATATGATTTGATTAGGTTAGGAGATATGATTTAATTAGGTTTTCTTGATTCTATATTAATGAATAAAATTCGTGATCTAACCGAATTTGCGCATGAACATGCCGAGTGTATCGATTTGATGCACTGAATTTGATAGTTTGTGTGTGTTTTAGGTTTTTAACTATTAGATTTTTTTATAACAGTTAGTGTTTATGTAACTAGGGGATATGATCTGATTAGGTTTTTATAATATTATGTTAATGAGTCAAATTCGTTATCTAATCGAATTTACACATGAACACGCCAACTGCATCGATTTGATACATTGAATTTGATAGTTTTTGTGTGTTTTTGGTTCTTACCTATTAGGAGATATGATTTGATTAGGTTTTCGTTATTCTATATTAACGAATCAAATTCATGATGCAATCGAATTTGCACATGAACTTTCCAATTGTAACAATTTGGTGTGACTGAATCTTGTGTCATTAGGAGATATGATTTAATTTCTGTATCAACAAATCAAAATCATAATCCAATCGAATTTGCGCATGAGCACGCCAATTGTATCGATTTGGGGCATGGATCTGATAGTTTGTGCATAACTTGTTGCAGATAACTACAGGAAACAATGATAAGGGTTTGAAGCTCTATGATCCAGGCTACCTTAATACGGCACCTGTTAGATCATCAATCTGTTACATTGATGGTGATGAAGGGATCTTAAGATACAGAGGCTACCCAATTGAAGAGTTGGCAGAGGGTAGTTCGTTCTTAGATGTAGCATACCTATTAAGTAAGCCCTAGAAACTTGATGAATATCAAGAGTTCACTGTATATGTTCTTGAGTGTTGTGAGTGCTTTTTTGCATATTGATGTTTGTTTTTTTGCAGTGTATGGAAACTTACCTTCTCAGAGCCAATTAGCAGACTGGGAGTTTGCTGTAGCACAACATTCAGCTGTTCCACAGGGGATTTTGGTAATATGGTTTTACATGCAATCTTGTTTGCAAATTTGGTTAAAACATTGTTTGGTAAATATTATAAAAAAAACCATCGTATTTTCTTATTTTACATGAAAAGTCTCCCAACTTAATTTTTATATAATAAAGCCCCCAAATTTTATCAGATAAACATGGCGATTTCCCTCAGCCCAATCTCGGTGTATTAAAGTCTCTATATATGTGCAGAATGCATGTACATGTGAAAAAAGTTTAAATTAGTGAATTGTTATCCCGAATTTGATTAAGTGATATTGACATAAATTCCGTATGTTGACCAATTTAAGAGGTAACAAGCCATTATCTTAATTGCTTTTTCACAAGTATGTGTATTCAAGACAAGTTAATGACTTAATATACCGATATTATGGACATTTTCATGTCTTTTTGACACATTTAGGGACTTTTAACATACCAAAATTGGGATGAGTGACCTTTTCATGTAAAATAAGAAAGTATGTTGGTTTTGATGGCATCAACGCATTTATCAAGTTGTCTTCTCATGGGGATTGTGTTTTGAGTTCTTTTATTTAAACATTTTTTTTGCCAGTTTCTTCTTTCTTGATGTGGAATAACTTTTTATCTTAAAAACATAAAACGTATGTTGCAGGATATTATACATGCCATGCCTCATGATGCTCATCCAATGGGTGTTTTAGTCAGTGCAATGAGTGCCCTTTCTGTATTCCATCCTGATGCAAACCCTGCTCTTAGAGTAAGTAATTTCACTTTCAAACATTATTAACTCGATATGCTAATTTACATTACTTTGAATATATTCTCAAGTTTTACTTTTTTATATAGGGTCAAGATCTATACAAGTCTAAACCAATCAGAGACAAGCAAATCGTTCGCATACTCGGAAAGGTTTGACTTTTGAGTTTTGACCTATTTAGCTGAGCATTATTCTTTAATTATTTTAGCTTATTTGTCATTAATTAATGGTCAGGCGCCAACTATAGCAGCAGCTGCGTATCTAAGAATGGCGGGGAGGCCACCTGTTCTTCCTTCAAGCAATCTTTCTTACTCAGAGAACTTCTTATACATGCTAGATTCATTGTAAATAAAATTATTACATATAAAATTATTAGATATTTTTATGTAAATGAAATTGAGGCATACATTTTATAAACTTGCAGAGGTGACAAGTCTTATAAACCAAATCCTAGACTTGCTCGAGTAGTTGATATTCTTTTTATTTTACATGCTGAGCATGAGATGAACTGCTCCACAGCAGCAGCAAGACATCTTGCATCAAGGTAACCGTGTATTTTCATATTTAACTGATGCGGCCTTTTGTTATAGATTAGGGGTGTAAACGAGCCGAGACGAGCACGAGCTTGCTAAACTCGAGCTAAACCTCGGGTCCTTTAACTTAATAGAGCTCGAGCTCATCTTGTGTTGAGTTCAATGTCTACTTCTCGGTCTCAGCTCGTGAATAATTATGTTAGCTCACGCTCGACCCGGGTGTGACTTTTGTTATTTATAAATTATTAATTATATATTTATGCGAATCTATTATACACATTTTTATGATTATAGTTTTATATATCATAATATTATTTGATTAAATTATCATAGTTATACAAATAGTAGTATATGTTATATGATTATATCTTTATTATATTAATTAAAAAAGTTTTTATATAAACAATAAGCTTGTTTTGGCTTGCGAGCTCATACAAGCTCGGTATCTGAAGCTCAGGTTCGAACTCTTTTATTATATGAGCTTCAACGTCAGCTCGATCCGAGCTTTTAGCGAGCCAGTCTCGGGTATCTTACGAGCGATTGGGCTCGTTAACACCCTTAGTTATATTCTATCAGTCCTAAATTATTGTCAATGAATGAAAAGAACAAAATTTAAGATATGTAAACAGTTATCACTCTTTTGTATTAAACAATATTAATAAGTGTAGTTAAGTGTAAAGTGGGAAAATTAGTAAATTATATTTATCAGTTATTGTATCTGGATAAATTAAAAAAGAAATATAAACAGTACTACAGTAGTTTTGGAATATGTATGCAGTGGTGTTGATGTATACACAGCTCTTGCTGGAGCAGTTGGAGCACTATACGGGCCACTCCATGGTGGAGCAAATGAGGTATACTGATAAGTTTGAGATAAAACAGAACCATAATTAACAGACCACCCACATATAAGTTTAAGTTTCTTGTGTTGTCTTGACATCATAGGCGGTTCTAAAAATGTTAAACGAGATTGGAACCGTTGACAATATTCCCGAGTTCATTGAAGGTGTGAAATACAGGTTGGTTTTGTTTCTCTGATTTAGTTGTGGAACTGTTGACACGAACATTAAATGAGTGTGAATTTGATCATGCGCGCGCTATTTGTACAGAAAACGAAAAATGTCGGGTTTTGGGCACCGCGTGTACAAAAACTATGATCCCAGAGCAAAAGTTATTAAAAAATTAGCAGAAGAGGTTTTCTCAATTGTAGGCAGGGATCCCCTTATTGAGGTATTTCAAACTTTATAAAATTATATCTTTCTAGTGCATATTATTTATATTACTCATTGGCTAACATGAGGTCAACAGGTGGCTATTGCTTTAGAACAAGCTGCATTATCAGATGAGTACTTTGTGAAAAGAAAGCTGTACCCTAATGTTGATTTCTATTCTGGCCTGATTTATCGGTATGTTTTTTCTTGGATTTTTCGTGCAATTTTGTTTGTTGCTAAATAAGTAACTGATAAAAATTATCGTTCTTGAAACAGGGCGATGGGTTTTCCGACTGAATTCTTTCCTGTTTTGTTTGCCGTACCTCGAATGGCTGGTTATTTGTCGCACTGGCGAGAGTCCCTTGATGATCCCGACACAAAGATCATGAGGCCTGCACAGGTTTGCTCGATTTCAACCTGCTTACCTTTGAAACGAGTTTATCTCAAACAAGTTACTTTTGAAACGAGGCCCAATTTGTACTTAGGGCTGTGAACGGCCGAGACGATCCAGGTGGGGCTCGGCTCAGTTAAAAACTGAGCTTAGCCAGATCGGTTTGTGTATCTTAAGGAACTGAGATATTGAGCCCAGGCTTGGCTTGTAAGAAGCTCAAGCTGGCTTTTTTTTTAAACTAATATTACATTTTTACACATTGATATATATCAAACGAAAAAAAAAATTAACATGCACAAAATGCATAATTAATAAACTACGACGTGTACTTTTGTATATTCTAAAATTTTGGATTGTAATTTATAAATGTTAAAATATGGGCTTTAAAATGAGCCAATGAGCCAGCTAACTGGGCCTAATGAGCGAACCAGTGAGCCGAGCTTACTTTTGCTCAGGTTTGGCTCATAAAAAGCTTGAGCCAGCTCGTTTTTTAAAAAGTTAAATTTATTTTTTACACATTGATATACGTGAAAAGAAAACTAAACAATATTTTTAACATGCACAAAATGCATAATAAATAACAAAATTAATAATTTATATATGTAATAGATTTGGGTTATAATTTATAAATATCAAAATTTGGGCTTTATTTTAAACGAGTCAACGAGCCGAGCTTACATTGTCTCTGGCTCGGCCTGGTTACAAACCCAATGCAACAAAGAAACTGATTTGACCTGTTATCCATCTGTCCGATTCACATATTTTGCCGGCTGTGTATAAAATATAGCTTTAAAAACTTAACGATTTTATTGGGATGCTGTTAGGTTTACACGGGTGTATGGATGCGGCATTACATTCCTGCCCAGGAACGGATGTCATCAACTGGAGCTGTAGTTGATAAACTTGGACAGGTGTCGGTCTCCAATGCAACAAAGAGGCGGTTATCGGGGTCTGGGGTTTGATTTGGCTGGCTGGCTTTGCGAGTTGACTTTCAGGGAAGTTGAAAGAAGGTTTTAAGTGTTCTTAATAATTCTATATATGATTATTGTTTGGTTCTTGTAATATATGTATAATCAAGGCCATGTTGAACTGTTTTAATTTGCCTGTCACGGGTGATAGTTGCTAATTTGAGATTTTATATCTGGTTGTCTATGGGTATTGGGTAATAAAATAACCTTAATAAAAACACTATATATGATCCATCTTCATAATAACTGTTTAATAATCGCTTTATTTGAATTGTTCTTGAACGTTTGGGTTTGCTGGCTAGTTTTGGACTTCATCGGGCACGGTCTCCGTGAAAAAGAAGGTAAACATGAATAGTTGTGCTTGCACAAAGTAGAACCTTTTGGGTTCCTACCTTATTAGTTATCTTATAAACATTACATAGATCCATCAATCAAATTAATATTAATATGTATATTTTGTATATCATCACATTGAGGGCTCTATTCGCCTACGTATCTTATTAGATTAGATTAGTAAATACAGTAGAAACTCGATAAATTAATACTCGATTATTTAATAAACTCTCTAAGATAATATTTTTTGCCAGCCTCGACTCGGGGATATGGTGCTAAATTAATAATTCACTAAATTATAAGATAATACATTTTTGATAATTTCTTTAAACCCCATGTAAAATATAAATTAATAATTTCTTATATATAGCATATTACATGAATGATTTATGAAGGTTTCTTGGAAAATGACTCAATTGTCTTTTGTTTTTTGTTTGTGTTAACCTATTTTGATCTTGTATTTATATAGAAAATATTTTTAATGTCCATAAAGTGATACATTGAACACAAGAAGCATAATAAGGTGGGAGATTGAAAGTTTATTTCAAATTGGGCCGTTCATTTGATATACATGCATTGTATACAATAATTAAGTGGAAGCTTGAAAGGTGTTTGTAAACTAAGTATTCTACTCTAAATTAATAAAATATTAATTAATAATTATTAATTTATTAATTAATTAATAAATTTTAGTGGTCCCAAGTGTATTCTTTTATAGAGTTTATACCGTAAAACAAGATCAGTAGATGGTTTTCATGAAACCCTATTTGGCTACTCTACTACGTTATAAGCATAAACTCTTGATGCGTGTTAAAATAAATAAAAGCTAAAGAAAGGAAGAAAAAAACAAATATAACAAACAAATTAAATGTTTTTAGCAACTTCTGCATTAAGGTGATAGATGGTGAGACTGTTAGGTAACCAAAACAATATTAATACCCTTCTACTCCATGCATTAAGTTGATCACTCAAACCCTCTTCATCTTCATAATCATCGAATCCGCCATGGAATCCGATTAAAAAAAACACCACGAGCACCGCCACTCGTCTATAATGGTCATTGGTCCAGCCTCTTGTCGGCTAAACTAGCTAAATCGGCTAGCAACGCCCAACAGGGTCCTTGTAAGGTGTTGTTAGCTACGTCCAGCATCCAGAACCTGAAAAATGAAAATTACGTGGTTTACTCGACGTGCATGTTCTGTTGCCAGTGGAGACGTTGATGTCCACTCATCGCAGGTGGCATTTTACTTGTCTCACTGACAATGCGGTCGACATCAACTTCTCCAATTCGGACAAATAGGCACGTCAACTAAACCACGTGCCATTTCCTTTTTGGGGTTCTGGACACTCAACATGGCTAACAACACCTTGCAGGGAGAATTAGAGGGACCCTGCCGGGCGTTGCTAGATGACTTAGCCGGTTTGAATTCCGGCAAGTAAAATTCTATCCGGAAACACGATGTTCGCGTTCTTCATGTTAAGTATTGGGTAATAAAAGCACCTTAAAAGGTGTTGGAATATGTTTCTAAATTTCATTATCTTAGTTTGATTCTTTATCATAGAAGCATAATAGGAAGACAATGTATTATAGAAGCATCATTTATATCATGGTGGTTAAGGTATGTGTAGTGGTTGACTCAATTGAAAATTTTCTAGATTGACTATCACTATAAATCACTGAAGTCTGTCAGAATATTTACACTATAATAACATAAAATAAATTCGAAGAAACTGCCAACTCTCGTACCACATGGGTAGGTCCACCCTTGGCCCTGGGTATGTGCCTCACAACCAAAAGGTTGGAAGTTTAAAATCTAAACAACTTGAAATCTTGAAAATGTAATCATTAAATAATACTTATACACAGGGCCGGACCGGGGAGTGTGTAAGTCGCCCCCCGGCGGGGCACGCAAGTTTCGGGGGTACAAACTTTTTTTTACATATATATGTTTGATATATAAAAGATCTTAAGTCAAACGGCATTGTCAATTAGTCGAATCAGTCGTTAATTTTGGTGTTAAAAAGTCACCGGAAAAATAGGTTCACCGGATAACTTTTCCGGAAAGTCTTGGTGGAGAAGATGACAAAAAAACCAAGTTTTAGGTAATGGAAAAAATAGTTACACCCTTAACTTTTATTTCAACATACCATTTAAAATTCTTTTAACAATTTTTAAAAAATTGAGTATATAAAATATATTATTTTTAATAAATTTTGTATTAAAACTCGTACAAATATTAAGTTTTTGGGTTTCAAAAATTTTGGTATTATATTTTTGTTATATATTTATTGTTATAACATTAATCGGCGTTTATAAAAATTAGCTTATATATTTCGTTATTTGTTAAGGCCTACGAACCTTTTTATTTCAGCTCGGCCGAGGTATTTAAATTCTCGGAGACGACCCTGCTTTTAAATTAACTATATAATTAGCATATAATAAAATAACCGGTTACACGTGCCCTATCATAAACACTAATTCTTGAAAGTTTTTCTTTCAATTTCTTTTAACTTTGATTTAATGTTTCAAGATTCAAATTCTTTTGTGATTTTAAAGCAGCATTTAGAAAATTGTGGACTTTCAGTTCACTATATCATTTTCATAACAAACCTAGGTCACATTATACTTTTACTCCCTCGAAATCAAATGTGGTTTCCGCTTTCATCCGCCCATGCACACGAAAAGGAAGCGCACAAAATGGAACCATACAGGTGGACAACTAGAGGAAGTTATATTTCCATTTAGCCCTGCTGGGTTCAATGCCCTGCATTTCTCGATTGTATACCAATCTCCCGTCCCATCCGAGCTTATAAAATTCCATCTTAATGCAAACTATTTCCATCCAGCCCTTAAAAACCGAAATTTAACGATACACTTGTCAAACTGAATAATTTTGGAATACAGAGATTAACAAAAATACTGATTGGTAAACAGAAAAACAAACACTGACTTTGAAACATTCGGATTTTTTTAACGCAACTTTATAATAGGCTTTTTAGAATCTTCTTGCGGTTGGTGTACTGTACTAAACTTGGAACTTGAAGCAGCAGACTTTCCAGGTATATGAATTGGTTTCATTATATGAATTGGTTTCCTTATAGATGGAACACTGCACGATAATAATAAGATTTCTCGATGGTTAGGCCACGATCAATAAAGACAGCTATTGGTTCTACGCAGATATTAACTATAACATTACCTGCGATTGTTATGCACAGCAACTTTCTTCATAGCAGATAGGTTGTGGAGCTCTCGACTGTCGAAAAAATCAACCAAAACATTAAAAAACCGTCAAATCTTGTAGGGTTGAACTGATAAACCCTGACACGACCCGTCTATTTATTGTGTCAAACATTAACCCTAACCTAATTTTTTTTAAAAGAACACGAGCACGACCTGTGTAGGTGTAAATGTGCCGGGCCGAACCTGAGCTCAACTAGGCTTGAGCTTGGCTCGTTTAACTTATGAGAGCTCTAGCTCGGCTCGTTTAACTTATAAGAGCTCCAGCTCGACTCTTCTAACTCATTTATCTATGCATAACCCATTTATCAATACGAGTCAAAAGTTGATGGTTATAAATGGGTTAAATAGGTCGTAAGCAGGTTGGTTGGTTGGTTGACCTTGTAAAATATTTTGTACTCTTATTTTAATCTTAAACAACATGTTTAACTAAGCAGGTATAACATGTCAACTTGTTTATTAAACAGGTTATAAATGACAACCCAAAAACTACTTATTTCCATGACCCCTGATAAAAACTTTATGATAACACAAACAATACTTCTGAAAATGAACAATGATATACTATTTCAATGGTAAGTACCTCTTAAGGAATTCTTGTTTGGCTTTCTTCATTATTCCACTCTTTGTATTACTGCAGCTACCGGGCCCTACAGAAGCCACATCAACAAATGTCATAAAGCTCATAATATTTGATAATATTAAGTGGGTGTTTGTATGAGCTTTTAAAAGTTGCTTGTTTGCTTGTTGAAAAGCAAAATGTGTTTGGCAAATCTACTCCAAAAGCTTCAAATTGGAGCTTTTCAAAAAGCAAATCAGCAAAAAAACAATTTTAAAGCTCATCCAAACACCCCCTAAGTATTAACTATTGAAATTCATAAGGTACCTCCATAAAAACTCCTTTTATAGCTGCTGGACGGAGGCACTTTGGTGCACAATTGAACTTGCCGACTTTGCTTCTCTGTCATAACATAAGAATGGTCAATTCTAAATAATAATATATATACAGAAATACAACATAAATAATAAGCTTCATATTCAAAACGAAATTTATAAAGCATTTTTATTCCTAAATTACGCTACGGGTGTGAAGATATCAACATCGTCAATTGCAACTTAAAGCTGACTAAACAAAAGTCAGCAGTGCAAGAAACAAATCAAGTAAACATAAGGCAAAAAGGTCACCAAGCATAATAAATGAACTTACTAGCATCTTCTTTTTTATACAGTTGCTTTATTCGCTCAAATGATTTTTGTTGGGCCTCCTCAACGTCCTTTAACTTTGCCTACAGATTGAGCAACCTATATATTAGCATATTAATGTATATAATGTATATAGGTATATATGTGTGAACCCTCGGGTGGGCAAAAGTGATGCTTGCGGCGCACACATATAATGTATATATGTGTGAACCCTCGGGTGGGCAAAAGTGAAATTGCACTAATTTTGACGTTATTTTACTAATCTCGTGAAAATAACGTTAAAAGTGGCGGAAGGTTAATCAGGCATCATGTGGTGGCGTTGATAGCCGAAAGACAAGGATACATGCACCAATCGGTCGGTGTCCCGATGGTTGAGTGTTATGTATCTTATGTCCAAGGCTTGATGCAAAACTACTATCGAGCTGGGGGTCTCACCGGAAGCACCCTCTCTATCCCTATGGGGTAGAGGTAAGGCTGTCTGCATCTTACCCTCCTCAGACCCTACCATAGCTTTGCTATTGGTGGGATATACTTTGTACGATGATGATGATGATGATATATTAGCATATTAAATTTTCAAAACTGGTTAAATCTTCTAAAAAGTTATCATTTTCCGGATACTAACAAAATGTAAATAACATTTTAGCAACAATATTATGATACACAAACAGAATAAAAAATGAGTCATGAAAACTTTTGATGGGAAAGGAAATATTAGTACCTCATACAATTGTCTCCATTTAAACGAAACTCTCTTTTCTTTCATTCTTTCAACTACAACGTTGGTGCTTTTGACACCAAACTGTTTTGTGTAAAAGTTCTTCCATAGCTTATTAGTAACCGGGCTTAAATCTCGGTCCTGCACAACATACAATACTTAAAATATCTCGAATTTAAACACGATTTTTGTTAGAAAACAAAACTATGTTAAAAGGCATTAACTACCTCAGTTGAATCCTCGATATGCTTAAGCTGTTCTTCAGTACAATGCGGTAAAAACCGTTCTAAAAGATACGCGTCCGTCTCTCCTACATCACCTAAATACCTAACATTATCTATAGCTTTTTGAACACAAAGATCAACCAAAGTAGGGATTCTTCTCACTGGCTTTGCACCCCATTCTCCCACAATTTGGTCAGTTGATCTCATTTTCCAGTACAGCCCTGAAGTACGCAGTAAAAAGTTCTTTTAAAACATGATCAATATTCTAACATTCATTCAAATTTGAAGTTGCAGTTGAAGATACTCTACCAAATAAACAACTTCATTTAAAATCTATCTAAAAACAATAATGCTGCATTGAGTTTGAGATCCAAGGGTGAAATTGTTGTAGTTATGCATAAAACTTGTGTGATAGCGCCAGACATGACAAAAGCTTAAACAACACCCCTGATTTTATGCTCCCAAGGTTATTTCAACAAAAATTGTTATACGGTCAAAGTGTCAATTATGTATAGTAGTAATATATTAGGTTTTAAATAGAGGTGGACAAAAGAACCGGTTTGAAACCAATTACGTAGAAACCGGTTTGTAATTTTCTCCACCGAAAACGGCCAAAAACCGAACCGAAACCGATCGTAACTTGGCCAAGTAAAGTTCATACATGTTGAATTCAGACATTTAATAATAATAATAATAATAATAATAATAATATTATTATTATCAGTCATTCAAATTCAACCAGATGCACAATAATAACATGATTAATGCAGTTATGACAAGTACTCAATCATCAGCCCTAACTTAATGCTCCAATCAATCACAAATTTATGGTTAATTATCTTATTATTAACAAATTAGGTCAAAACACACGTTGAACTGAGATATTCATCGTTCGACACGTAAAAACCCTAAAAATTCAGATTAATTGGCCGATCTTCAAACATAACAACCAGATAATATCAATTGCGAATGAATGAATTAGATCAAAATTAGGTCAAAATTAGACTACCTGTAGCTGTAAACGGTATCGGATATTACGATCGGAATTCTGACGTCAGATGAATCGAGATCGGAGAAAGATATTATTTTCCGGCCGGTTAGTTTACGGCGGGTAGGTATTGTACCACCCAATCTCCAGGGTAGTTTCGGTATTTTGTATTTTAGTTGGTTTTCTTGCGTTGAAGTTTATTAAATGTGAGAATAATATATAGGTATCGAACCCGAACGGATAAAGATTCGACCCGTTTTTTTATTTAAGATAAAGATTTGGATTCGAATATATGGGAAAAAATTCAATATAATAATAGCTTATCGTATAATAGGTATGTGAATCCCCTTTTTTCATGAATCGATCCATACAATCGCATCCCAACATCTCAGAATCGTCAATACACATCTAATTAATCATTGGTTCATCGAAAAAAATCAGTTTTGGATCGTTAATCGATCAATTTTTTTACCTTTTTTTTTCACGAAAACCGTTTTTGAGCGTTTTAGGTTTTGGTTTAACGTTTTTGGTTGAGCGTTTTTAGGTTTTGCCTTTAAGCGTACGTTAAAGCATTATTGTACCGTATCTCGACCCTTCACTATATAATGGGAATAGATTAATTTGTTTTGGTTAATTATTTGAATTTGAATGTGTTTAGGTTTATAGGTTAGGATTATTTTTGTTTATTAAATTGAGTTTGGATTAAAATTGATTTGTTTAAAGTTTGGTATAAATATAGGGTCATGTAATTGTTATATTTGTGTTGAGTATTTTTGTGTTTAATAGAAACGGGTTAAGACGTGTTAGAAAATGCCAGTTTTTGTATGTATTTTTTAATCAATCTTATCTTGTAGCTCATGTGCCTTTAATTCAATGTGACACATTTCGCATATTGAAAATCTTACATCATAAGTATGTTTGAAAGTGTTTATAAAGAAAATAGTGTGATTGATCATTCTAATGAATTATGAGCTTTTGATGTGTGTCAAGAACTATCAATTGAAAGTTGATGGAATCATCATGTAGTGATTAGATCTTATCATAACCAACTATGACCAGATTCATAATCAAACTCGAAGTTAAATTTATTAAGGTTGTTAAACGGTTACAAGTGAATATATCAAAAACCAAAGAGAAAGGGAGATGGGAAGACCAGAGATTTCAGAGCAGGAGATGCGAAAAGATACTCGGACACATATTGTATTCGTTCCCCTAATCCAATCCAAATTTCTTTTTCTTATACTTATTATTTGTGGGCCTTGAGTTGGTTTGTCTAGTTGGGCTCATGGATATTGGGTTACTGGGTCGGGCTCATAAGATTCATAACAAATCGTGAGCATTATTTTAAAGTTTTCTTTCTATCCCAACTCGCCAAAAGGACTAGATCCATAATAAAATTACACGAAACGACAATAACTGTAATTATTGAAGTTAAAGAGCATAAGATTTATTTTTCAATATAGACAAAACACAAATAATGTAATTGTTTATTTTTATTTTTGATGTTAGCATTATTTATGTATTTTGATGCTAAATAATTTTGTGTTTAACATGACCAATATACTGTTTTGACAAGAAGAACATATCATCAATTGATAACATTTTAGATTATGAAAAAAGAAAATTAAGGATGACACGTAACACTTGTATTGTGTCAATTACTAAAGAAGTCGATCAACCAAAATTCAAGGTTCTTGAATTCATCCCAATTTCCAACATGAATCATGTGTGTCCACAAAGAGAACAATTGAGGGAATATTCCTTTTTTAGACAATATATCCTTCATGTTAAAAGGTCAATATCATGAACTGAAAAGTGAAATTGCATGTATGCTTGAGCTTGACATCTTTCAATAACAACAAATTTTATATTGTTTAGTGGCAAGTAGAATCTTTTTGTAAAACAGTATCAAATTACCTTGTTTGTATGTTTTGATCAAAGGTTAAAATATGAACTTCCCATTTCTGATTTTTGAGTCCATAGTCCATTAAATTACACTTATAATGCATGAGCTTGGTACCATAACAACATCATACTTAATTCATGATTCTGATTTTCTTAAAATTTTGGTATTGATACCAGTACTAAAATGCTCGTTTCGTTACCCGTATCAATACCATTTGCTCATTCCTAACCCTTTTTTTTGTAAATAGCTAGTTTTTTTAACCTATCTCATGTCTTAAGTGAAACTAGAACGTATAACCATTTGATTACCAGACCAAGCTAGTGGCTGTAATATTTGTACCTGTTAAGTATTAAACAAATGAGTATTTCAGTATGGGCAAAGTTAACAGTTGTAACTGCTGTATCAAATTTATTAGTACTGGTACGTTTTCTTCGATACAATACTCGCTTTGGTTTTCAATGTGATATTACGCTAAATCTTAATTGGTACGGTTACCGGTACAATACCGACATTCATGGAAAATAAATTTAATATATAGAAAATGAAAGTACTTTAGTTAGGCTATCCGTAGTTGGGCGATTAAAAGGCAACATGGCGTTAATATATAGAAAATGAAAGTACTTTAGTTAGGTTATTTGTCGCCTGCGAGGTATGTAATGTATTATTATTTTATTGTTGTGTGTGTGATATATGTATATGAGACTACAACACCATTACACGGTTTACACTCATAAAACAAAAATATACCATCTACTAATCGGACGTCACATGCCATAAAACATCTTATTTTTTAGTAAAGAAAATTAAATGTCCATTACTAATTAGGTGGAGTTGGTACGATCTTAAAATTCTACACGAAGAAGCATAACGACTCATGTGCAATATTATTATTATTATTATTATTATTATTATTATTATTGTAGAGGTCAATTTGCGTTATATAATTTCTCTCTCTGCATCTGAAGATCCACATTTTTCAAACTCTATGAATTCGATTGACGTTTGAATTCATAATTCATTCGTATTATCTCTTCATTACAAGGTATGCGTCGTTTCAACAAATTTACGCACAACTTGATCGAAATTTTTACTTTTACAAAGCAATCAATCAATTCCGAGATTCAATGTTTGCTGTATTTCATAATTAGCAGGTGAATTGTGATCCTATTGTCGATACAGACCATATGTTGACCAGTTTGACTTCAGAACTACACGAATTAGGTCAAATTTGATACTTAATTAGTTAATTGAATGTTCATGGTTGAAGTTAGGGTTTAGTGATTGTGATTTGGGGATTATAAGATGGTGGAAGGTGAACATGTTTATAATCAGAAGTTAGGGTTTCATCGGGATCCTTCGTTTTCCGGATGGGGTGGAAATGACGGGAAGAGTGTTGTTTTAAACGGTGGATCGGACCGCGTGAGTGTGAATAATTCGGAGACGGATGATGATTTTGAACTGCCGGTGCTTCAAGTAGTTGGTGATGGTAATAGTGCAATAGGAATGGTTAATAATAAGAATGAGAATTATGCGTCTTTTGATATTGAAAATGGTTATGATATTGATAGAGAGATAGGTTCGAAATACAGTGGTTTTGTTAACAAACGTAAGGATGGGTTGTCAAGGTCTAAGAGTCGTATTGCTGTTTCCGATATACTCAAGACGTTGTTTTTGATACTTATGTGGTACATTTTCAGTACGTTGTTGACTCTGTAAGTGTTCGTTTTTTTTTGAGATTGCAAGCTTGGTATGTCTTTGGTGTTGAGTTGCGGTTTTAGGATGTGTTTGTTGATGGTAAATAGGTATAATAAGACTCTACTGGGAGATGATATGGGAAAGTTTCCTGCTCCCTTGTTGATGAATTCGGTTCATTTTTCAATGCAAGCTGTTTTGTCAAGGGGCATTACCTACTTTTGGTCACACAGATTTGAACCCACCGTGTCAATGGCACGAAAGGACTACTTTATGAGAGGTGAGTACTGAGTACCCTTTTTAAGTTTTTAATCAAAAAAGGTTGTTTAAAAGTCTACAAAAAGAAAATAGTTCTGGTTTTGTTGATATCATAGATGTAATAAGCTTGCACACAATAGAGCTAGTATTGTTTGTAAGGGGTTCCTGACTTACTCTGTCTATTAACATATACTGCTATGCTCTTGTTGGTTTTTTGGTATAATTAGATGCCTTTTTATGTGTCATTTTTCTAAGTTCTAACTAGTGCTCATAGTTTGGCCTTCAGGAAATGCTTTCCGTAGGGTGTTTTGGATTCTCACCTGAGCCCATGTTAATTTTACATTCTCATCTACACACCTTCTGATTAATAAGCTGATGTGATTTTGGCGAAGAATACAAAACCAGAAACGCTGCCCCATAAGGCCCATATAACTTGGACACTTGGTGTTTCTACGCCTTTTGACTTATCTTTTTTGCTCTATAAGATGGTGGAGAAGTTCCATATAAATACTATGACAATGAAGTAAATGATTACTTTTTACATTCTAAAATATGGTTTTGTCATTTTTCTGAGTGTTATATGGCTTTCTTGACACTATTATAGAAAAATGATTACTTTTTTTACATGGTGCTTTTCAGCAATATATATCCCTTGTTCCACTTCCTTTTTCTGATAAATGTAGTAGATTTCTGCATTTATGTTTTCTTATTGTATGGCGGCATAATGTTTGATGCAAGTCTATGTCTTTGTTTTCCTACCTGTTGCTAGTTTAATTAACTTTTCTAATAACTAATGCTACAGATGGATTTTGCCTTTCACAGTTGTCCCTACGGCTTTTGCAACAGCTCTGGATATCAACTTGAGCAATGAATCCCTTGTTTTTATCTCTGTAACATTTGCTACTATGGTTAGTCATCTTTCTTTATTCATATTATGTTGTAATACCTTTAATATTAATGCCATTGTGGGATGCTTATGATTTTGTTAACCTTTTTCATGTTTGCAGTGCAAATCTGCATCTCCTATATTTCTCTTAATATTTGCTTTTGCATTCAGGTATTTTTACTTTTCGCTTATATTTTAAACACCCTTTTACATATCACTGTCAGTCCATATTAATAATATATGATATATCTTCTATATGCCACCAGTGGAATAAATTATAAAATTGATTTTGCATCTCAAATCCAGCTTTTATCTCTTAAAATTGAACAAGATATACATAATCACGCTATGTAAAAAGGATCGGATGTTCATTTAGCCAACTTAAACATGAATTTAATTGCTGTGTTTCAGATTGTTATATTAGCTTCTATTTTTTGAATTGTGTGATGAATAGGGGGCTCAGCTCATTTAACTTAAGAGAGCTTGAGCTTGGCTCGTTTAGAGCTCTATTTGACAGCTCGAGCTCAGCTTGTGAGTAAATATATTATTATTATGATGCTAATATCAAGTTTACCTTGTAGGTTGGAGACCCCAAGTGTTAAACTTTTAGGCATTATGTTGATAATATCTTTTGGGATTTTATTAACAGGTATCTTGCTGAACTCTGAATTTGACTGCAAACACCAGGATTAATATTTATGCTTATTAATTATCAGCATAAATATACAAATAACTTCTAATGCTTGTTTACTTGTAATGGTATGTCATCTGTTACAGTTGCAAAAGAGACCGCTTTTGAATTTTGGGGTTTCATATTTGTCATGCTTGCTGCTGTTATGTCTGGTTTTCGTTGGACCATGACTCAGATCCTTCTTCAGGTATCGTGTATATGTTTGATTACTTATTTCATTGATTTCCCACCCTGCTGTTTGTGGGATTTACTGGGTACGGTGGTGTTGGTGGTGGTTGTAATTTCTAACTTGTTTATATATATTTAGGCTTGTAAACAAACCGAATGATACAGATAGAGCTTGCTTCCGTTCGTTTGGCTTTAACCGAACAAACGATCGAACACTAACAATAAAACAAACGGGGGGTTTCTTGTTCATTTTCATATAGTAAAAAATAATGTGCACGTTCGCTTATGTTCATTCGTTAACGGTATAAGTGAATGGTTCACAAACGTAAACACACGAACATAGCTAAAAGTAGATGAATGAACATAATGTGAACAACAATGTGTTGGGTCAAAAGAAATTTAATGAATATATTAATGAACGTAAATGATCGAGCTTAAATAAACGTAAACTAACATAAATGAACTTAAACGGAAGAACATAAACAAATCTAAACGAACGAACGTAAATGCGAGACTTGTGTTCTTGTTCGTTTGTTTAACTAAATGAACAAAAAAATCTGTTCATGTTCGTTTGTTTATTAAATAAACAGCCATAAGCATACTTCCAACCGATTCTAACCGAACGGTTCACTTCATTCTGAACGTTCGGTTCGTTTACAAGCTTATATATATTATACTCTATCATTTATACTAATATCATGATTTATTTTTGCTGGGTTGGAAAAATTATTGATTATTGCTGATGCCTATCAAACTTGCAGAAAGAAGTCTATGGTACGCACATCTCCTTGCTGTTAAAACATACATATACAAACATCTGTTTATATATATAATCTGTTATTATTTCTTTAACAGGTTTAAAAAATCCCTTGGTGCTGATGAGCTATGTAACTCCAGTAATGGCGGTTGCAACAGCTTTATTCTCTCTCATAATGGATCCATGGGATGAATTTAGAAAAAGTAGTTATTTTGATAGTTCGTGGCATATAACGCGAAGTGCCCTACTACTGTTTTTGGGTGGAGCTCTAGCATTTTTTATGGCAAGTCACTTCTTTAGTAATATTCAATCGTCACACTTTATGATACATTCTAGGTTTAATACCATAAAAAACCAACATACTTTCTTATTCATTGCAGGTGTTGACAGAGTATGTTCTTGTTTCATTAACAAGTGCAGTAACAGTGACTATTGCTGGAGTTGTAAAGGAAGCTGTCACAATACTGGTATGATGACATCATCTTTGACTCATGAAACTAAATACTTGGAAAAAAAACTCCCAGAAAGTTAATTGGAAACCTTTAATAAATTGCAATACAATATGAAATATCAGAACCAATATTATTGTAATTTTGAAGAAGCGGGTCGTCACGATCAGGCATTAAGATATTCCAAAATTTAAGCAAACAAAATATCACAAGTGGGACTGGGAGATACCGTGCGTTGCGGCAGCGTGGTATCAAGCATTTGAATGCAGATAAATAATACTTGATGACGGTATATTTGTAAATCACGAAAAAGTTACGCCGTAAAAACGGAACTAAATAAATGCGAAATCGAATTTTAAAAAATCGTCTAACCAAATGCTAAAATGTTTAAAACCGGCACTAACGGCATACTGATGTTCTGACGATATTGGTTCGGTTTGTCACAGTAAAGAAAAGACATGAATTATCTTTGATCTGTTCGATTTTGAAGAAAACATTTTTCAAAACGTAGATAGAAATAAACGCTTTGTAACAGTATATACATAATATTGTAAACACTGTCACTTTATACAAAATAAAAGAACTAAACTGAAACGATACCGTGAGCTAGCTTTGATGACATGTGTGCTTGTGCTTCAATAACTTGTACATTACTACTCACATCTCGATTTTAAACAAAATTCATATCAAGACGTTTATAAAAATAGCACGTCTCAGCGACATACTTGGAAATTTCCAAAACCCTGCATCTTAAAAGTCATAAGAGGAAAAAATATGCTTAAAAATGAATTTAAAACAATAAAAATAAATAAATACAGGCAATTTCTTATATATTTATGTTACTGATTGTTTATTTTATTTTCAGGTTGCAGTGTTTTACTTTCATGATGAGTTTACATGGCTGAAAGGAGCCGGTCTTGTCACAATTATGTTTGGTGTGAGTCTATTCAACTGGTACAAGTAAGTTATCCGGAAAGACTCCCTTTTAAAGTTGTTTTCAGTAACAAATCAAAATCATAGTCGTAATCATAATCATATTACATTAATTCTTATCGAAAGATTGTTTGCATGTGCGAGTGGTTTCCTTGTAAGGTTGGTAGTTGGTACATAATATTTCCCACTTATATTTGTCAGGTACCAAAAGTTACAAAATAATATATCAAGTGGAGATGACGTGGAAGAAATTAACAACAATGTCCATGCAAAATATGTTATTCTTGAGGATATGGAAGACGAGGAAGACGGTTCTTGACTGCGTATGATATCACATGCTCCATTACAAGTAAGTTTTTTTGTAATCGATAACCTAACTAGTCTTCATGGCATCCACGTCAGCATGTAAAAGTGTAAAAAAGACTTTTATCTGCAGGTAATTGTGCAGATGTCCATATTGTTGTTTTGATCTGTTCAATACAAATGCATGAAGATGTCGGACGAACACAATATGATTAGTTAGTCGTTTTGTTTTTGTAAATTTGTGTACTTTTTGGGCTTCATTTTGTGATGTCAAATCCAGTTTTGTTGCACAGCAATATATAATCATGTATCAATTTTCTTTGTTTTAAAAAATATGCAACTCAAGAAGTTACATATATGTAACTTGTACGCTACGTGTATGCACCTCTAACGTTACTAGAGCCACTTGCATGTTGAATATCCATATAAGTTGACTTTGTAACAAACCTACGAACATGCATCAAGATCTCTCTCTTCATACAAGAGTTTCAAAAAATATTGGTTTTAGAAAGAGAATGCGAATACATACTTGATACATATATTTATAGGAAATGAACATATATTATACATCCATATGTGATCAAAAAGCTGACACTACATATGATTCCATAGACATTTTAATATAGTTAACAGCCAGCCTAAAGGATGTAACTTAAAAGGCACAGCTAGTGGAAGGCGATATTCGATCTGTAATCATGCATAAGATGCTTTTAAGAACGTGTAAACAGAGATATAAAAGGGTGACACATGACCAAAACCGACATCATGTGTTTGTGGCAACCTTTTTCTAATATGACCATAGAGGTTCCATCTAAAAGACGATATATCTAAATTAAATGACGATATGCAATAAGTTGCCTAATTTTTGTGTAGGATCAAGTGAGCACCGAATTGGGGTTGCAAAGTAACTCTAGTGTGCGGAGCATGTGAGTAGGATGGAGATAGCTCAAAAGAAAACCGTTGTAGAATCATTGCAAGAGCTATTTTCGCTTCCAGTATTGCAAAATTCTGACCAATGCATATACGTGTGCCACCACCAAATGGGAGGCACGCGCCTTGTCCCTTGGTCGCCTTTGAAATACCTTCGGAGAATCTTTCAGGCTTAAACTCATTTGCATCTTCACCCCACATATCTTTGTCTTGGTGCAATATCAACATGTTTAGTTGGACCATGGTTCCTGCGGATAAGGTTAAGTTACCTAATTTGGTTTCTTCATGTATTAGCCGTCTAACAAATGCAATTGTTGAATATAATCTTAGAACCTCGTTGAAGATCATGCTAATCTGCAAAATGAGACCGGGATAAGATAGCATAAATTAAGAACCACAACATATGCATACACGATGTAGTAAATTTGTAGCACTAAAAACTTACAACTTTTAGACGACTTAATTCATCAATACTTGGTTTTTTGTCACCAAAAATATGTAAAACTTCTTCTCTAGCGTGTGTCTGCCATTCTGAGTGTTGTCCTAACAAAATCATTGTCCAAACAAGCATATTTGCGGTGGTGTCTTGCCCTGCAAAGTAGAAGAGTTTGCATTCTTCAATGATATCATCAGTGCTTAATCCGGAATTGGTATTCCCATGTTTTATTTCTTCATAACTCGAGTCCAAAAGCATGCCCAAAAGGTCGTCAGGGCTAGCTTCTCCTGCTTTCATCGCAACAACTCGTTTATTGATTATGCTGCTTATTGAATCCTTCACTTGTTGGTGAATCTGTTTCATCCTCTTATTGTTTTTTGTTGGTAAAAATCTGTTAGATATTATTTCATCAGCAAAATAAAATCTCTAAAACTAGTGATATTACCACATTGAGAATAAAATAAAGAGTTTTCGACGGTTGGTTATGTTAAAGAAATACAAGAAAAATATTGTTTGGAAACTAACTTACCTTGATCCTGGGATGTAAACTGAACTTAAAACCTTTCCAATTAGCTTCGTTTGTTCTTCTTGAAGTTCAAATATCTTTCTTCCTTCCTCAAAACTACTACCAAACGCTGTACGTGAAATCACATCACTTGAAAACGTTTGAATATAAGGCCACACATCAACTTCACAAGAGCTTTGTGACATTACCGCCTTTCCCAATTTTTCCATCATATCATTGCAACTCGCATAGAATGCGGGTCCCATATACTACAAAAAGAAAAATAATCATTCCAACGACGGTTTTTTATGCATAAGCAACTTATAACAAAATAATAATAGAAAAAAAAGGTAAAGGAAAAACAAGAGCAAGAAACCTTGAGCTTCTCCATGTGGAATGCGGGGTTGATGATTTTTCTGTGTTTAACCCATTGATCACCCTCGGTAGCTAGTAATCCTCTAATTAGCAACTTTGTTAATGGATTAACTCCCTTTGGCTTTTGAAACTTATTATAGTTAGCCAAAAGTTCTCGTATCATAGACGGTTCATGTACGTGTAATATGGGTCTTGTTCCTACCCATGTAAAACAATTCTTACCTACGCGTCAATAAAAACCCATTATAAGAAAAATCTAGATAACCAAATATTTGTTTTCTTAGATTATAAAATAAATTAGAAAATTGTTCCACAGATAAAAATGTTGCAGTTAATTAGTTAGATACAATTTGAGAATAGTGAAAACAATATACTTACTCATTGCATCACAATTTCGCCTTGTGCTCACTGCTCACATATATATACATGTGAGGCATGGTTATTGTAAGAATACATAGTTTCCTAATAAACTTAAGAATAGATACGGGCATTTGGATTAAAGCAGTTGATGATTTAGATCTATAGCGTGCCAAAATTCCGTATATTGTCATATTACATGTTGTAATATCAGTGACGGAACTTGGACAGTTGTATTGAGGGAGCCGAAAAACATATTGACAAAAATTATTCGTGATAAAATTATAGCTAAATAAATAATGTATAGTAACATATTAAAGAATTTTTAAAATACTAAATATTGAAAATACTTTTGTCTAATGGTGTTTCAGGAATGTAGTGCAATAACTTCTTTTACACAGCCTATATAGCTCTATATAAAAAATAGCTTGTAGACTAACTTTTGACTCTTGAATATTTGCATAATAATTAATATTATATATATTACATTCATCTTCTTCATCTAAAAGACCACAGTGACCACCATAGCCTGCCTGAGCTCTTCAAAGAATATAAAAAAATAGCTATAATGCAATCTATTTTCAGTTTTTTGCTACTTCTAAACCCGAAAACATGAGGGGCCACAACCCCTCCCCGCCCCCAAGAAGATCCGCCCTTGTGTAATATCCTATTTACGTGGTATGTTTTATTTTAGGTCGTTCTACTTTTCTTACAAAACAATTATTTTTATTTAAACCCTTCTTCATACATGTGAGTTCAATGCACTATCATAAATAATTCAAAAATCATTTTAAACCCGTCATTTATAAATATTTATAATATAATCGTAAATATTAAATAATTCATCGCTCAAATTATATAATTTAACTACTTTCACGTCTCTTTTTTTCACATACCAAGTTTCCAACACATGTTTATAACTATAGATATCATAACATTTATCATACACCATTATTCAAGTTTGAATCTCCGGTGCTGCTAATATTAAGAGCACGCACATGGGTTGGGGTTTGACCCTAAGACCTCCGAGAAACATGAAACTATTTGCACATTTGCATGTATCAATTCAAGAATATTCACTATTTATAATTTTCATTCAAAATATTCACAAATCGTTTTTCCAATGTTAGATAAATACACCAATAAATTAATGTTTCCAAGTTTGTTTCACTTTTGAAAATTAGTTATCTAGCAAACTATAACGGTGCGTCTAGCTCATCATAACAATGTGTCAACTTTCAAGCTCGACTCATAGTGATAACGTATAACCCTATAATGGATTTTACTTGTTAAAATTCCATTTCCTATTTATTTTATTTTCCATGTAGTTACATTACATGTACATTACAACAATTCTACTTACAAGATAATAACAAAAATAAGAAAATGATCAAATACATACCAAGAGTGGTGATGGCATTGTGGTAGAATGGCAACACACGAGGAACGATATCGTGAGTTAGATTCATCGGCTTAGACTTGGCTTCATTCGTCATTTGTGCCATTTCTTTCAAGTCTCCATACAAGAGTCTATAAGGGGTACCTTTGAGACCTTGATCTCTTAGAAACTTTTCGAGCTTCTTCGGTTTGAACCATAACCAATTCAAAATTCTCCATATGCAAAATAAGAAGATTATTAATGCAAATGCAAGAGCACAAAAACTTGTAGTGGTCTCCATGGTTTGTGGTTACGAGAAAAAGTTTATGATGTTTTCAAGTTGGTGATGATCTATCTATATTGATAAGTTAATGTTTAGTCAAAGCCTTTATGTAATGAGTGATTGATGGTTACCATCCATGTGGTTTTTTTGTGGTTGTCACTGTAAGCCCTCCACAAATTAACCTATGTCACATGAATTTGTTAGCTACAGAGTGTGGAGGTGTTCTCTTAAATAGGAAACAATATTGTTGAATATCTACAGATGGCTTCTGGTCTAATGACATGAGGATAATTATTAATATGTGTGGTTGGTCTTCCGGTCAAAATCAGTATGAGGGTTGATATCCTGTCCCAAGAGGATAGTCACGAACTCTGATAAAAAACAAAAAAACAAAAACTTATTGGATATCTTTAATTTGCATGCCTAAAAGAATTAATTTGAGCCATTGCTCTCTACACGTGTCCGTTGTATGCATGATGACCGTCAGTCAATTGCATGCCCAATTGTTTTCTTGCACAGTCAAATCACAAATGTATTTAGTAAATGCCATTTATGGTACCCTCATAAAAAAAAAGAAGAAGAATCTTACCCCTTATCTTACCCAGAAATTAACAGAGAAGTCTACAATCAAAAAAAAAAAAAAAAGAGAAAGAAGGTTTCTATCATAATTTAGTAACTCAATAGTAGAGGGGAGTTGAAGCAACCATCATCCATCAATAAATATGTAACAAGATTTTTTTACCTGTCAGACATGTACGTGTATTCGGTAGTTATCGATTAGGTTATTATAGTACTGGGATTAAATCACAACTTTAATACGGTTATAAACAAAGACCAAAAACAGCAATGGAAACTATGTGTACCAGCTGTTACTTGACCAAACTGATCCAAATTTGTCAACCAAAAGTAATTACTTAGCCTGGAATCCGTAGTAAACAGTTTGAACAGCATCAAACACTCGTAGAATCAAAAGAAATTAAGCAATCACTACACTGTGACGACTAACTATACCAAATCTTTAAGCATTTTCATTTTTAATATTATTATTGTTTGTGAATTGGATACATTATAGTTCCTATCTTATCAAGGAAAAAAAAATCAAAGATTTCTGTATAACTAATATTTCGTCAACTATTCACGATATATCCTTAAGAAGGTACTATGTAATCTTACAGATGAAAGTATTCGGTATGGAATCTTTTAGAGTTTCTACTCGATTTATTTGGAAAAACATATGATGTTGCTTTGGATAATCAACACATGATCCTAGGCAAAATCGATTACACGTATTACATATATGATACTGCCAAATTTACGTACGTTGCAACTAAATAACTTTAAGTAAAAAAAATATATATCTTAAATTAAACGAAATATGTAATAAGTTGCCTACATTTTGTGTAGGATCAAGTGAGCACCAAATTGAGGTTGCAGAGTAAGCATAGTGTGCGGAGCATGTGAGTAGGATGGAGATAGTTTAAAAGAAAACCGTTGTAGAATCATTGCAAGGGCCATTTTCGCTTCGAGTATTGCAAAATTTTGACCAATGCATATACGTGGGCCACCACCAAATGGGTAGTACGCAGCTTGTCCCTTAGTGACCTTTGAAATACCTTCAGAAAATCTTTCAGGCTTAAACTCGTTTACATCTTCACCCCACATATCTTTTTCGTGGTGCAATATCAACATGTTTAGTTGGACGATGGTTCCCTCTGGTAAGGTTAAGTCACCTAATTTGGTTTCTTCGTGTATTAGCCGTCTAAGAAATACAATCAGTGTATATAATAATCTTAGAACCTCATTGAAGATACAGTTGATCTACAAAATGAGATTGGGTTAAAAACTTAAAATAACATATATTAAGAACTACAATATATATAGGCAACAAGGATTTAGTAAATTTGTTGTGTTTAAAACTTACAACTTTTAGATGACTTAATCCATCAATACTTGGTTTTTGATCGCCAAAAACATGTAAAACTTCCTCTCTAGCGCGTGTTTACCATTCCGAGTGTTGTCCTAGTAAAATCATTGTCCAAACAAGCAAATTTGCGGTGGTCTCTTGCCCTGCAAAGTAGAAGAGTTTGCATTCCTCAATGATTTCATCGGTGCTTAATCCAGAATTGGTATTCCCATGCTGTTTAATTTCTTCATAACTGGAGTCCAAAAGTATGCCCAAAAGGTCATCATGGCTAGCTTCCCCGGCTTTCATCGCAACAACACGTTTATTGATTATGCTGCTTATTGAGTCCTTCACTTGTCGGTGAATCTCTTTCATCCTCTTATTGTTTTTTGTTGGTAAAAACCTGTTAGATATTATATTATCAGCAAAATAAACTATCTAAAACTAGTTGTATATGTTACCACATTAAGAATCAATTAAAGAGTACACTAGAAAATAATATTGTTACTAGTTTCAACTGTTGATTTTGTAAAAGAAATACAAGTTCAAAAAATATTGTTTCGAAACTAACTTACCTTGATCCTGGAATGTAAACCGAACTTACAGCCTTTGCAATTAGCTTTGATTGTTCTCTTTGAAGTTCAAATATCTTTCTTCCTTCCTCAAAACTACTACCAAACGCCGTACGTGAAATTACATCACTTGAAAAAGTTTGAATGTGAGGCCACACATCAACTTCACATGAGCTTTTCGTGCTTACCGCATTTTCCAATTTTTCCATCATATCACTGCAGCTCGCATAGAAAGCGGGCACCATATACTACAAAAAGAATAATAATTCAAATGATGGTTTTAGATGCATAAGAATCTTGTTAGAAAAAAAGAAAAATAAAAGAAAAGACAAGAGCAAGAAACCTTGAGCTTCTCCATGTGGAATGCGGGTTTGATGATTTTTCTATGCTTAACCCATTGATCACCCTCGGTAGCGAGTAGTCCTCTAACTAGCAACTTTGTTAATGGATTTACTCCCCTTGGCTTTTGAAACTTATTATAATTAGCCAAGAGTTCGCGTATCATAGACAGGTCATATACGTGTAGTACCGGCCTTGTTCCTATCCATGTAAAACAATTCTTGCCTACATGTAGATAAAAACCCGTCAAAGAATAAATCTAGATATATAGATATTAAGATACATTATAAGATACTGAAAAGAATCTAGTACTAAAACGCTGCACCCGACTTTCCAAGTTTGTTTCACTTCTGGAAAATAGTTATCTAGCACACTTGATACAACGGTGTGTAGCTCGTCACAACAATGTGTTAACTTTTCAAGTTCGACTGATAACAATATGTGTAACTCTAGAATGTGTCCAACTATACTTTGTGATGATCGATGCAATTGTTTGCTAATTAAGAAAGCATAATTTTCATATTATTTACCTGCTGTAAATATCGTGTGATTAAAATGAGGCACTGTTCAAAAGGAATTACTGGTTTATCTTCAATTTCTACTATTTTTTTATTTTATTTTACAGAAATATGTATATATATTAGATGATTATTAACTAAGAAATAAATGGATTCTACTTGTAAGAATTTCATGTTCTATTTATATCATCTTCTATGCCTTTACATCCGATGTTGTAAAAGTAGGTCTATAAGGTCGAGTAATCGCTACAAGGTAAGGTGCCGAGAGCCCGAGACGACTTAATTTCTTTAACTCCACCCAGTTCGAATTCGAAATCGATCAAATATGGTCAACCTCGGCCATAATTAGATCTAGTCGGTTAACTCAAGCCAATTTTGATTCATAAAAACAAAACATAACTCCTATGACTATTATATTAGAAAATGAATATCAATTTTTAATCAATTACTATTAATTTTTGTAATACTTTAGGATTTAAAGACGTATAATTTTTAGTTATATTGATATTCACATGTTTTGCTATAAATATTAGCGAACTTATGATTTTTTACATATATACAATTTCCCAAGTTTTTTACTTATAATTTACCATACCCGAACTCCGTCTAAACCGAGTATTTGCAACTCCCTACTAGACCGACGTTCTGCAACCACGGTTACATGTGTGTAACAAGTCTCTAAAAATCAAGATCATGGTATAACAAAAATAAGAAAATCAAATTTACATACCATGAGTGGTGATGGATTTGTGGAAGAAGGGCAAGACACGAGGAGCAATATTATGAGTTAGACTCATCGGTTTAGACTTGGCTTCATTTGTCATTTGTGCCATCTCTTTCAAGTCACCGTAAAAGAATTTATAAGGGGTGCCTTTGAGGCCTTGATCTCTTAGAAACTTTTCGATCTTCTTCGGTTTGAGCCATAACCAATTCAAAACTCTCCATATGCAAAACAAGAATATTATTGATGCAACTCCAAGAGCATAATAAACTCTAGTGATCGCCGTGGCTTAGTTGTTGTGGGTACGAGAAAAAGTTTATGATGTTTTGAAGGTATTTATTGATGAGTTAATGTTCCGGCCAGTCAAAGCATTTATGTAATGAGTGGTTGATGGTGTACGTACGTACCATCCATGTGTAATAGTCAAAAACATAGATATTGTTTAAAGGGAAGACTTATAAATATAAAAGAAGAAAAAACCAAATACAACACAAACTCACCGATTGACGAAAACGTGGTCTTCTATATTAGATTTGAACATTGTTTACTAGTTATCCCCCGTTTTACGGGGTTATTTTCATTTTTCATTTATAATATTTTAAAATTTTTATTTTAATTTTATTTATTTTAATAAGGTTAATAATATACTTAGGGTTTGATAATAAAAGGATTTCACAAATAAATAAGACGTTTAACCCGTTTAAAAGTTATCTGGGTTTGGTGAGACTCATGATCTGTTTATTTTTCTTACTATAAAATTTTTTTCTAATTATAAATAATATTTTTTTTTAAATTTGACATTATTTTTAGTATATCCCTATTTTATAAGGTTTTCATATCAAATATTTGGTGAGATTAATTTTTAATATAACGAGATGTTATAACCCGTTAAAGGAATATCTAGGTTTGGTGAGACTCATACCCGTAAATTCAGGTCAAATGCTTAGGAAACCTCCATTTACAAATAAAACAATTTATGGCTTGAGAGAATATAGGAAGCAACCAGATTCGTTTATATATATTTAAGAATTTTTTAGAAGAAGGTTCTGTTTGGCTAAAAAATTGACGTCTTTTTTTTTCATTGGATTGCCACATATTGATATTTGGATGATTCTTTATATATAAACGAGCATGATTACCGTACATTGCTGTGGGATATAATAGCATTTTTAATAATCCTTGCGACACGAGTTCGGTCTGTTTCGATGTACTAGTTACAACAAATTAAAAAAAAAACCCAATAAATATAAACTTTATATAAAATGAAAAATAATTTAAAAAAGTAAAACAAATAAATTCACCACTAAACATTTCAAAACCGACACTCGTTATAGCCGTGGATAAAGATAAAATTCTCAAAAGTTAAATAAAAACTCTAAAAATTTATTTAAAAAAAACTATCAAAATAAAGGTGCCAAGTAAAGCAATATAACAATTCTTAAAAATAAATAAACTTCGTGAACCAATGAGACAAAAACATTATTCACAGATCTTTTTTGTTGGTATATATATACACACACACTTTTTAATAGCAAATCCGTATTTAAGGTGTGAATAAAAGTTGAGTTAAACCCTATAGGACGTAAAAATTTAGTCGTACACAAAAAAAAAGAAGAAAGAAAGAGGGGCTTGAATTTGTATGTCAATAATGGTACCATAAATTCGTTTCTAATTGTTGACCGAGGAAGAGCCTCTTAAAAGTCAACTAAAAAGTTTACTAGTCGAATTTGATTTTTAAATAAAGAAGGTTTTGAAGCCATCATCTTGGATGGTTGAATTTTCGTGAGTTCTTAAAAATAAAAACACGAAGATCTCTCCCATTTGGTGAGAACAATTAACAAGTTTCTAGAGCATTTATTTCTGTAATATATAAAACAAACAATATAGAGCGGTGGTGTAAATAAGTTAACAAACATCTTGTGGGTTATTGATCATATAATATATTAAAATTCTGTTTAGCTGTTTTGATGATTGATTTGTCATGAACTCACTATTTTATGCTAACATATATGTTTTTGAGCGTATACTTTTAGGAAATGATAAATGAAGACTTATAAATGAAACAATACACAAATGGAAATGAATTTCACTACATATACACGCAAAATAGCGAACCTCCTCCACCCCCCCCCCCACGGCCCCACCCCACCCAAATAAAAGGTTGTAATCCACGTCTTAAACTTTTGAAATCGATCTCATGAAATACAGAAACCGAACCTTAAGAAAAATAAATTAAAAATTTTTAATTTTAATTTTGATATAAACACTAATTATCAATAAAAATTACATAAAAATACCAATATTCAAATGTTAAACCATTGAAACTTATGCCCATGTTCTTTGGACTTAAACCATGTGTAGTGGATGGAGCCTCTTTATGAGCGTTGTGCGACATGTGATGCCGCGTTAGCATAGGCTTTTTTTTTGAAGGGGGGGGGGGGGGCTAAAGTGGGTGTAGTGGATGTTGCCTCTCAAATCATTACCCTATTATTATTATTATTATTATAGAAAAAACAAACTCACCCATCACATTCCACCATTCCTCCCCCCACCCACCCACCCGGCGCTGTGCATGAAGTGCCCACCCCCTCCAAAGCGCCCATAGCACCCTGGGGCGGTTTTCCGACGCTATGGGCGCTATCGAGGTGGATGGCGCCCCACTATGTTGGGTCTTAGCACATGCTTTTAAAGGTTTTAGCCTTGTTAAAATTAAAAAAAAAAAGAAGAAGAAAAATAGTCATAATTCTAAAGAAAAAGACTAGCAAGAAGAGGCAGACAACGCCCAGACCCACTACCTATCAAATCTTTCGTCGCCATCAGATCCCTTAGCCGACCAAATTCTAGTTAGACTTCTAACTTTAGATAAGTGATTAAGCAAATCACTCATTTGATAGTTTTTTTATCAAGCTAATCACTCATTTGATGTTAATGTTCATGAGCAAATTTTAAGAAACAATGTTCATCGTCAATAATTTTTAATATATGTGAAAGTGGTTGTGAGTGGAGAGGAAAGAAAATGTAATTATAAAGATATAAAAAAGTATTATTTAGTTGTAAATAAAAGAGAAAAAATAGTAACTTTTAGTGTAATTATAGTGATGGAGATAGAGAAGCTACTAGGAATGCTTATATGCAATTGCAAGCTATAAACTATAGATTTAAAACCTTGTTTTTGTATGAGTAGACGAGTTTAGATATTAGACTTCAAATTTTCATGGTGCATTTTGAAGATCGCTTTTGTTGATTATATAAAATTTAATTTTATTATCTTTATTAATATGACATGATTGGGCCCGACCCGAACCAAAGTGGAAAAAGTTATTATATGTCGATAGACAAATGACCCATATAAATTTCCGCTCTATGTGAACGATTTTCTTATATTCGCCATTGGCATTCCTAACCCAAAATAGGAGGGTTGGGTTTTGGAGGTGTTGATGAAAACCCGAGACATGATATATTCCCTCTTAATCTACCTATATAATAAAAGAGTGGATTTTCAACAAATATTTTTCCTACTTTTCATCAAAACTCTTTAAATTGTTACATGACATTTTGACATTTTTTTTATTTTTTCATTTTCATTAAAATACTTTTTATCAAATCTTTTTAAATTACATGCATTTTAACATTTTTTTTATTTTTTTCATTTTCATTAAAATACTTTACATCAAATCTCTTTAAATTGTACATGACATTTTCTTAATTTTTTTCTTTTCATTAAAATACTTTTCATCAAATCTCTTTAAATTGTCACATGATATTTTTTTATTTTTTATTTTCATTAAAATTAAAATTCAATTCACATATAGCGGGTTATGTAAAACCAGACTATGTCAAAAGCAATTCTATTTTCATCCTTCAGGCTTATACCTAACAATTCTATGTAATTCTCAACTCTAATTCTATAATGATTATACTCTAATTCAAAGTATAAATGCGATTAAACTATACATATTCAGTTAACGATCGCCGTCTTCTTTTGCATTCGTCTTCTAATTGAAATTATAAGGTTGTTTGACTTCTTATTTTTACATGTGTTTCAATCGATATTCATCAACATGGGTATCGATAATTATCGAATGCAACACAAAATTAAAACATTCATGATTCGTCAGTAAAAACATGGGTTTCGATAAATTAATTATATCATTTTGGTTCTTTGCTTAAATCCAATTTATGAAATGAGACTTCTCAAATTTTATTACTTTGGTTTAAAATTAAAGAGTTCTATTCAAATTTCTATATAACTTTGTACAGCATGGCCTATATATATATATATATATATATATATATATATATATATATATATATATATATATATATATATATTTAGTCTCCATGAAAGCTTACAAATAGAAAACTTTAAATTTTTGTAACGTTTGTTAACTACTATAAAAAACAAATGTCTATTACGTGTATGTTATTAGTAATTTTATGATATTAACAAAAATGTTGTAATTGTTTATATGATCATTTATTTATCGTTTTTGTTTTATTATTACCCTGTGTACTACATGTGTTTTTTTTATTATATATTTTTTACTAACATGTGTATCACGCGGTTCTAACCTAGTTTGCTAATACATTTGGATCTAATTTCTCGGTTTTAATTTCTATAGTGTAAGATATGGTATCAATCGGTTGCATATAACAACAGACCGTAGGAACAAAGATAAGAATCTTTGATGCGTAGAATAAAAAACTTCATTCTACATTAAAACATGTCCACTCAAACAATTAATGGAGACTGAAGAAAAATATAACTTCTCCGATTTTGAAGTTCCAATATTTAAATTGATGAGAATCAAAATGATATAAATTAAGAACAGGAATAATAAAACCATCAATTTCTTTTTCTTCTTGAAAAGCATGTTGCTTCTTTCAATATAACAATGCAACATATATGACAACAAATATCTTGAAGTAAACTAAAGCATATGTGATATATTGCCTAAAGTGCATGTAGAATCAAGTGAGCGCCAAACTGAGGTTGTAAAGTAGGCATTGCGAGCGGAGCATGCGAGTATGACGGAGATAGCTCAAAAGAAAAACATTGCAAAATCATTGCAAGAGCCATTTTCGCTTCCAATATAGCAAAATTTTGGCCAATACATATGCGTGGGCCACCACCAAACGGAAGGTACATAGCTTGTCCTTTAGTAACCTTTGATACACCTTCAGAAAACCTTTCAGGCGTAAACTCATTTACATCTTCACCCCACATATCTTTGTCGTGATGCAAACTCAATGCGTTTATTTGGATAAGGATCCGTGCAGGTAATGTTAAGTTACCTAATTTTGTTTCATCATGTACTAGTCGTCTAAGCATTGGCCCAGGTGGATATAGTCTGAGAACTTCGTTGAATATAATGTTCATCTGCGTACAATAGATATAAGAGCAATTAAACATATATTAAAGTTGCCATCGTATCTAGTTTTAATCCTTTAGTTAGAAAACTTACAACTTTTAAATGAATCAAGCCATCAATATCTGGATTTTTATCACTGAAGACATGTAAAACTTCGTCTCTAGCTCGTGTTTGCCATTCAGTGTGTTGACTTAACAAAATCATAGTCCAAACTAGCATATTTCCTGTGGTCTCTTGACCTACAAAGTAGAAGAGTTTACATTCTTCAATGACCTCTTCAATGGTTAACCCGAAATTGTTATTCCCATGTTGTTTGATTTCTTTGTAATTGGAATCCAAAAGTATGCCCAAAAGGTCATCATGGCTAGCTTCCCCGGATTTCATCGCAACAGTTCGTTTATTAATTATGCCCTTTATGGAACCCCTCACTTGTTTGTCAATCTCTTTCATCCTCTTATTGTTTCTTGTCGGTAAAAATCTATCAAACTATATTTATTAGTACAAAATTATTGTAATATTACCTATTTTATGCTTCTAATAAAGTTTAGTAATTTACATACTTTAATCCTGGAATGTAAACTGAATTTATAGCCTTCATAACTAGCTCTGCCTGCTCTCTTTGAAGTTCAAATATCTTTCTTCCCTCCTCAAAACTACTACCAAATGCGGTGCGTGAAATTACATCACTTGAAAATGTTTGAAGATAAGGCCACACATCTACTTCACATGAGTTTTCTTGGGATAAGACTTTCTCCCATTTGTGGATCATCTCATTACAGCTCATATAAAAGGCTGGTATCATGTGCTGCAAAATTTTATCATAAATTAAGGCACGCTACATCATTCTTGTCAACGAAAAGGGAATAGCAAGAAAGTAACCTTTAGCTTCTCCACGTGAAAAGCGGGGTTGATGATTTTTCTATGCTTAACCCATTGATCACCCTCAACATCTATTAATCCTCTTATTAGCAACTTTTCTAATGGATTACCTCCCCTTGGCTTTTGATATTTATTATAATTAGTAAACACCTCTCGTATCATAGTAGGTTCAGATATGTGTATCACAGGTCTTGTTCCCATCCATGTAAAACAACTCTTGCCTATATAACCAAAGAAAAAAGCCTAAAAATTAACGCTATACACGTCTATTTATACACCCATTATCTAAAGAATATACAACAATCCAGAGTATATATATGTGTTTTTAACTAAAAATTCAATTTTCCATTATAAGCACTAGTAACTACGATTGTGTACCCGTCGGGATAACACGAACATGACCCATTCGGTCAAGCGTACATGTTCACGGTTTTATTTATTTATTTTTTTATTTTTTTATTACTTTTTATTATTTTTTTTATGAATTTGACAAGAAACCCACTTAAACTAAACCTAACCCAGAAATTTCATAATAAATTCATGTTGTGCTTGAAACAAAGTATACAACCAAATGGATCCTTAGTATGGTGATAGATGCTTCTCTTATTCCACTCTCCCGGTAAGGTGTGCAAAAAAATCCCAATCTGAAATGGAATTATCCGAAATTCCGAATCTGAAATACCAAAAATAGATCCGAAATCTTTCTTTTAATCAGTTTTTTCAAAAATATTATTAAATAATAATTTTTTTTTCCTGAATTGGAGATCCATTTGAGAATAAAACCTTTGCAACATATGTCGGCAATTGCCCTCAGCATAGCACCAAATGGCAAACCTCTAGCATAATTATGATTGTCACCTTAAATTCATTGTAAGAGCCAAGAGGGCTTCATTGTGTTTAAATTACTAGATTAAAGAAATTCAAGTATTAAGAGACGTTTATTGGCTGAAGAAAACTTTTTTAATCACCTACTGTGGTCTAATCTTTTAAGTCCAAAACATAACAGTGATTTAAAACCACTTTGAGACATAAATACAAAAACCACATAAGATTAATAACAAGATTAGTTATATCTTTACCGAAACCGATTCAAATATCCAAAAAATCCAACTTAATTTAGTTATACACTAAATTGTTTATTTGAAAGATTGTTTGAATTGTTTATCTAATGATTTGGTTTTGATTTAATTAGTTATTATTTAAGTTTTTGATTATACATGATGCATCATTTAACTGAACTTTAGTTATGATTTAAATTGTTACAATTTGTTTATGAATTATTAGGTGCAATATGGTAATAAAATTTTCTAGATTTGTCATTGCTTTGCATGCGGGTTTTTGTTCTCGGGTTTCAGGTTGAGGACTTGGAGTTTTGTGTTGGTGATACTCTTATCTATAATCAATTATCAATAATCAAATTGACGCATGAAAGACCAAATATGTATGGACGTATGTCGTGTGGTTGTTTTTGGAATTTGAATGGGTTAAAACCCTAAAAATAAATATAAACATCCCCGAAACATCCAGGATCCGTCCCCATGCCGGAAACATTTAGGAAATGTCCCCATAGCGTTTCCGTTCCCATAGCGTCCCGGTACGGGTACTCCCACTAAATATATAATAAATTAATTAAAGATAATATAACTAAAATAAAGGAACCAAAGCTTCATACCAAGAGTTGTGAGGGATTTGTAAACGAAGGGTGAGACGCGAGGGGCGATATCGTGAGTAAGATTCATAGGTTTAAACTTGGCTTCGTTCATCATATGCATCATCTCCTTCAGATCTCCATACAAGAATCTATACGGTGTACCATTGAGTCCTTGATCTTTTAAAAACTTTTTGATCTTCTTCGGTTTGAACCACAACGAGCTCAAAATCTCCATGTATAAAACAAGAAGATTGCTGCTACTCCAAGAATGCAAGAAACTGTAGTGATATCCATGGCATGAGGCTTCAAGATACAGTTTTGGATCAATGATCAAGGGTATTTATAGTTGGGGTAATGATATTTGTTGTGAGATTGATGGTTATTATTCATGTAAGGCCCCGATACCGGTAGCCCTACTTTCGTATTGGATTTACTCATAAACGCAGTTCTAAATATCAGAGTTAATTAAAACATTCGCGGAACATTAAAAATATTCAAACCATTACATTCCATAACCATAATTCTTGTCTTATCGAGCTTTCATAGTCCTTTAAAAACAAAACATAGTCTTATAAAATAAAACATCATAGCAAAATCTCCAGATGCCAGCTTCGTCCAACTCTGCCATGTGCCCTCCTCAAGCTACTTGCCTCATTCTACTCATCTGCGTGCATACTAAAAGTCAGCTACGCTGAGTGAGTTCTAGTTAATCACATAATCATACAATACCTTCTTACATTTCATACTTAACCTCTTAACTTTCTTTCATACACACGTAAGTGTATATACTTTCATTCTTACCTTCATACTTTCTTTACATACATAATCATACGTTTTAAAAAGCCTTTCGCCCTATAACCTCACAGATATTATAAGGGTCTGGTCCCTAACATCACAGATATTATAAGGGTCTGGTCCCTAACATTACAGATATTATTAGGGTCTGGTCCCAATCATCACAGATATTATTAGGGTCTGGTCCCTTTGTTCGTGTAACTGTACCGTACCTGTTCATACATACTTTCCTTGACAATACGTGCAATCTCCGAAGAGCGTTCACGTACCATCATCATAACATACACACATTATGCATACATCTTACATTCATACACACATCATATCTTTCATCATACTTATCGATCATATCTTAACTACCACCTGACGGTACATGCAATATCCGAAGCTCGTTCACGCACTGTCAAACAATCATCATACATAAATCATACAAAGCATACACTTACCACTTAAGATAAGTGTATTAACTATCACATCGAGTATGCACACAGCCCCGAAAACATAACAAGGAAGTGGGGCTAGAAACTCACCTCAATGCGGTTGCGTTCACCGTTTACGGTTATTCCCTTCTTGAGCTGTGCGCGACTAACTGTATAATAATTATACGTATCAATAAACTATCACTACACATATCGTCTTTCTAGTTTATTCATTACTCGCAACGAACGGGGTCCGGGGGCAGCGCCCCTGGCAGCGGGGTTCTAGGGGCGGCAGCCCCTAGCGGGGTCCAAGGGGCAGAGCCCCTGGCTGGGGTTAAGCTGCCAGGTCAGCTTGGAAAAATTTTATTTTCATTAACTGTCTTAACACATTTTCCATTAGCATTTTGAATCATTGAATAATATGCTACTTAAAAGTTCAAGGGCTTATTTGTAATTAAATCATTCTTTTCTAAGTCCAGGGACCATTCTGTCATTCTGTTAAACTTCTAGTTCGTTACTTATCCTTAACGAGCTGACTTGCCATGACGAACTGGTTCTTGTAACGAATTGGAACCTTTAACGAACTGGTTACTTACACGAATTGGACTTTTAACGAACTGGACTCTTAGCGAATCAGTCCATGTAGCGAATCAGTCCAAGTAGCGAATTGGACCTTCTAATTCGTTATCTCCTTTAACGAACTGGTCATAACGAATCAAGGGTAATTCGTTACCCTTTTCCCTTAACGAATCAGAGACGAATCATAGGCGAACTAGGGCTAGTTCGCTGTGCCCCCTTATGCGAATCGACTAACGAATCACCCTCAGTTCGTTAAGTCCCCATAGCGAACTAGGGTTAGGTCAGGAATGTCAGATA
Source organism: Bidens hawaiensis (assembly GCF_021521415.1). NCBI lineage: Eukaryota > Viridiplantae > Streptophyta > Magnoliopsida > Asterales > Asteraceae > Bidens > Bidens hawaiensis. Next base: position 379,545 of record NW_027493109.1, read on the forward strand.
ATTCCCTGACATTCCCCTTAACCTCGTACCATTTTCTGGCGCCGCCTTTCCGGCGCCGTCATTGCCGGAAAGCCGCCGGAAAATCGTGTTTTCATCGGAAAAACGGGTTTTAGCTCGTTTTTCACCGTTTTTTCGTCCCGTTCGATCCAGATATGAGCTAGGGTGACTCCTAAGCTCATCATAGGTTCGATTTATACCCGAATCCACCCGGATCTCGTGACTTAAACGGTTTAACGGTGTCGGCTCGTCGTTTCATGATTATATCTAACGGATTTAAGCTCCTACAACAAAATACTATCATACCTTGGGTCGG